>NC_090929.1:1131202788-1131543801 GCF_040938575.1 Ambystoma mexicanum | reverse complement strand
CTGAGACAGTGACGTGAGTGGGTACCTTTTGATTTCCGGGTTGATAGTGTCAAAATAAATGATGGGTTGCTCTTGTATGTGTCCCCCGAAGAGAACAAAGTAGAAATTGTGTACAGACAGTTTTTGTATTGAGCAATTAAGGGAGGAAGAGCCCAACCGAGCATAACACTGGATGTGAAGTAGAATACGAAAAAACAATATCGATACTACAGTAACATTGGAGTTGCAGACATACAGAGACACATAAGCACTAGGAGGGCACACAGAGATGGGGCCTGAAACACCATTATCACATATTTGTAAAAGCCTTCCAGGGCACGCGGAGCGGATTAAGAAATACCACGACCAATGGGTAACCGAGCTGAAAGGAGAGGGGCTACCCCAGATATGGCCAGAGGGAGGGTCATTTGACAAAAGCGTTTTAGATATGGTGATGACATGCATTTTCTTGAAGTACCGAGGGAAACAGCTGCAGAATAGGAGGGAAATATTAGATCTTTGGCGGTTATTTGAAGAGGTACCACCGCCTAAAGCGCCAGCACCAAATCCTGATCTCCCATCTACTACAGACAATCCACTGGTGTTACAGAAAGATATCAAAGAATTGCCAGGTGTAACACCACCAGTAGAGGTAATAAGTTTATACCCGATATTAAAGAAACCTGTACCCGCAGAAGGATACAGTGATCCAACGTATGTACCTCCCCCGACAACTACCACACCCCACCGGCCCACTGCACCCCCACCTTATGAAAGTACAAGGGAGCGAGGCCAGGCGAATACACAAAGGGTGGACATAGAGAAACTTACAGATGATCTAGAATCAAGACTGTCGATAGCAAAAGATGAGCTCTCGAGGATAAAAAACATATGTGAACGGACAGCACTGGATACAACTAGAGCTGGACGTACGTCTAGAGCCTCAGAGGAAAACAGAAGGCCCGAAGAGGGGTGGAAGAAGGGCGAGATCCTGTTTAGGATTGAGGAAGAACCAACGCGAATAATAGAAGTAGGGACCCGAGAGGAAGATGGTGGTGACGAAGAAAGGCTTAGGGGACTTAGAGAGGAATTACTATGTGATATTAGAGAAGAGCTAGACGAAAGCGACAGATTGAGTATGGCAATAGGAGGGGGAAGCGAGGGGGAGGAAGGTGCATGTTCTATGAGAACCCTAGATGATGAGTGGTCGGGACGACTAAGGAACAGAGTGGGGAAAATGGCATCAATGGGAACATCAGAAGCCAAAACGGGTCCGGACGCAACAGCGAAAGGAAAGCTACAGCTCCCGTTGATACATAGGGGAGGAGGAAGGCCTAATTATATCCCATGGGCACAGATGGATAAAGCTAATTTATTAAAGCTATTGCCCCCATTATCAGGAGGGGCTAGTAAGTGGATATACGCCTTCGAAAAACATACAGCTGGGGTACCCCTAGCTGTAGGAGATGTAAAAAGCCTGCTCGTATCAGCGGTGGGCGACCAGGCTGAAAGAGTATGGGTTAAAGCCGGTTTCCCAGGAGTAACATTAGATTGCGACCGCCATGATGGGGCCTCCTTTAACACAGTGCGTGCGAGGGTGTGGGACGCCTTACGCGAAACATTTCCAGACACACCTGACTTACAGTCCGTGATGCAGTGTGCCATGAATGACGGGGAGGAGGCCATGGATTACATTTTTCGGGTCCAAGAGATGTGGAGAGCGGAAACGGGCACGCCCTGGTATCAATCGACCTCTTTATTTTACTTCATTATAAAAAGGGGGCTCCCAAAGGAAGTGCAGAAGGCGCTTGACAAAATAGCAGGTATAGAAGCAAAGGGATGGCCGGAAATTCAGAGCATAATAGTACACCATTGTAAGCGAATAAAGGAGAGGGAGAAGGAGGTGGCGCAGAAAAGATTGGCAGACGAGGCGAAGTTGGTGCAGACAAAGTTAGTGAAGGTTGCAGCAGCAGTAGCCGCGCTCCCACACAACAGGGAGGGGGAAGATGAGGAGGAGGGGCTGATAGCAATACAAGGAAGGATGGCAACTAATTGGGCGGGAACAGGACAGCGGCAGTGGAACGAGCAGGAGCAGGGTGGAGGTCCGCAGTGGCAAGAGTGGACCCCTCGAGGGGGACGAGGTGGGTACAGGAGCCGAAGAGGAGGTGGACCACAGGGGTACGGGGGAATGGGAGGAAGTGGATGGCAGGGTCCCAGGGGCCCTCAGGGGAGTTGCTGGAACTGTGGGCGATGGGGACATTACTCCAGGGAGTGCAGAAGTAGACAAAACAACGGGTTCCAGGAGGTAGAACAGTATGGCCATCCCCACCCGGGAAGCCCATATGGCCTTCCGATGGGACAACAGCAACTGAGAGACCCAAGCCAGGGTAACACGAGCCAGCAACAGGGACCCCAATATAGAACACAGAACCACCCACAAAACATGCCTCACAACGACAGCATGCAATATACACCAGGCAACCCTTTCGCGACAGCAGCTAATGGGGCCCCCGCACCAGCACCTTATAACGGCATGTCAGTGGTCTCAGGTAACGTATTTAATGAAGGGGGGGCCATGAGACACCCCGCATAGGACAGCCCACAGAGAACACTTGCGTGTCCAGTTCTATCTACCACCCACTGTGCAGCAGAGGAACCATTGGTGGGGGCGCAGATAGGAGACAGGCAATTTATATTCATGGTTGATTCGGGAGCGGAGAAATCATGTGTCAGAGAGGGCCGATTCCCGTTATCTAACAGGAAGTTAGAGACGCAGGGGTTCTCTGGGGCTGTAATTGAAGTTCCTTACACAGAAGCGTTGGATGTAACCATAGGGGGCAAGACCGTAAAAGCACCCTTACTGTACTATGAACAGTCCCCGATAAATTTGCTGGGGAGGGATCTTATGAGTAAACTTAACATGACCATATCATTTAACGAAGGAGGAATAGTGTGTTCTACACCCGGGATATGTCCCTTGCGTGCAATGTTGGTAGTGCAAGCCTACACAACCACACAGGAAATACGAGGGCTGCCACAAAAGGAAGAGATGTTTATTGCAGGGCTAAAGACTTTGGCCCTCATAGTCCCAGAGCTAAAAAACATGGATTGGAGGATTCCAGCAGAATTCCTCTTCCGCCCCATAGTGTGGCCGAATGCAACACCAGGATCCGTGGTGTCGTTGGATTTGCACGCGGTGCAGGTATCAGCGAAACGGATCGCTGTGATTGGAATGGACAGAGAAGGATGTGAGTGGCGCACCGTACTGTGTACAGACGCCAACCTTGCCTTACGCGAGGTAACAGATGAGGATCTCTTTTCAGACACAGAAGTAGAAGGTGAGATAGTAATGGAAATAGCAATGCCCTGTGACATTTTGATCCAAGCCAGAGAGATCCCCGTCCAATTAATGGCAGTGGTAGGAACACCACCGTCATTTTTTGATGACGACATGAGGCTAGTACCAAACAATTTATGGACAACAGGCCCACATGATGTAGGGCTGTTGCATGGAGTACAACCTGTGAGAATAAACCTAAAACAAGGAGCTATCCTACCAAGAGTTAAACAGTATCCATTGTCCCGTGAAGCTGAAGAAGGGATAAAAGAGACGATAAATGCACTACTAGTACAAGGAATAATAGTGCCTTCAAACTCCCCATGTAACACATGTATTTATCCAATCAAAAAAGCAAAGGGGGGATCTTGGCGGATGATACAGGATTTACGCCCCCTCAATGATGTAATACAAAAAGAGTTCCCTCTAGTCCCGAACCCTGCATCCATACTATGCAGTATCCCAAAAACAGCATCACATTTTACAGTAGTGGACTTGAAAAACGCATTTTTCTCGATACCTCTGGCTGAAGAGAGTAGATACCTTACAGCGTTCACACTGGGGGGAAAAAGATATGAACACTGCAGACTGCCACAAGGATACTGTGAAAGTCCGAGCATATTCAACCGCATATTGCATGAAGACTTGGGAAACCTATCAGTAGAGAGTACTATTATTCAGTACGTGGACGATTTATTGGTGTGTGCACAAGACAAAGAAACGTGTAGAAAAGATTCAACAATGCTCCTGACTTTACTGGCCAACAAAGGATACAAGGTAGACAAGGAGAAGCTACAGTATTGTCTGCCTGAGGTCCTATACCTGGGACAGCTCATATCGAAAGATGGAAAAAGAATAATTCCCGACAGGGTAGAGGCAATAAGATCGGTAGGAGAACCCACAACAGTAAAAGATATGCAGACATTTTTGGGGATGTGCAATTATTGCCGAGCATGGATACTAGACTATGCAGCATACACCAGGCCCCTCCTACAAGCACTCAAAGAAGCACAACAGGAGAATGTAAAAATAAAATGGTCAGAAGAAATGAGCACATCGTTCAAATCACTGAAAGAGCTAATTTCAAGCGCTCCAGTACTAGCAAACCCTGATTATGGACACGAATTTTACCTATTTTCCCATTGCAAAGGAACACTTATGACAGCGGTGCTGACACAAAAGACATCCTTAGGACACAAGCCCCTAGCTTACTATAGTGGTACTTTAGATGCCGTGATGCAGGGTCATTTCGCGTGCGAACAATCACTCGCAGCAGCCGCATTTGCGATTGAAAAAAGTGCCACAATAGTAATGGGATGCCCTGTGACATTGTTTGTGGAGCACTCATTATTTGCAATACTTGAAAGATCAAAAAGCACACTGACCACACAGCGGGCAACAGCATACGAGATTATATTGTCCAGCGCCAACATTCACATAGTGAGATGTAAAACAGTGAACCCCGCCACATTCATTACAGAAGCGTGCACAGTAGAAGACATGCAAAATCACGATTGCGCAACCAACACAGGAGAAGGAGGGGAGGGCACAGTGGTGTGTGAAAACGCTCTCAGCGAGGGGGAAGTGTACTTTGTGGATGGGTCCGCATCAATTGATATGGACACGGGAGAAAAACACGTTGGCATGGCGGTAGTGAGATTAGAGGAAGGTGAGTTTGAAACATTAGTACAGTACCGCCTCCCGTCGCATTACTCTGCACAGGCAGCAGAACTGGTTGCGCTCATAGAAGCACTACACGCAGCAAAGGGCTGTGCAGTTACAATATACACAGACTCAGCTTACATGACAACGACCGTACATGGAGGTCTAGCAAGATGGGGCCGTAGGGGTTTCAGAAGGGCAGATGGAACACCAGTGCAGCATGCAGAATTGTTAAAAGAATTAATTGAGGCCCTACAAAACCCTACTGCCGTAGCAATAGTGAAGTGCCAGGCCCATACCTCCAACTCAGACGTTGTGTCTTTAGGGAACGCGGCAGCAGACGCTGCCGCCAAGGAGGCTTCCTATTTTCAGAAATACGACACCGGTGAGTTCATGATCAAGAACACAACAACCAAAGAATTGTCAGAAGGGTATAACATGATGCCCTTATCACAAATACTAGAATTACAGGAAGGAGCTAGTGCAGAAGAAAAACTAACATGGACGAAACGGGGATGCAGCCAATCAGGGACAGATCTACTATGGCGGCAAAATAACTCAGGGAAAGTGGTGATGCCACTCCAATTACTAGAAGTTGCATTTCAACAGTTACACTTCCCCGGACACAACACCAAGCAGCACATCGCAGCAGAGATACAGGAAGAATGGTTTGTGCCCTGTATCCAGGAACATGTGTCTCGATTAGCAATGGAATGTACAACATGCCAAATATACAACTCAGGAATGACATTACGAACACTCCGGGGAACAATTCCCAAACCCATTGGCCCCTTCAGAGAACTGCATATAGATTATGCTGACATGGGGGAAAGGTGTAATGGCTCGCGGTACATGATCGTGGTGGTGTGCCCATTTTCAAGGTGGGTGGAAGCGGGACCATGTGCGCGACCTGATGCCAAAAGCGCCGCCAAGTTCCTAGTGAGGGAAGTGTTCCCGCGCTGGGGAATTTGTGACGTAATACGCTCAGACAACGGCTCTCACTTTGTGAATGAACTTTTCAAGGAAGTTACCACATTATTGGGTATAAAACATAAATTATGTTCGATTTATCATCCACAAAGTAATGGCGTAGTGGAAAAGATGAACGGCCTGTTAAAAGGCAGACTATCAAAACTATGCTTCTCACTAAAGAAAAATTGGATTTACTGCCTACCCCTGGCCCTATTTGAGTTGAGAAATCAACCAAGTAAAGACCACCACTTGTCCCCACACGAGATCGTGACTGGGAGACGAATGAACACAGCACACTCCCCACTGCGTGAACACTCAGATGCTCACAGAAGCGCCGCAATATTGGGGGATGAGTTCACAGACTACCTAAGAAAATTAACGAGGGCAGCGCGCGCAATATCGAAGCAACTCTCCCCACCCCTCACCAGAGAAGAGGGAAATGTAACAGGATGTGGCGCAGAGCCAGAGCAACAGCTACAGCTAATGCCAGGCGACTCAATTTATGTCAGAAGCTTTGTGCGTCGGTGGAATGCACCACGGTTCCACGGCCCATACGAAGTAATATTTTGCACGCCCACGGCAGTAAAAGTGAAGGGCTTGAGATATTGGGTGCACTTAACCGACGTACGAAAAGCATACAGCAATGTACACGAGGAAATAGAGGAGGAGGCACAGACAACAGCAAACGATGCAAATGAGTAAGATGTCTAAATATCGACTTGCGTGAGTGTGTGTGTCAACACTGGACCTGAATGGAATAATGTCAGCACTGGAATTGAATAAAATAATGACTGACAAGGATATTACAAAAAAAAAAAAAAAAAAAGAAAAATGTGTATATATGTGTGCTTTCTTTCTTTTTGATGAGTGGTATGTAATTAATGAAATAAAAATGTTATAACTTGAATACATCCTTGTCTGTGAATACCCCTCCCCCCCCCCCGCACCCCCACCCGCTTCCATTCCCCGTCAAATGTATTGGCACAGATGGTGCCAGCAAAACGTTTACATGCATGCACTTAATGCACTTTTATATCTCAAACAGGAGCTTCCATGGCATCTAACGGGCAGCCTGCAACGGATAGAATTAGTAGAATGAGAGAATTAGTATATGAAAAATGTAGATATTCGTATGAGTGTGGATTATCAGCATGCATCACATTGTTTTTTATGATAATGTTTGGCTTGGTTACGTATTGGTTTATAGCGTTCATCTCTATCGAGATGTACGAGGGGGGAGGAAGTAATAACAATACTGGACCAATTAACAGTACCACCGGGCCCAATGTAACTGCAAGTGTCAATACCAGGGAAGGTGATTTTTTGATATGGGACGGAACTAAACTTGTCTGGGGGTATCATACCACACCACCAAGTGTTGTGACCGCACAAAGAGAAAAGCCACATGGTGAAATGCAGAGCAACACAGTGTCTCCACCAGGGGTATCCAGTTACAATGCCCATAGTTCCAACGATCGAAACCCGTCTGCCATATCATGGTTGTATGACACCCCCACCAGCAAACTTGCCAACATTCCAAAAAACAATCTGCCAGACAGCGCCAGAAAAGAAAACGAAAAGCCACTAGAAATGTACGAAATACTATATGATGAATGGGCCAAGGGGGGCGGGAATGAGGAAGGGGGGTCTAGTTTGCCCAATGATCAGGGGGTTGGGAAGTACATGAGTAACAAGAATGCCCGACGAAAGAGAGAAACAGGGAGGAAGAAGTATGATGAGTACTATGGGCTAGGTCTAGATAAGATGGAAGACCCACGACACCCCCATCAAACAAATAAGTGGTATGCAGACATGAGTGCCACAGCTAAACAGACAACAAACGAAAGCTGTTATGTCTGTTCCCTCATCCCCCATGCATCAGGTACACCTAAAGTGTTACTACCCAAAGAGTTGCCTATTGTGGATGCCCAATGTCTCCTTCATCTCATGCTGTGCAGGATTAAGAACACCTTCCAGGCACACGAAGTGACTTTTCAAATGTTGCAGAACGAGAAAACGTGTTACCCAAAAACGGCAGGAGTAGTATGCTTGAAAGAACCATTTTTTGTGATAGGAGGGACACTTTTTTCTGACAACAAGCAAAAGGATGAAGAAGTACTGTGCAAAGCGGAAGCACTAAAAGGTGTGGCACCGGACAGATTACAGTGGATAGAGAAAACATGTACACCAGTATGGAGAGAACACATTTCAAAGTTAACTTGGGTAACTGCCATTGAAAAGCCGTTCAAACTACAGAGCGAAATGGACTATAAGCTGTGCTTTAAAGGAGAAGGGAGAACTCCCATGGGAACAAACTCAAACTGCAACAAGACCCTCACCATCCCAGACCTAAAGAAAGGGACAGCGGCCCTGATGGACACATACTGGGTGTGCGGCAAACAGGCATACCTACACCTTCCCCAGTCATGGAGTGGCAGCTGCTCAATGGCCACTCTGCATTCGGCACTAATGGTGATACCAGAAAGCCACATCGATGGGAGCAAAAGGACACAGGAGCACATGCAGAGTGTGGCTCAACCAACTGCAGAGTCACAAATATATGTTCTGTCTTCTGGAAGCAAGGAAGAAGCGCTGACCCGTAACAGGCGAGCATCAAATTACATATCAAAGGCATCATCAGAACTATTGGCTCAGATCCCAGATAAATATCGATTATTCAGCTCAGCAGAAACATTTTTTGCCTCACTCGTCTCAAGTGTCCAAGCAAGGGCAAACGCAAAGTGGCTCCAGATAACACGCTGGGAATTGATTCAGTTGGCGAACGACACTGAAGAAGGATTCAATATTATCAAAGTAGAACTAAGAGCTTTACGACTAATGACCATGCAAAACAGGTATGTTCTGGACCTGTTGACAGCGATGGACGGTGGTGTTTGCCGAAAAATAGGAAGTGCCTGCTGCACTTTCGTACCTTCTGAAGACACAGAGAACGGCTCCCTGTCCCATGTGATCGAAGCAGTCCACAACCTAGGAGAAAAAATGAAAATAGAAGGCGGAGCAGAAGCAAGTACCTGGTTCGACAACATCTTCTCCTGGGTTCCCTCATGGCTTGGAACAACTGTAAAATTTTTAATACCAGCTGTTGTGTTCCTCCTTCTACTTTTTTGCTTGTGCCAGATGGGTCTTCGAGTCTGTGCTAACGCAGTACCAAATGGTGCAATGATGATGGTGACAATGGGCAACTCACACGGTACAATAAAAACAATGCAAGAAGCACAAGTACAAACAGGGATAGATAACTCGCCCAGGTACCAACTGGTGCCCATATACCACGATAAAGATATTGTAGATAAGTTGTGGCACACCACCATCAAAGAGCCCCGTATACTAGAATGGTATGAGGAAGTTTGGGTAGATTTGGAAGCAGATGGTGGGTGCATATATCTAACGTGTACTCCAGATGAATATGCCTGGAGAGGTGAGAGCTTAAGAGCAGTGTGCAGGGCATGGATGCCCATCAAAGGAACTCCGGCCTGGGATGAGGCAGTGATGGACGAGGCAGAATGTAGGAGGATAGAAGATTTAAAGAATTCGTTACTTTAGTAACGAAAGGGGGGAAATGTAGGGGAGGACTGGTCCAAGACGACCCCCCTCGCCTGCACTTTCTCCCCAGGTGAGGACTATGGCTCTCTTGGGCGTCTCCTCATGCCACCCGGGCCCAGGTGGTGGAGGGCTCACCCACTGGAGACATTGCCCGCACGCATTAATTGCCCACACGTATTAAAATTTAGTTAGGCCTAGACACCATTTTTGTCTGGTAAGGATGGTGTGAGCTCAGCGTACTGTAGCGCGGCCCCCACCCTTGGAGGGTTTCAGTCATCATTGTTGCCGCAGCACCCTGGTAGATCCGCTGCGAGCCCGTTCCCACGAACCAAAAGAACATGAGCTAGTGTAATGCACTGACATTGTAACAGTTCACCTCCCGCAGTGTATCGTATCATCGCTCCCATCCTGACCCGGCCAGCAGGCCTAAGCAAAATGAAATGAACAATAAAATGGTCATCACAGGCCCGACAATCCTCGTATATTAATGTTGAGACTACTTGCAAAAGATGCTTTCTCACAAAACCCCTTATATTGTAAAAACCTGTAAGATGTATAATTACAAGAGATCATGCCCCCATGATATAAGCGATGATGAACATATATCATTGCAGTTGGGTGCTAATAATGACGGAACGCACCAGGAATCTAGTTGTTACGAATATTACTGAGAAAACTTACACCTCATGGGCTCGCGCCATACCTGAACTAATGCTGCTAGAATATACGAGGAAATGAATGTAACCAGACTGTGAATCTCATGCGAAGGATGCGCAAGAAATGCACTTGTTATGTGTGTATGTCTAAGTTTCTTATGCGCCACCACCGTCACGTACAGTGGCGAGTCATTTCCTATGTATTCCACCAACCCGACTACTACCTCACTTACTACAAATATATATGCATGTAATTAAATATTGTAGTTGTTAAAACATAGTGTACGAATACGGTGTTCAGACTGGGAATAATCGAGACACATCCAGCAAAGTTGAAATGCATGTGTTAAAAAAGATTTGAATAAGTATTATAGAATGTTCAAATGCTTAATGTTTTTACCTAACTCAGCAACACACGAGGGAGATACCTTTGTGAAATACTTGCAAGGCCATTCCCCCTCCCACCCTGTGAGGGCTGCCAAAGGCATGAGAGCAGAGACCGCGCCGCGCTGCTTTACCTCCCCCAACCAGACTGGAGCCGCTTCAAGGATTTGTAACCCCCTCTGTAGCACCCAAGGCCACCACCTGCCACCTGCATTATTTACAGCACAGCAGTAAACCTCTGCCTGAACGTACGCGCCCCCTCGTAAACCTCACAACCCACCGGACCACCTCAGACTTATGGCCCTGTGTAATAAAGACACCCAACACTTTGACAACAAACAGCGGAACATCCATAACAACTTCTAACAAAGCAGAAAGACATGTACCGCCCGTGCCAGGCCCTGAAGCTTAGCCCCTCGACCTATGGCCCCGGTCAACAGGACACTGGTAACCATGCCCTGACGTATTACCTCCAGTCCCCTCACAAGGTGCATTCCTCCTGTGTTGCATTAACCTGTTGTATAACCTAGTATAATATTTACTGAAGAAGATAAGGCTAAAAAGGCTCGAATGACTGCGGTGTGCATGGCATAGGGCTAATAAGTCAGGAAGAGACATTCATCTCTGCCACTGGCCACGATGGCCCCACAACACCGCCTGGATGAACTCCGCCACCCGGCCAGGCCCAGCCCAACCCACGAGGCTGCCCAGTGACGTCTTCCAGCCAAAGCCAACCACATCACAGCAGCACCTATAGTTAGTCGTCGCCACCCAATCCCCATGAACTTGTGCCCCCTATAGTGTGTAGGTTCTTATGACGTTTTTTGTAAATATATACGCCTGTCTTTGCTATTGTCAGACAGAGCGCTCTCGGAGTTTGCAGAGTTCTTTGCATGCCCTATTCTGATTGATAAACTCCCATTTACGCTCACCCGCACTCTGTCTTGGCCTTATTCCCATTTTGGGAGAGTCCTTTATTGTCTCTCATTGCGGGGAGGATCGTGCTGGTTGGGGACGCTTGCCTTCACATCATGAGCCCGAACCGGAACCAGGCCAGCCCTTCTGGATGAGCTGCAGCGCTGCCGCTGGTGCTGTGCAGCCTCTGCAACCGTGACCCGGCCCAGAGAGGCTGGTCTTGTTATGTCACTGTGGTCTCTGAGTTGACTTCAAGAGGTCAGTCAGTGTACAAGTCATGTGAATGGTAATGGAGGCCTCATAAGTGAAAGAAGTGGTGGAAGGAAGGAACAGGATGTCATTGATGTGGATGTATGACAAGCATTTGAGTGCTGAGTACGTAGCTCAGAAACTGTCTACCTTTTCACGCTCTACAATGACTGCTGAACCTTTAAACCATTTCCAATGTAATGATAATGTGTTATTTATTCAGCGCTTTACATAGAATATATATTTGTTTGTTTGTTTATTTTATTTCTATAGCGCTCCGGACCCGGGAGTAAAAGGGCACTCAGTAAGTTACAAGGCACAGTACATGGTAATAGGCAGTGATACTAGAACAACTTGAACAACAGTAATATACTAGGAACAACAATTATATACAAAATATACAGGCAGTGGAGGTGATAGCAACCAATAATGACATAAATGAGGCGTGTGCAATACAGTTTTCAAGATTGACTTTTTGTCAGAAGCCACCCGATGGCAAGTTTCCTAAACAACTGGAAGGATTTGGATGATTTAATATTCAAAGGCAGGGCGTTCCAGAGTTGGGAGGCGAGGACAGTGAAGCTCGAGCCACCAGCTCTTTTAGAGGTAAATCTAGGTACTGTGAGACATAAGGTATTGGAAGATCTCATGGCTCTGGTGGAAAGTAGGGGCATATATATATATATATATATATATATATATATATATATATATACAATATCACCCAACTGAAGTTGGTATTCGTTTATCCTTATTTATTCTCCAAAGATTGCCAAAGATCAGCCCCTTGTTTTCATGATGCTGTTGGAGTTGAGAGAGTTGGCCACAAATATATGGGGGACCACAGAGCCAGAGACAAACCAGTTGTTTGTTTCATATGGACAGGGTGCACGAAGGTTAAAACTGCTATTTTTTGGTGTTTCTGTCCTTATTCTGTGGACTTTAATTGGGCTTGTGCAAAACAAACACTGGTTTCTTTGTTGTGGTCGTAATTTCCAGGAAGTGAAGGGAGTCATTTTGCTGAACCCGAATGCACTTACCAGGCGGAACAAAAGCCTGCATGAGAATGTGGTCCCGTCGGCAGAGCAGTTCAATAATTGTGCACATTAATTGCCATATGTGACATATCATGGACCAAAATGCATGCAACTGTAGTGACTTATTAAGGCTCTGAGCTGTAACTGGATGACCCGATCTTGAAAGAATGAAAGGCTGAATTGGCCTTGCCAGAATTCAAGCCTGCGATCTGCTGCAGATCTTTTAAAGAATCTTTGGTTAAACCACTACACCAGCAGTTCAGGGAATTGCATTATCTCCCTTGCTGGATTAAAGTGATGCGCTGGTTTTGGTGGGCCTTTTTACTCTCAGTGATACTCCCTGAGCCTGTCATGTGCCTTTGAAAGTTGCATCTGTGCCTCCGCTGTGGTTTCTGGCGACAGACTACAGAGATCACCACTGCCTGGCAGAGCAGGTTGTATCAGACTACACATTTGAGGTTCAGTTTCTGAGACCGATATTCACACCGAAAGGGGCGCAAGTGAGTTCGACGAACATTACTTCATGACATGTCCAATGAACCAATCATGTGATTTCATGAGTCTTATCCATGCCACCGTTGTCCGCGGCTCTGCTAACCGGCTGCCTCTTGTCACTGCTTCAATTAATTTATCTATTTGGACCTGCAGGTGTCCTGCCACAGGTTTTTCAGGTTCATATTGGCTGAAGGGGGTGGAGTCTGGTGAAGGGCTGGGGTCTGGTAAAGGGGGTGGAGTAAAGTAGGGGTGCAAGCACTTTGTTGTGTCTAAGGCAGCTGAAATCCTAAATACGCCACTGCATTTTGCTAAGAGCCTGCTGGGGGCTACAAGCCAGATGCTGGTGAAAGCCAGAGCCTTGGAGATAGAGAAAGAATCGCAATCCTTCAGACTGCTATATTCCTTCACTTGCCAAGAGCCAGAGAGCCTCAGGAAACACAAATCTGAGCCTATTGTGGGCTCCAATCTTGAGACAGTTAGTCCTTTGTGGGATGAAGCCCCAGCGGGCTACCCTTCGCTGGTTGGTGAGAATAACAGAATTCTGACAGGCACCATTTGACATGCACCCAGGCAGGGAGGACACATTCCTGCCAAATATCAAACATCCAATTAAGCTAAGCATGCAACTCTGGGCTCCTGCCTGTTCAATCTTTATGTCTTTAATCTTGATGAGCATTTGAATTATATTGCCTTTATTTCTCCAAAAGTGGTTAATTTCAGGGTCTCATGGATTGCAAATCCATATGATTTCCTCCTCTTTGATAACACTTGTATAGGTCTTCAGAGACTCTTGGAAGGCTTTTCGAATTACACATCAGGTAATGGATTGAAGATTAATCCTAATAAAACTAAGATCTTGGTGTTGTCGAGGGGGAGGAAGCTCTCTCCCTCCTGTTCAACGTGTCCTTCTTCCTCACTGCTGGCCTTTTTATATGGTGCTAACCCACTGATTGACCACACCTCACCACCTTCTACGATAACCACTCCATTCCTCAGCGCCATACCCTTCTTAGGCACCAGGAACTTGCTCTCCTGACACTTGTGCCCAAGTCTGGAGTTCCTAATTAAAACAGAATCCACCACCGGCCAATCAGGTACCTTGACCTTCTTCTCACAGTCGGAGATCCTCTTAAAATGCAACTGCCCTTCCTTAATCACCTTGACAATTGACTCCCTGTCTACTAGCACAGAGGTAGCCATTCCTAACCAACCTGGGCATAACCTTGTTCCTGGCTCATGCCCCTTGAGCATCACAATTGGCAAGACCATCATCACTGAATGTGGCGTGGGAAAATACACCCACATTGTGTGCCGCAGAAACTCCTGTCATGGTAATCAGGAACAGAGAGCCAGCTGAATACCGTCCTTGATAAATCAATTCATACGCTCTACCAATCCATTTTCCCTGAGATGATAGAGGACAGTACGAGAAAGCCTTATGGAAATTCCTTCCAGAAATGTCTCTCCACATAACTATCCCTAGACGGCCACCAAAAACGTTGCCTCAACCTCCTCTTGGTGCCACCGGCACCTAAGTGATCCTGATGGGCCAAATCATCCAACTTCTGTCTGAGCCCCTCAGGTGGCACAAGCTGAACACCCTTCCTGAGTTTATGCCCTACAATCAACAACTCATCCTTTACCTCAAACGGTGTCCAGTCATTTGGTCAAATGAAAACTGGTCGAATGACATTTGGTCGACGCAATTTGGTCGAAAACCAAATGGTTGAATATTTTTTTTTATTATATATTTCTTTTTGGGTTTTCGTTTTTAAAAAAAAGGGTTTTTTCGAAAAAAAAGGGGGTGGAGGGGGGGCCCCCCCCAAAAAAAAAGGGGTGAAAATAAAAATAAAAATAAAATTAGACCATTTGGTTTTCGACCAAATTGGTTCGACCATTTGTCCAGCCAACCAATTGTTTTCGACCAAATGACTGGTAACCACCTCAAACCACCTCTCAAACTTCTTGTTCAGAATTTCTGTTTCTAGTCAACTAGACAGAATCCATTCCTTGACACATTTCAAAATGTCATCACTACCCTCAGCTAACTCTTTCTCCTGCAGTCCAACTGCCTCTGGATCGACACTGGCCACCACCACCACTTCATCAAAAATTGGGTCTTCATTGGAGCTGACTTCCCTACAAGAAGACACGACAGACAATCAGCGACTACATTCTTATCACCCGGCAAATAGCACATTTGAAAATCATTCAATGCAGACCTAGCAACCACCTGGAAATCCTCGGTGAAGCACTCCTCCACCCCTCATTGGAAAGCATTTGAATGAGAGGGTTGTGGTCAGTTCTCACCACAAAGTGTTGACCCCACAAGAAAAACTTAAAATGCAAAAATGCCCCATTGACTGCCAACCCTCCCTCTCAACCACTGAGTAATTTGTCTCCACCCGCCTCAATGGCCTGGAAGCAAAGGCCACCACATGCTCCTCCTTGCCCTTGTTGCATTGGGTCAAAGCTGCACCTCAAACCTAATCCACCAACATCAACTGTAGGCATGGTGCGATAACTTACACAAAATGTACCCAACAAAGGTGCACCCACTATGTCTTACTTGATCTGCACGAAGGCTCTGTCACACTCTTCCGATCACTCAAATGACGTCCCCTTTTTAAACAAAGACCTAAGTGGTGTGGACTTAATAGAAAGGTCACGTACAAGCTTGTGGTGATACCCAGTGAGGCCTAATAAGGACCTAAGCTGTTCCTTGTCATTGGGAACAGGGGCCTTGCTAATTGCTTTGACCAAACTCAACTTTGGACTAATCCTCTTGGCTGAAACACTATGTCTTAAGTATTCACCTCCTGGCTCCCAATTTTACACTTGCTTCACTGTACCGTCAAACCAGCATTCTTAAGTCTTCCCACCACTTCCCGCCACACCACATCATGCTCCCGTAGCTACATACAGCAGAACATCATCCTGAAAAACGACTGTTTTGGAAACCCACTCCAAAACCCTCTGCATCATGTGTTGGAAAACTGCAGTCACAGAAATTAGTCCGAATGGCATTGCACAAAACCTAAATGCCCATTCCACATTATGAAGGATGTGACATGTTGACATTCAGGCAACAATGGTGCTTGGCGATAAGCTGCTGATAAATCTATGACTGTGTAAACATTTGCTTCTCCCAACAGGCCAAAACTTCAGATTTGACAGGAAGAGGATGTCTGTCCAAACAAATGCTCCTATTGAGATCCCGCAGGTCCACACAAACTCTTAAATTTTCATTGCATTTGTTTACCAACAGGAAGGGCAACAACCAATCTGAGCTTTCAGTTCTCTCTATAGTATCCTTTTGGAGCATGGAATCCAGTTCAACACTTAGCTGTCCCCTCATGTGGTAAGGCACGAACCTCACTTTGTGTATAATTGGGGTGTATTGATCCTGCACTCTAATGTAGTGCTCAGATTCTCTCAGCCTCTGCAGCTCTTCTCACAATACTTCTGGAAACTCCTCCACCCATTTATCCTCCAATTCTACCACCAAAACTGGTTCTTAGGTATTTGCCTGAATTCTGATGCCCAACTCTCCTTGCTCATCCCACCCTAATAGGGACGATCCCTTGCTGCCCACATAAATCCAGGCAGAGCACCTCCTGCCCTTTTACTCTACCTGGCCTTAAAACCTGCCAACAAGTTCAACTTCTATTTCACCATACGCATACGGCTTGATGTCATGTCCTTTCGGATTCTCCATTCTGCCACCTAGCTCCTCTGAATATGTCCTCACTGATAATTTAGTCCACGGTGATCCGTTGTCCACTTTTATGTCCAACAGCTTTCCATTGACCAGAACATTATCTATAGGATCCTTCCATGTTCCATTCATGGCTGCAACCTCGAAGACATGCCAAGCCTGCATTTGGAATGGTTGTGTCTGAGCTGTTTGCACCACCTCCTGTTCCACCCACTGGGTGGGAACCCCCATTTCCACAGCTCTAACTAGACACCCCTTGCACATGCACTCGCAGTGGCCCCTCTTTTTGCCCTTAAAAGAGACAGCATTTTTCAACAGGTAAAACAGACTAGTGAATAAATGCGTGTTGCTGCCACATTTTAAGCATTTCATCTCTTTTACGCTATCTTGACTGTGCTTTGCAGTCCTGAGAGTGCATATTTCTTGGCTTTGTTTCTCACCCTTCATGTGTCTGATATATTGGGCCGTTTGCTTGACCCCTATAGCCATTTCGGCCGCCTCCTCCAGCGTCATGTCCTGAATGAGGAGTTTTTCCTGTACTCTGGGCTTATTGATGCAATGGACCAATTGGTCCCTAATAGGTGGGCTGGCTAGGGGTCCAAAGTCACAGGTGTGACTCAGTGTCCTGAGAGTGGCCACATAATTCTCAGCAGATTCCTGTAGCACCTGGGAACTCTGGAAGAACTTGTGCCGCTCGAAAGTCGTGTTTCTTTTTGGGTCAAAGTGGTTCTGAATTTTCTTGACAGCCATGGTGAACTCATCTCATTCACCCTGCACTTCCTCCACTGGTTCCTGTAGGCCTTCATATACAGTGCACCCCTCTGTACCAAGGTTGTGCAGCAAAACCGCCTGTTTCTTTGGCTGTAGCAAACATCTGTCCTCCGATTGCCACTAGGTAGGTGTCCAACATCCGCTTCCGCCTGTCCCATGGAATGGGAGGTGCTCCAGACTCGGCCAAGAATTGGGAGGAGTAGTATACTGGCCACAGCCATGGTCTCTAAAATGCCTCACCCAAGTCAGGCAACCTCCAACAGGATCACCACACTTGGCTCTGGCAAAGCGTGGTCAATCCAGCACAAAATACAATATTAATCAATCCAGCACAAAACACAATGCTAACCTTCTGTTAACTGTATGGATTCAATATATCGCCCAGCCATTAGTCATTTAATGCATATTGGTAATGCACATGAAAGTGTTATGGCACCACAGAGTCCGACATCCCTGTTGCTAAGGACTCTAGGTTAGAAAGGCATTGGTTGTTTGGGATGTTGGGATGCAGGTCTCCGTCCGTACAGCGTTTCCTCTAAGGCCCATTGATAAGCCCGTAGCTCAGCGCGCCGCATGTGTCAGAGTGCAGACTGAGCACCGATCAGGCCAAAGCGAGTGCACTTAAATTCAAGCCCCCCTCTTGGCTGGGAACTCTCCTTTGCGCCCTCCCAGACAGGCCATACCGAAAGCAGATGGCACGCACGTCCCAAAGTGCCTGGTTGCAGAACACGCCCATGCTGCAGTGGGCAAGGGGAAACCACAGGCTCCGGTTGCTCCCCTCTCAACCACCAACTTGTCACCAATAAAAAGATGCACCAAAGAATTGGAAAACAGGTGAGTCCTTTATTCAGCCTGCGGATTGCAGGACCGGTAAACTCAGCTTCAATATAGCTCTCCAACTGACACCAGTTCCACGAAGTAGATATATTCTCTCGGATTCTTCACAACACATCATGGAATCTTAACAACTCTTCATAACAGGCAGTTTTTAATTTCTGTAAAGCCTCTGTGCTGCAAAGCACCATGGGAGATTTAGCTATACTTTTGGGTGGAAGGGGTAGTCCCTTCCCTATCAAATATTTTAAAAACTATTGGATGGATTCTGCTCAAACCTGTCCCAGAATTTAAGTCAAGGCTTCGTGCCAAGTTCCTTCTTATATGGTCCGAATCTGCCCAGCAGTTTTTGCGCTTCAGCTTTACCAAATTCTGACGTTTTCTCAATGGGAAAATGAATGGGAGTAGGCAAAAAACAGTGTTTTTTTGTTGTTGCTTTTTTAATAACCTTTTCATTTTTAACTAATCTTTCCCAAACTTTCCAGTCTGGGAGTCTGTACATGCTGCTGCCTGGTCCTCTAGTCCCTTAGAAGAACTGTCAGAAACTGAGCACCTCAGTTGCCCATGCAAAGCTGCCATCTGTAACATCCCTACCACAGCCCATAAAGAAAACGTGCCTTCTGTGAAATGCTGCAATTCCTGCAAGACACTTGCGAGGACAACACATGTCTCCAAATACCATGCTGGCCTCACACTTGGGGAATGTGTCTCTTGCTGCTGGACTCATTCTACTTTTATCCACAAAAATACATAGCGCTCCAAGGACAAAATTCTTAATAATGTCTGTGGTTGCTTCTCTGGGAGCCCTATCAGAGAATATGGCACGTAATTGTATTTGGTAGATAAAGGAGTCAATGTGGTCAGTTTGAAAGCTCAGCGCACACTTAAAATAAAGATTAGGCCCTCTGTAGCTATTGCAGTATCAATATTACCACTTACCAAGGAAACTGTCAGAAGATTACAGAAAGAAGTATTATCAGAAAAAATAAAATTACTAAAGGGATTCTCACACTGCATCATTTTAAGAAAGGGTGCTATAGGAGCAAGAGGTGATCTTTAGTAAGAACTGGATAGGCACTGGATAGGCTCTGGTAGAGTTTAAATGTTGAATTCAGAGATGCCCTTCTTTGGCATTTATCTGTGATTCCAGCATGCAAGCCCACTGGATATGTTAGTCAATTTGAAGGACCTTAATGCCAGTGTGTTGGTAGATTGTAATTTTCTGACAAATATCACAGAAATGCTCACAGACATAGGAGAGACCAAATGGTTTTACACACTAGGCTCATCCACAGCATACCATCAAATAAATCTGCATGGGAACTACCCCGAACATGGTAGTGGATCGGTTGGCTACTTCCTCTCGGGCACTGACCAATACAGCTCAGGCACTTCGACAGTTAATGACTTATTTTCGGATGTATGAATAGACATTAATCCTGTTAATAGGGAATATACCTTTTACTCGTCATCCAGGACACAATGTCCATGATAGATCTTTGATAGCTCACCTCCGATTGGATGTCAAAGGTGCAGGAGTGTAGGTTTTACCCTCATACTCTGCCTGACCATTCTCCAGTGTGTTTGTCTCTGTTGTATGACAAGTGCCCTAGACCTCTTCCATTTTGGAGGATGGCTCTATCCGTGTGGACGGACTCTAAGTTGACGGAGACACTGCAGGGTAAAATTTAAGACTTTTCATGAATAATACGGGTCAGTACGACTTCACACATTTGGCAGACATTTAAGGTGTGGATAAGGGGCGAGCTGTTCTCAATGTCGAACGGGGCACTAAAAGGTATAAGGGGAGAATTGAGAGAGGTGATGTACAACTGAGGCGTTTGGAGAATGAGTATTGTAGAGGGAGATAGCTGATATGTTGGAAGATATAGTGGAAGTCCTGCCAATAGTGATGACGCTTAAATACTTAATGGGAGATATTGGTATGGTGTTCATAGTTACACACCGATTTTCTAACATTGCTTCTTGTGGGATGTCTTAACCCACTAATCCAAGCCCTGCAACATCACTGTGCATTGCTGGCAGCAGAAACATCATAATGGCCGCCGGAAAGCATGCTGCTCGCCAGAAATTACCAGAAAGTGCACAGTGAAAACCTGAAAAATAGGCCACCATCTACTTTTGCCTATGTCAGTGGTAACACAGGAGACCACTGCCAAAACCCATCATTCGGCTGCTCACAGAGCAAAATCATTGCAAAAGAAACTGAGCTGGTTTCAAAAATCCGTTTTTATTTGGTGTCAAATTTGCACAAATCATGGCTCACAAACCACACAAAAAGATCCAACCTCCTTGTTGGGTGGTCAACATCATTCTCCCGCACGAATCTACATAAATATAAGGTCCACAGAAGTGTATCTATATCTGAACAAAGTCCACTTTTGAGGATTGCTTGCTGGAAGAAACCTTGGTAACAGTAGTGTAGAGGAGCACACCTTTCTTATATTGGCTTTCTCAACTTGGTACATAGATTTCAAATCAATTCCTCAGGATTTTTAGGTGCCAACAGAGTCAAATTCCGGGCTACAGAATCTAGTATACATAGAACAATTTTGGGATCACTTTAGCAAAAATGACCTTGGCTCCATGCACACTTTTAAGCATAAAACTATGCAAAAATTAATACTATATTTACTTGTGGTTTTACACCAGTTTTAATTATTTAAACAAAGTTTTTATTGTGGTAACTATTGTACCTCATTCATTTTCTAATTTCTTCAATGTTCAAAACATAAATTGTTGCACACTTCTAGCATTACTTCATGCTTGACAGTATATCAAAGTAAAGGGTACTTGAAACATTTCCATAGAAATCACAATTCAAACAACAAAGTGTAACATTTTCTTCCCCCGTGGGTACATTTCCTATTATTTTAAGAGAAACTTTCGTCCATATATCAAACTTGTAACTGGCTAGGAAGCCAATAGTCCTTTTGTTTCAGGGTTTCTCTAATGCACTACGCATTTCGGGCTCTGAATGCCCTTCATCAGGTGTGGATCAGTACCTTGTTTCAGCGAATTTAGATTCTGGAAGTTAAAAATAACATATTTCTGTTCAGTTCCTTGGTCATTGTTTGTTCAACAAATATTATCATCATAATTACTCTTGTCATTTTTTATCAGTATACATTTTGAACCTCAACTACCTCTAATTCTGAAGATTTTATCTTCTTAAAAACATCATAAATGTGTCAGTGTTGCTTTCTTGCAATTGAATCTGGCTCTACAATTGTTCTTCCTTAAAGCACCGGAGGGTGTTTAGGTCTGTGAAAAAAACAAAAAGCGTTCATTTTTTAGGATGTCTGTGACTTTATTGTGTGTGGGCTTTGTGCTGGGAACAGTCGCTAGATAATTGCGCTGTGTCCCAGTCACAAAACCCTAGTTAACTGATTCTGGAATATATTGCATTTTGCTGTGTCGATGCGGTTAGCGCTGCTCACCTCTGTCTCGTCGTCTCCCGGGGTAGCTTGGTTTCCTTTCACCCATCTGTCTGTCGTCCTTGCCTCCAGTCTGATGATGTTTTTCTGCTCCTTATTACGGTTGTCCTTTCGTGGCAGCTCCTGGCAGCGGAGGATGGATTCTTCGTATTGCCCGGGTTTGCAAATCGCGTTCCCGTGGTTTTGTTGGTTGCGATGGCAACCATGTTCTAATTAGTCCTTTCTCTCTCTCCATGTAGACACAAATGGTTGTTTCTATGGATTTTGCTGCGCGCCATCTTGTACAAACTACTGATGACAAGTTACTGAGTTAAATGTTACTGATTCTTACTCCTTGTGCGTTTCTGTGACTGACTCATGGTATTTGTCAAGTTGTTTATTGAATTGTCCACTTCATTCATCTGTAGATGTGTTTACAGAATTTCGAGAACCAACTATTTCAAGTGGCGCTCATTATTCAATAGACTTATACTTGATCGTGGTCTGTATTAACCATATATGCCCCGGTATATTAAATGGGCTCCATCTTAAAGCGCTCACTCTGTGGCCAGTGAAGTGTGCACCTCAACAGCCACAAGCCGTATTGCAGTAATTTTGTTCAAACGTCTTTATATGTTATAAAAAACAAATTAGGTCCCAATCAGCGTTCATACCGTTTGGCTGCATGGAATTCAATTTTTCAATCCAGTATGTTTCTTTCTGTAGCAGTTTCTTGTTAAGGTTTCCCCCTCTCCTTGGTACTTTTATTTGTTCAAAAATAATAAACCTTATTTGGGCAATGTTATGTCTCTCTTTTTTAAAGTGTTGAGTTACTGGAGATTTGATGGCACCTGTTCTTATGTTGGACTTATGTTCTGACCATCTTGTTTTCACTTTCCTTGTTGTCATTCCCACATAATATAGACCGCAGGGGCATCTTATGCCATATATTACATTCTTGGAGTCGCATGTAGACGAGTGATGTAGGTTTATTTTGTACCCTTTGTGAGGATGAGTGATGGTGTTGCCTGTAATTAGATTATTGCAGTTATTGCAATTATGACACAGTGTTGTTCCTTTCCAGTTTACCTGAGTCTGTCTTTCAGCGGAGAAATCTGCCTTGACCAAATGTTCTCTGATTGATTTACTTTTATTGTATGCAAAAAGTGGGGGTTCTGGAAAGAGTCTTTTCATCACAGGATCAAGTGTGAGAGTTGTCCAGTTCTTCTTGATGATTTTCTTTATTTTAGGACTCTGTTGGGAGTAAGTGGTAACATATACCAGTTTCTCCACTTCTGTTTTTTCTTCAGAGGGTTGCGCATTGTAGAATCAGCCTCCCCACCCACTTTGGAAATACATAAATAGGGACTGCAGAGGACAGATAGGACACACACTTTTCCACTACTCAATTGATTTCTTGGTGAGGCACCCTGCAAAAAGATCCAGACCAGATCGAGACAATATCCAGACAGAGACTCTAGAACCAAACTCTAGAATCTTGAAGCAGAGAGGCCTAAACCACACGCTGAACCTTTTTCAGAGGCCTCAGAATCTTTTGCAACCTGATTCTAACCCCTAAACCTCCAAAGGGCTCTCACATTCAACAGCCAGGCTGTGCTGTTTTGCTATTCTAGCCAAGAACCCTGTGCTAGAACCAAGATCCAGACCCGCAGAGCAGAGCTGTAACCAAGAACCCATCAGATCCAGTCCAAGAGGCCGTGCAGACCGCAGTGCCGTGCTGAGACCAGAGTGCCTGAGACCTGTCCGGTGGCGAGAGAGAATCCCAGCCAAACCCTTGACCAGATCTTTGACGGGGCCCACTCCATTCCAAAGCCATAGGAGTGAGTAACCAGTCTAGAATTGTACAGAATCAATCTCTTAGTTTAAAGTAATTCTATTCCATCCATCTCAATCTGTCCAGAACTGCATTACAGAACCTCTGTTGTCTATCCTAAATTCTTCTCTCCTCCACATAATCTTTGATCATTGTTGTGATAATCATCTTGGCGCTAATATATATTTTCTGGAGAAAGGCAATCGTCTCGTTCACACAGAAACCATCCGTTGGCGCCTCTGGATAGGAGGCTGGGCTGTCATGTAGTTTGCAGCTCAATAGACTCTTTAGTGTTAAGAAATCTTTGTTTCAAATCTTTAAAGCGCATCTGTCATTTCTGAAATCTTGTCTTTATTTCTGAAAATCTACCTTCCCAAAAACCTCTGTAACTTTTGAACCACACCTCCTAGAACCGAATTTAACTGTCATTTTGAAGCTAAGATCCTAAGCTTTCTAACAAACCTATGGTGTTTCTGCAACTGTGTTTCCCGCATGCGGAAAAGTTGCTGCGAATTGCAATTTAGCTCCATTTCACCCCATGTCAAAATAGCTGCTTCTTGTTTTCAACTGCTGAAATTCGTTTTCAATATGATAATCATTCCTGAATCAGTGCTAGTGTTGACCTGAACCAATCCAAAGTAACTATCATTTATCCTGAATTTCCTTTAGTGAATTAAAATCATTTTAGCATATTTTCCCTTTCATTGCCAATCACATTCAAAAGCATTTTTGCCTGTTTTAAAATCATACCTGTTTTCTCTAAGCTTGCTGGGGGAACTGGAATTGAACTGCATTATTGATTCTATTCTTGAAACCTGTGTGGCCTCATTTCCATCTCTTCATATTGCATAGTGGGGGGAGTGAGTAATAACAGGAGAGAAAGTGATAATTTTATCTTTTGATTGAAATCATATCAAGTTTATTTCTGGGTTGCATTCTTTCCTATTATTGCATTTCCTTGAATTCATATAAAGTATTCTCTGCTACATTATTCTCCTATTCCTACTCCTAAGTGATTAAAGAGATTGTTGATATTGTAATATTACCCATTGCTGCGCATTGTTCATATTCATAAGTGTGCTATTCAGATATTATTCTATTCATAAAAGTGTGATATATATATATTGTTCAATTCTTCAAATAAACCTTTTAATTTGCAAAACAAACCTACTTCTTGGCTCAGTGAGGTCGGGGAGATTCAAAGAGAGGGGCGATATATAAAGTTTCATCATCCAGATTTAAAGAACTTTAACATAAAAATATATAATTAGGGCTTCCATTGGGCATCCCATACTAAGCATTGACTTAGTTGGAGTGCTGGATTGAAATCACTTACATTGTTTTATTGCCAAAAAATGTATTTCAAGAAATTGGAAAGCAAAACCATTAAGGAATGGCTGAGAGACTTGATTAATGCTAACGGAAGGGAGGAACATTACTTTGCCATGATCTCATCGGTTAGAGGACCCAAGGACATTTGGAATCCTCTCAGTGAGGTATTTGGCAAGTACCCAACAAAGAGGGGAGAATGAGTACGGGGGACCATAGGCCAGTGGGTATTCACACATCGGTACTCATTGAAAAGATGCATATGTGTATACTAATGTCAGAGTTATATAGTGAGTATATTTAAAGTGGATATGATGTCTCATATATCTGCAATATATGCTGAATATGATATGTATGGTTATAAAATAAAGATTAAAAAGAAAATAATTTGCATGAGGAGTTGAGACATCAGACATCCACTCTAAAAATGTTAGGGAGCTATCCTTATTTTGGACGCTTTTTAGATCAGCTTCTGTAGTTTTACAAAGACTTATGCAGCAGTTATTTGATGGTACTTTCAAGATGATAGTATAGTAATAGGAAGGACCGAAGAAGTGCATGAAGACAAGTTGCACAGAATACTGTTATTGTAGCTTAGCATGGCATAAATTAGTTTTCAAAAATTGATTAGCAGAGTTTTCTAATTAAAATACTTTTGTTTAGCAAACAAACCTATTTGATTAGCAATGTTGTACTAAAATTTCTGATGTCCCCGGAAGCTATTTGTACCCAAGACATAAAATGAGCAACATTTATGTGTACCACTGAAGTAAGACATTAGTGAAATGAGTCTGTAAAATGTAAGGGTTTGCTGCATGAATGGACATGGGGTTGCAATTATTTGAAAAAGAAAGAACGTCTCATACCTAGCACTCCCACACAAGTCTTTGGCACTTTTAAGAGCAGATGATTACTGCCGTGCACTCTCTCCATTAGCACCTTTGAGAATGCAGTGAACAGAAACACAGAGGGTGTAGAGAGCTTTCAATGAAGAGGGTAATTTAAATAGCTAACTTTGCTACACAGATGTCAATTTAATTAGCAAACCTACAGAATTGCATAGCAAATTGCTATGCAACAGTGCTTATTTTATGCCTTGCTTATTATCAGAGCTTAGTATAGTGCAGCTGTTACCCAAAGGTGTTTTGGCGCTGTAACTGAACACCATATGGGTAATCAGAGAGAGTAACAAAGAAAAAGAAAAGGAACCATACTGATCAATGGGGATATAGGAAAGTTTTAAAGACTTGCGGAATTTTAAATATTCATCAGTGAGCCTCAGAGTCAAGGGTAGGGAGTTCCAAAGATGTGGCCCCACCACAGAGTATGCCCAACCCCCAACTGTACTTTTTAAAATCTGGGATACACATATCCCTGGATGAACAGTGGAATGCAATGCCCTAGCAGGGGCATAGAGAATATGCTTACCTTTGCAGATACAGTCTGTTGTTACAAATGTCTTACATCAGGCCTACAGAAGTATCAAATCTAATTAAAAGAAACAATGTTCTTGGGCCACACCTTAATTGCAAAAGTAAAAATGTAATGTCAAGGAAAAGAATTAGTAAATGTAATCATGACAGTTATTATCCATGAGAACAACTGCTAATAATATTTGTTTGACATCTTCTCGTCCGACACCCTTCCAACAAACAGTCAGACTGTTGAAAAAGACACTCACATGTCCCTTTTCTTCACAAGTGGACTTGGCACCTAATAAAATATAGAATTGCCTTGTAAGCCCTGAGGAGAAAGGGCGAGCTTCCTGTTTGGCTGTGGCGAGTGAACTGAGAAGATCTATTTTTTCCTGTGACTCTGTTTGTTGCTCCAAGGTGCGTGTGCCTGTACCTTTAAGGTACCTTCAAGGTGTCTAGTCAGCTGACCTTAAAAGGCTGCCTCGTACGCCCTTGCAGCATAAGCCATGAGGAGAAAGGGCGAGCTTCCTGTTTGGCTGTGGCGAGTGAACTGAGAAGATCTATTTTTTCCTGTGACTCTGTTGCTCTGAGGTGCGTATGCCTGTACCTTTAAGGTCCTTTCAAGGTCTCTAGTCAGCTGACCTTAAAAGGCTGCCTCGTACACCCTTGCGGCATAAGCCATGAGGAGAAAGGGCGAGCTTCCTGTTTGGCTGTGGCGAGTGAACTGAGAAGATCTATTTTTTCCTGTGACTCTGTTGCTCTGAGGTGCGTATGCCTGTACCTTTAAGGTCCCTTCAAGGTCTCTAGTCAGCTGACCTTAAAAGGCCGCCTCGTACGTCCTTGCGGCGTAAGCCCTGAGGAGAAAGGGCGAGCTTCCTGTTTGGCTGTTTGGCGAGTGCGGCGTGTGCCGCCTGGTAACAACTTATACTGACTGTCACACAGGATAGTGGAGCGAGTGAAAGCTGTGATGGCCTAACCACGCACACGAGCACAAATCAAGCGTTTAGCAAGGCCTGATGAATGTGGTGTGGGGCGCTCAAGACAGACCCAAGTAAGTCGATACTATTCTTGCATCTCAGAAAATGACAACTCTCCTATGCTTGAAACCCATGCCACCATACTGCCCACAGACTCAGACTTAACAACCTCTTACAACAACAATGTGGAAAGCGCGATTTTTGTCATTAATGGAGGCGAAGTATTTAATAACCATTTCACACATAGCACATATCCTAGCGGCGATCCAGCAGCGCTTGCATTGCCTCTCCTTACCTCTGTGGTGGGAGAGGGCCAGTTGCCTTCACTTGTGGGGCGCACCGCGGCGGACCAGTGGCCTGTGACTGGGGCTGGCATCCGCTGTGTGGTGGAGCGCATTAATCGTTGCGTGGGCTGGCGCAGATGGCGGCCTCCCTGGCGACCTCCCTGGTTGCTGATGTCGTTGGCCCAGAGTGCGCTGTGAATCCTTTGCACACAGTGATTGGGGCCGCCCCGAGGTGGAAGATGGCAGTATTGGCATAGCCGTGGAGGAGCGGACTGGCGGAGTGCACTCATTGCAGTGCAGAGCCGCCCATGGTCTCGCCGCATTGGACTTGGCGATTGACGTGGTGGCGACTGATGTGCACGAGGACACCAAGGCCCAAAATTCTCGAGTCTCTGCCCTGACTGGGACAGTAGCGCCACCTATGGCGAGCTACGTGCCTGCTAATCAGGGCGAGTTAGAGCGTGACGACGAGGTGTTTAACACAGAACTGTTGTTGTCTTTACACTCAGCACCTAATCCCACTGAGTTGCCTACATTGGACCTCATTACGACCCGGGCGGTAAGTACCGGTTATTACCGGCATGGCGCAATTACCGTGTCCGTGCTGGCAATAGACCGCTAAAAGCGGCCCATTATGAATTTGCGGGCACAAGCTTTGCGCCAAGCCGGTAATGACCTCACCGCCATCCCGTAAAAGTCCAAAAAATCCCCCTTTCCGGCATTGTCTGTAGTGGAAATAGCTCCTCCGGCATCCAAGCCATCGGCATTAGCGGTCACCTCTAATAGCGGTAACCGCTATTAGCGGTGACCGTAAATACGCGGAACCGGAAGTAGCGTCATCGCACAGGAACGGGAAAGAGCACGGTGGCCATCTTTAAAAACACAATCCATTGCCATCCACCACAACCAGGAGCCAGCTGACCCCCAGAACTCCAACACACCTCCACCACTACCTGTTGCAATTTAGGATGCCAAAAGCAGTGAAAAAAATGGGAGATCATCTGCGCAAGGAGCGCTTCTCCAGAGAGGAGCTCATCATGTTAGCGGAGACACTGCAGGAACGTGCAGATGTGGTGTTCTCAAACGACATGTCCCGTCCAGCACTGCAGCGTAAAATGCAGATTTGGTCAGAGGTCGCCCAGAGAATTAGTGCCGTTGGCACCACACCCCGCACACCCAAAAAATGGCGTAAGCGCTGGGATGACCTACGACTTTGTGTGCGAAGTATACTCTCTGCCAACCGCAACCTTGGGATGGCGAGAGGCGGAGGTGCGGAGTCGCCCATAAAACTACAACCATGGGAGGAGATATGCGCCACCACCATAGGCACCGCGGCAATAAAGGGAGTCGGGGACATGGAGCGAGGATCCCCGTCATCAGCCGATGCAGGTAGGTGTCTCAAATTAAATAATGCTAATACCGACACGATGATGTCCACCTGAACTGACAGTGCAATGATGTAGGGCAGGGTCCACCAGACACATAAGTACAAGACTGCGTACAGGCAGTGCAGTGCATCACCTTGTCCACATGCATAATGCACCCCATATGTGTTGCAACCCAGACGCCTTCCATGCATCACCCACCCAAGAGGGAGGCAACCCGTATGTCACTCCCCCCAATGTTAATCATCTACCATTCCATATCAATGCAGCCACCCTAATGCATGCCCGATACCCATTGTGTTATGATGATGATTCTCTCTGAGAGCAGAGAGGGCTTACATATATGTTAGATAGCAAGAGCAGGATGCCTTTCTCTATGATGTCATCGGAATGTTAGCCCTTTCATGTCATGTTTACATTCTAATATTGTCAGTTGATGTAGGATTTTGATGGGGAAGGATCTCTTATGAGTGGGGGTCTTTTTCCTACATTTATCTTGAATAAATACTTGTGTATAACTTACCTGCCTCTGTCTGCCACTTCATAACAATGGCGACGAGGATGGGATTTGAAGTATGAAGCATCGGTTGGCCGGCAGGTGAAGTGAAGACCGAGACGCAGACCCCCGTGAAGATTGAAGCACCGTCCGCTCCGCATTAAGCGTCGAGCGGTGACCGCATCAACTGCAGCTGAGGTCTCCTCCGATTACATTGTCCCTGATCGAGCGACTTCTTCAGGCTACGTTGTCCCCGCACTCAGCCTTCTTATCCAGGACCTGTTTGCCCTTTGTGCAGGCCGCTCCGCAGCCCGCGTTGAGCAGCCCACGGCGAGTTGAACTCCGTGACACCCTGTGCTAGTCATCGTGGAGGAAAAGCCATCCCCTCTCCTGGAGCCCCGCCCTGCAAGGCAGGGACTGCTTCGCCCAGCTGCGGCGTAGCGGGGGAGAGAGACCGCGAATCTGCGGTGGCGTAGGAGAGATCGAAGCTGATCTCAGGGATTTGCTCTGCCTCCCACTGGCGTCGAGCGGCTCCCCTGAACTTGCCTGACGACGTTCATTGCCCTTCCGCGGATAAGACAAGTAAGTGATTTTTCTACGTTGTTGCTGCCCCGTGAATTCTCACGCAAGTAGTCCACATAGACGGAGTGATTCATACGCAACTACCGTATGCTGTGTAATAGGAAGTGAGGCAAGATCATCCGTTGACTCTGTGTCCAAGGTGCCGTATCCCTTATATTAAAGGGGCAGTGGATTGTCTGACTCAAAATACGTACGACGTAGGTTTCAATGTAGTACCACACAGCATCCAAGAGGGACAGACTGTTGTCATATTAACTTGGAAGGAGTTGTAATCCCTCCACCCATCCACCAATTTTTTTTTAGGGGAGAAGAGAACTGCTGAGAGTTACTGCAGTTTACTTTTTGCAAGTTATTTGGGGAGATCCTCACCCGCTGCAGGACCTTTGTAAAGATCACTCAGAAACCACATTAAGTGCACATACTACCCGTCAGCTAAACATGGCAGGTCTTCCAGGCATATCAGGTCCTCCCATCTTTATGCCGACCCCAGGAATAGCAAAGATTTCTTGGCATCAATGGCGCAAGGGTTTCATGCACTATATGAAAGCGGCTGGCGGTACGTCTTATTCTGGTGAGAGGAAGCTGGCTTTATTGTTGCATTTTTTGGGATTTGAAGGCCAGAGAATTTTTGACACACTACCGCAGTTAGAAGAAGATGGTAGTGGTGATAATTTGAATGAATTTGAAATTGCATTATTAAAACTCTACAAGCACTTCAATCCAAAAAGGAGCACAATTTTGGAACGTTACAACTTTCGCATGCGTGTTCAGGCACAGGGGGAGTCTGTTGAAGATTATGTGACTGCTTTGCGGCATCCTGCTGTGTTATGATGATGATTCTCTCTGAGAGCAGAGAGGGCTTACGTATATGTTAGATAGCAAGAGCAGGATGCCTTTCTCTATGATGTCATCGGAATGTTAGCCCTTTCATGTCATGTTTACATTCTAATATTGTCAGTTGATGTAGGATTTTGATGGGGAAGGATCTCTTATGAGCGGGGGTCTTTTTCCTACATTTATCTTGAATAAATACTTGTGTATAACTTACCTGCCTCTGTCTGCCACTTCATAACAATGGCGACGGGATGGGATTTGAAGTATGAAGCATCGGTTGGCCGGCAGGTGAAGTGAAGACCGAGACGCAGACCCCTGTGAAGATTGAAGCACCGGCCGCTCCGCATTAAGCGTCGAGCGGTGACCGCATCAACTGCAGCTGAGGTCTCCTCTGATTACATTGTCCCTGATCGAGCGACTTCTTCAGGCTACGTTGTCCCCGCACTCAGCCTTCTTATCCAGAACCTGTTTGCCCTTTGTGCAGGCCGCTCCGCAGCCCGCGTTGAGCAGCCCACGGCGAGTTGAACTCTGCGACATCCTGTGCTAGTCATCGTGGAGGAAAAGCCATCCCCTCTCTTGGAGCCCCGCCCTGCAAGGCAGGGACTGCTTCGCCCAGCTGCGGCATAGCGGGGCAGAGAGACCGCAAATCTGCTGTGGCGCAGGAGAGATCGAAGCTGATCTCAGGGATTTGCTCCGCCTCCCACTTGCGTCGAGCGGCTCCCCTGAACTTGCCTGACGACGTTCATCGCCCTTCCCCGGATAAGACAAGTAAGTGATTTTTCTACGTTGTTGCTGCCCCGTGAATTCTCACGCAAGTAGTCCACATAGACGGAGTGATTCATACGCAACTATCGTATGCTGTGTAATAGGAAGTGAGGCAAGATCATCGGTTGACTCTGTGTCCAAGGTGCCGTATCCCTTATAGTAAAGGGGCAGTGGATTGTCTGACTCAAAATACATACGACGTAGGTTTCAATGTAGTACCACACAGCATCCAAGAGGGACAGACTGTTGTCATATTAACTTGGAAGGAGTTGTAATCCCTCCACCCATCCACCAATTTATTTTTAGGGGAGAAGAGAACTGCTGAGAGTTACTGCAGTTTACTTTTTGCAAGTTATTTGGGGAGATCCTCACCCGCTGCAGGACCTTTGTAAAGATCACTCAGAAACCACATTAAGTGCACATACTACCCGTCAGCTAAACATGGCAGGTCTTCCAGGCATATCAGGTCCTCCCATCTTTATGCCGACCCCAGGAATAGCAAAGATTTCTTGGCATCAATGGCGCAAGGGTTTCATGCACTATATGAAGGCGGCTGGCGGTACGTCTTATTCTGGTGAGAGGAAGCTGGCTTTATTGTTGCATTTTTTGGGATTTGAAGGCCAGAGAATTTTTGACACACTACAGCAGTTAGAAGGAGATGGTAGTGGTGATAATTTGAATGAATTTAAAATTGCATTATTAAAACCCGACAAGCACTTCAATCCAAAAAGGAGCACAATTTTGGAACGTTACAACTTTCGCATGCGTGTTCAGGCACAGGGGGAGTCTGTTGAAGATTATGTGACTGATTTGCAGCATCTCGCTCTAACTTGTAAATTTCAAGGAAGCTTTGATGAACATATTCGTGATCAATTCATGACACATTGTCGATCTAACAAAATACGGGAAGAATTATGGCTAAAAGATGAACTAATTTAGATGAAGTATTGGATTTGGCCAAACGAGTAGAGCACTTTTTAGCATGTGTGGCCAAGTTGTCCAAAACTGAAGGAGAAGATGCTAAGGAGTTAAAACCAGAGGTACTGAACATAGCGGAAGGAAAGGATAAAAAAAGAGAAAGAAATAGACAGTCAAGCAGGAACATTCCGGAGGAAAGAAGGAGTCAAAATACATGTCAGAAGGATGAGAAAAGAGAGGACAGGAAAGATGATAGACTTTGTTTTCGTTGCGCTAGTGCGACTCATTTTGCATCTTCTGTAATTTGCCCAGGGCGAAGGACTGTTTGTACCAAATGCAGAAGGAGAGGACATTTTATGTCATGTTGCAAGAATTTCCAATTTGGACAAAATACCCAAAGAAAAGTCTTTTATGTAAATGAAGAGGAAGATAGGAAATCGTCAGATGACGAAGTAGTTGTTGTCCCTTCCCAAAATGTTATTGTCAATACGATTAATGTTGTTGGTAAGGGTGATAATGCAGATGACTGTGAGCGTCCATATGCTACAGTGAGTGTAAATGGTTTCAGGGTATCATTAATGGCTGACTCCGGGTCAAAAATAACTCTTATATCCAGGAGTATATTTGAAGCAGAGATGAGAGGGGATGTGTCAGCACTGTCAGAACCTGACATAAGCCCAGGAAGTTACAATCAAGATCGGATCGAGTTGTTAGGTTATGAGTGGAGTAAGTTCGAGATTTAAGGTCGATGTTGTGAAGGGAAGGTGTATATCACTAAGAAGGGACAATCTTTATTAGGAAGGAGAGAACAAAAGAATTTGGGGATTAGGCTTGATCCCAACCATCCAGACCAAGTGTTACAAGTTTCTGAAGGACCCGTGATTCATGGGAAATATATATCAGAGTATAGGAAAGTGTTTGATGAGTCTCTGGGAAAAATAAAAGGGTTTCAACACCAGATAATATTGAAGAAGGGCAGTGTACCTATTGTGGCTAAGCTCAGACCTGTAACGTTTGCTTTACGAGGCAGTGTGAAGAAGGAATTACAAAAATTGTTGGCGTCAGGTGTAATTGAGAGAGCTGGGGGAGTAGAGTGGGTTTCCCCAGTGGTGATTGTAAAGAAGAGTTCAGGGGATTTAAGGTTGTGTGTTGATATGCGTGAGTTAAACAAATGTGTGTTGGTGGACAGGCATCCCCTGCCCAACATGGGAGAGTTATTGACCATGGTGGGCGGGGGAAAGTATTTTTCCAAACTGGATATGGCATCAGCTTATCATCAAGTGGAGTTGGAGGAGGGCTGTAGGAAAATCACTGCATTTGTAACACATGAGGGTGTGTTCCAATTTAGGAGGATGTCATTCGGGTTGGCATCCGCCTCTTCAGTTTTCCAGAAAATCATGGATCGTTTGTTGAGAGGAATGAAGGGTGTTTTCTGTTTTCAGGATGATGTGTTGGTGAGTGGAGTGACTTTGGAGGAACATGACAAGAATTTGTGCAAGGTGTTGAAGATGTTTGAAGAGAGAGGTATCACGGTGAGAGGAGAGAAATGTAAGTTTGCTGTGACGAAAGTGGAATATCTGGGTCATGAAGTGTCGGAAGATGGTATAAGACCCAAAGAAGATATGGTGAATTCTATAAGAAATATTGAAAAGCCTAGGAATAAAAGTGAACTTCGTTCATTTCTGGGAATGACAGAATTTTACCAGAAATTTGTTATGAACTATGCCGATAAAGTTTAGGAATTAAGGAAAATCTTGAGGAAAGGTGCTGACTTTGTGTGGAATAATCGGTGTGAAAAGGAGTTCAATAGTATCAAAGAAGATATAGATATGGCTCGTCCGTTAGGATGTTTTGACACCAGGAAGTCTACCATTATTACTGTTGACGCCAGTGAGGGTGGTCTGGGAGCTGTATTGTCTCAGAAACAAGAAAATGGTTCTGAGAATATTATAGCTCATGCTATCATTAATGGCTGACTCCGGGTCAAAAATAACTCTTATATCCAGGAGTATATTTGAAGCAGAGATGAGAGGGGACCTTAGAATTAGTATTTGTTAATACTGATGGCATAGTTTCCAAACGAGAGTGGTTGGAGGGTATGGAAGGAGACGATGTTATAAACAGAGTAATTCCGTATGTTGTGTCTGGATCATGGCCAAATAAGCAGGCATTGGAGGATGATGCGAAGCCATATTGGGAGGTGAAGGACAAGTTGTCTGTAAATGATGATATTTTGTTCAGGTGGGGTAGGGCCGTTGTTCCCATTGGTTTGAGGAAGAAGGTTATAGAATTGGCACACAGCGGTCACATTGGAGTTACAAAGACCACACCAAAGTTTGTTCCACACCTGCCCACCACCGGTGGGCAGGTGTGGAACAAAGATAGAATAGCTACTGTAAAGAGGTGTCATGTGTGAAATGAGGACTCAAATGTATAGTTGACGGTTGTGTGAACTCTTTTTGTTTGTGGTTGTTTAAATATGTTAGTGAATTCTCACATCAAATAAAAATGTTTTGAGGTTAAAAAAAATAGAGGGAGATGTGTTATGATGATGATTCTCTCTGAGAGCAGAGAGGGCTTACGTATATGTTAGATAGCAAGAGCAGGATGCCTTTCTCTATGATGTCATCGGAATGTTAGCCCTTTCATGTCATGTTTACATTCTAATATTGTCAGTTGATGTAGGATTTTGATGGGGAAGGATCTCTTATGAGCGGGGGTCTTTCTCCTACATTTATCTTGAATAAATACTTGTGTATAATTTACCTGCCTCTGTCTGCCACTTCATAACACATAGACCCATCACTAACACTCTCACTCCTTTGGTCCCCCACAGGCACACATTCTGACAGCGGTGATGAGGACACTGGTGCCACACCACAGAAGAAGGCCAGGGCCGAGGAGGGTGAACACCGCCCCTCAACCTCAAGGGGCAGAGGCCAACCTGCACCACCTCGGAAGGCCAAGAAAACCACAGAGGCCACAGCACCAATGTGCACCACGGCCCCCACAACAACACCCACACCAGCCACCATCACCCAGGAGGCATTGGCAGAGGGCACACCATCGGCTGGCAGCAGCAAAGTCGGTGAGACAGCTGCCACAGCAGCCATATCGGATGATGAGGGCGACGTACATCTGCATGGCCCAACACCCGCCACAGGCCCCCTCCAATTACCACACCTATCCCCATGCAGCGTGGTGGATGGCAGCATGCACGGGCTGTCACCTGGAGATTCATGGCCGGCAAGTTTCAGCCCCACGCCAACTGTGCCTGATGTCCAAATCATGGTGGAAACGCCTCACACTTCCACCCCAGTGACAACCACCCAAGAGGGGGTCATGGCTATACAGAGGCGCCAGGAGGAACTCACAGGGATGTTGATGCAGCATATTACCGAATGTACCCGTGCAAGGGATGACATCAGGGATTGTGCTGCATCCATAAAAACAGCCCTCGAGTCCACCTCAAAGGACATTTGCGCGGAACTTGCAGCAGTGCGCCACATCCTCTTGGAAATGGTGGCAGCAATGCGGAACATGCATCCACCGCAGGTCCCAGGACAATCTGAACCATCATCAAATTCCACCTCTACTAGGACCAGCCCTGTGCGTCGGTCTAGCAGGAACCTGCGCAGATTGGACAGGGGGGCACTTGGTGCTGGAAGAGGGGGAGGGCAGTAGGCACAGCCATGCATACTGGTGCCATGTGGACTACTGGTGCGCGCTACTGCACACCATGTGTTGGGAAGTCAAGGGGGGAGAGGGTGTGTGGGGGAGTTGAGGGGGGAGGGGAGAGAGGGTGTGTGGGGGAGTTGAGGGTGGAGGGGAGAGGAGGTGTGTGGGAGAGTTGAGGGGGGAGGGGGAGAGGGTGTGTGGGGGAGTTGAGGGGGAATGGGGGAGAGGGTGTGTGGGGGAGTTGAGGGGGCGAGAGGAGAGGGTGTGTGGGGTGGAGGGCTTTTTCACTTTGTTATGGTTCTTTAATACACTTTTTGGTGACTCATGATTCACATGTGTGGACATTGCTTATTGCGTACGTGTGCTTCATTGGTGAACAGTCTACAGTGTCCATGTCCCTGACACACCCAGTGCCCCGAGTGCCACATCCATGTCACACTCCACGTCCATGTGTGCTAGAAACATTGGTTGATCAGAGTCTGACGCATGTCACGTCCCTCCTGTGCATCGCTGCCTCCCTGAGGTGCTGCCCCATCCCCACCCTCCTCATCCTCATCGTCAGGTGGTTGCAGTTCTGCATCAGGGGGCAGGGGCACATTCCGTCTGATGCACATATTGTGTAGCATGACACATGCCATGACGATCTTGGCCACCTTCTCATGGCGGTACAGGAGTGCCCCATCAGACCTGCTGAGGCAGCGAAACCATGCCTTCAAGAGGCCAAATGTCTGCTCAATCACCACACGGGTACGTGTATGTGCACAATTATAGTCCTCCTCGTTCCTGTTCTGTGGGTTCTGGACTGGGGTAAGGAGCCACCTCCTCAAGAGATTGCCTGCATCACCTGCATGTGGGCAACAATGTATAAGTGTAAGTCATCACATCATATGTGACCTTGATCAATGACACCATAGCATGCATTGATTTCCTGATTGTAACCACATTCCCATGCATGAATGGAGACACACGATGTGACTGCTATGTGTGTATTCCTCTTATGGACTGGTGTGCGTGCCATCGACTAGTGGCCGCAGAGGGGTCCAGTTCCTTGTAAGTGCTCATGCACTGTGTTAGTCCACGCCGGTTGTTTCCATGATCTGGCTGATGTGCAGTAATTTGTATGCTTTCATCCTGGCACCGTTGATGTCAGCCTCATGATGATGTGATTATGGAAAACAAATGGTGTAATGCACTTTTGTTGGACCTCTGTGTCTGTGTAGTGGTGCATTAATGTATTTGGGCCTCATGTGACTCCGATGTATGCAGTAATGGGGGACTGTCCTTTCAGTTGATGGTATTTGGTGCTGTGTATTGGCCATAGTAGTTGCTTGTAGCTGCATTGTGTTGAGGGGGTTACGGTCTGATTAGGTACAGTGCACATGTAGATGGCTATGGAATGGTTGTGACACTACATCATTTACATGTTAGGGCAGCTTTCATCTTTCATTATGTGGTCAGGTGTCAGGTCCAGTCTGGGCTGCTTTGGGGTATGAGCATGGTCCATTCTCTCAGGCACTCGCAGCCAGGTGAAGTATGCATCTCTACCCCCCGCATCTCGGCCAGGTGAAGCATGCATCTCTACCCCCCCATCTCAGCCAGGTGAAGTATGCATCTCTACCCCCGCATCTCAGCCAGGTGAAGTATGCATCTCTACCCCAACACCTACCCACATCACATTTCCACGGGCCTAACATGCGACTCACCGAGAAGCCAGGATCTCTGCCCTGCATGTCGCTCCATGTAGCGTGGTATCGTGGAGTTCCGCAGGACCATTGAATCATGGGTTGATCCAGGGTATCAGGCACAGCAATGTGTGATGATCTTGTTTGAGTCACATACCATTTGCACGTTGATTGAGTGATATAGCTTCCGGTTGCGGTACACTACCTCCATGGCATGTGGGACCACCAATTCAACATGGGTGCAGTCGATGGTGCCAATGCAACCAGGGATGCCGGCCAGTGAATGGAAACCAACTTTGGTGTTTGAGATCTCCTGGGCAGACCGTGGTAAGTAAATGTGGTCGCCTGTGTGCTTCAGGAGGGCATCAAGCACTTGGTTTAGCATACGTGAGAATAATGGTTGTGATATGCCATGCATGTGCCCCACTGTGTGCTGGTAGGTGGCTGTGGCCAGGAAGTGGAGCACAGACACTACCTTCAGTAGGGGTGGGATGTCGGTGCGTGATTCAATCAGGCTGACAATGTCGTCATGTATCATATCCACAATGGTGGTGATGGTGTCCCGGTCCAGACGGTACAGGGTGTGAATCTGCTCAGGGGGTAGGTTGAATGGACTGGATCGGATGCGAGGGATTGAGGGCTGCCTGCGTGGTGGCACTGGCTGCACTGGTGGGGCATGCTGGCCCTGCATCGCCCTCCTTCTCTTCCTGGGTCTCTTCTGTGCTGCCAGTTGTTGTTGTTGTTGCTGTTGTTGTTGTTGCAGCAGTTCCATAGCAATCATGTCCTCCATCCCCAGCATTGCTAGTAGTATTGGAATCATTGTGGAGTGTGACTGGGTGGGGGAAGGGGTGGAGTGTGCTCCTTTTGTGCTGACCCAGTCTGTATTGCCTCCACCTGTGCTGATTGTGTGCACCTGTGGCAGTTGGGAACACTGCACATGGCCATTTACGGGTGGTCCGCGATGCCGGAATTAGCTCCATGCCAGTAAGGTACTTTTCGGGCTTCAGTAGGGCGTTGTTTGCATGTCTGCCTAAGTTGTGATGTTCCCCTGTTTGCGCCATGCCGGTATTTGCAGCATGGTTGGGCGCGTGCCCGTGCTCCTGGCGCTATTAACGGAACCGTTAATTACGGTGCCGCTAATAGCGAATAATCGTGTCATAATCGGCCGGAGCGGTAAGCGATGCCGGTAATTCTTTACCGGCATCGTTGTTCACTTACCGCCCGGGTCGTAATGAGGCCCATTGAAAGTTAATTCTACACTCGAATGAAACTCATTAGACGTGGTAAATAACGTCTTACAAAACCTGCTCTCTATCAATAAAGCACGCAATCTAAACCATGTGCAAGAGCCAACTTCAGAAAAGGAGTCTCCTGCAAAAACATTGTTAAAAAGAAACAGTACTAAATTAACAGATGCCAATGAGGACATATGGTGGACTGTTAATTATAAACGCGCGAGACTCAGCAACAATTTGCCCATTTGCAACCCGATTGGTGAACCTGTTCAAAACACTCAGGGGTCTCCAACAAATCTGATAGAAATAATGCTAACCTGAAGGCTCACCTCGAAAGTCGCCATCGATCCACAAAACCAAATAGCAACAATCTAACACAGAATCAAATCTTGATGACAGTACATCTACTGATTCCTCGTTTGTGGACCGCCCATTTCCAAAAATAAGGAGATTTAATCCAGCTGGTTCTCGAAGTTCACGACCTATTGAAGAAGTAAGGAATGATAATGGTGCTTGTGTACCCCCATGTGAACATGTGCCTATCAATGAGCTACAAGCAGTCTTGATCTCCTCAATGGCAATCTCGCTGGTACCATTTAATAAACTTTATGAGTCTCTCAATGATAGCACAAAGGACTTAACGACCTTAGTAGCTCTGATGAATTCAAAATTATTGCATCTTGAAGAGCTACATAACATTAATAACAACAGACAGGACGAGGCTACTAAGAAGCTGATGGCAGCACTCTCTTCGACAAGTGAACAGAATCGAAATAACACTATTGATCAAAAGGTATCTGAGGAAGTAGCAAAAAAGGCATTGGCCCTCTTTCGCAATACCCAGGCAGAAACACCAGTGAATAACCAACTTCATCATTGAAAGGTCACACGCTTAGAGGATAAAGTTCCAACTCAATTACCTAATGAACAGCTTCAGACACAAACGACTACGCTGGTTGTGGATACTGCCACTTTACAATGTCACTCTGCTTCTCTTGCTATTAGCAAGGCCGTTAATGCCAACAAACTAGCAGAAATAGTAAGGGTGGTTCCAACAGTTCCTGTTTTGGAGAATAGATCTGAATCCAACGATCCAAAAATTGATCCTTTGCTACCAATCACAGTTGACCGTGATTCTGAAAACGTTCCGAAACTAAACGCAGCTGAGATTTCATTTAATACCGCTTTTCAGCAAGCAAGGAGTGCAGACAACATGGCATATCTGAACAAACAAGTTGCAGGTCCCTCTGTAATACAAACCCAGTCTTTAATCGCTACCACCGCCTGTGACATCCCTTTAGTTGGGAGCACCAAAACAACAGAAGTTTTCTCTATCTTTAATGGCGCAACACATATTGCCACGGAACCTCCAAAACAAAAACGACAACAGCAGCCTCAAATAAAGAAAACCAAAAATCTTCCAGGTCATAAGAAAATACAAATAAGTGAGGCACGCACATTTTTGAGAAACATTAAAGTGACACGTATAACAGAGAAAGCCGAGATCGAGCCACTTATGGGAGTACGCAGACACCCACTTCTGGGAGTACAAATATCCTAAAAGTCCTTCCTGTTTTAGCATACGAGGATATGGTGGTCCTTAATGACGAGGCTGGACCTGACACGCCAGAATTTTTGTTGGACTTATCAGTGTATGAGGACTCAATTAGGGATGAAAGTATGGACACTGGACTCGTTCCACCGAGAACCAACAATCCTAGCCCACACAATCAGGATGAAGTGAGCAGAAATGCCATATCAAAATCTCTTATAGATGGGGCCATCGCGAATACTGAGAATAGCATGCTCCCGCGACCTACAAACTTGTCAAACCTCACTATGGCCGCAAACAGCAACAGAACATGCTCAATAATTCTCAAGTAGTCGGTCATATTGCCACCTGAGCAAGCCCCAAAGAGCCCAGTGTTGATTACGCTACAAGAAAAAAGAGATCTCATAACAGAATCTCTACAAAGGAACCTCGCAGGCATCTTGAAAACAACTCAAACTTCTATAGAGGGAGTACGAGTTGAAGGAGAGAGAGATCTTTCGGAAGTTCAAGACCCTCCCAATAAATCAGAACTTGAAAAGTCAATGAATGAAAACAGTCGGTAAGACTGCCACAGCACGTTCAGCATGCATAATGGAAAAACATAGGGACCCAAAAATGGTGGCCAAGATTATGCTGGAGAGAATATACTTGTGCGATAAGCTGATTTTGAATTGCACTAATGTGATAAAACTATTACATCACATTCCTCGGCTACGTGCTCTGGGATCATGGGACATAAACATTCTCTGATGAAAAGTGTAACGATAAGGTGGTGCTGCATTTAGCTTCAAACATCATTGCTGGCACCAACTTGGATGCTACATCTCCCAATTTGGTGAAAAGGCCTAGCGGCACTCAAAAGCTCGGATCTGGGAAGCATCAGCACTTCGCTTCTGTCGATTTAAGGTCAGGAACAGCTGACTCGACATTTGAACCTCAGAAATTAAACAAAACCTTGGGGTCTTGCCCGACTAAGGTGTCATTTGTTGATAACCATCCAGCTCTCATGCTTGGTTCCATGGACAACATCAGCATTACTATAAATGGATCAATCGGGGTCAATACTTCGGGAGTGGTTTCCCCGAGCAGCCCTGTTTCAACAAAACAAAAGGGAGATTGGAATTGGCTTGCAAGATCATTCAATTCTAAATCCCGGAGCTAATGTCAGACGTGAGAACCCGCACAGGTCTGTACCTTCGTGTCCTGGAATACACAAGGCTTCATTCACTTATTTAATTCTACCTGGTTACAAGATGTCCACTTCGATTGTCTACAAGAAACCTGGATGAGTGTACTACCAGTCATCCCAGAGTTTGAGTGCGCCTTTAACCCTGCCATTAAATCGGAGAAGGAGGGTCCAATGGCTGGCCTCTTAACTATGATTAAAGAATCCTCTGGTTATCGCTTATTAGAATCAACAAACTACTCACCTTACATTCAGATCTCAGAGATCGGAAAGATTGATCCTTTACAGAATGGTGCAGATTTTATAAAAATAGTAAACCTGTACTGGAACCACGACAGGGCAGGAACTTACTACTTTATAGATCAAGTCTCATCAATTATTGACAACATGATAGACTCCACACGAGGTGTCAGTCTGATACTGTGTGGAGACATAAACATGGATCACTTTAAGCCTCTGCACTCTGAGAAATCCAGTTTATTAAAAGAATGGTTGGCGGAATTAAACGTAAGAGATCTATCAATGTTAAATGGATGCACATGCAGCGACATACCTCCGGCTCCAACCTGGCGCCTAGGTGAACAAGCGTCCACGATTGATTACATCTGCATTTCTGATACCCTTCACCCGCGAGTGAAATCCTTGATGGTTTCAAAAATGAATGATGGTGATCATGAAATGGTAAAAATGGAGCTCCTAATGCCTAACTTCCAGACAGGCCCGAAATGGCTGACAAAGGTGCTGGTTGGATGCAACTGAGGTGCCTTATTTATCCGCCCTTAATGTAATTTAAACCAAAAAATATTGGACTCAGACAACTATCTCTCAAAAAGTCTCACTGCTTTGACTTAGAGGTGTTGAGGAGGAAGAGATTGATGTGTGCGGAGATCCGCAAGAACAAACAACTGTCTTGTCAGGCACAATCATCTAGAAATCGGGCCTCAAAACAAAGCTTTAAAAACTGGTTAAAGGGGCATAAACATCTGCTGCTACAGCATGATGCTGAGGATATGATGAGAGCCCTAAAAAATAAGAACTGTGGGGCCTTCTGGAGATTCATCAACAACATGGAGGCCCCACAAAATGCTGTACAAGCTTGTTTGGTGACCGAGGTTGAATGGATAATGCATTTTGAGACCCTATACAGACCCTATACCAGTTGTCTTCAAACTTTTTTGGCCGTGGCCCCCCTGAGGAAAACTTGGGCAGGTCGGGACCCCCCAGAAATGCCAAATGGACAGTATGTATTGCGCGCTGTCACCTGCTCCCATCACAGTCGCCGGGCTCCCTCATCCCACTCCTACCCAGTCCCTGGTCTCTCCCCACCCCATCACACAAACAGGGCTCTCCCCACTCTGCTGCCACCACTATCCCATGGTTCCCGCCCATTGTGCTCCCACCATAGTCCCTGGGTTCCCCCATCCCGTTCCCAACACAGTCTGAGGGCCAGTGGCGGCTAGTGATTTTTTAAAGTGGAGGGGCATAACTATTTCCCCCAAAAATGCCATAGCGACCGAGCATAGTGAGGGAGCCCGAACCAATAAAAGGGGCTCCAGGGGGGTTTACCCCTGTGAATTTCTTTTAAATAATGGGTTAAAATGTTGCATTGTAGAGCATACTTTTAACAAAAAAATGGGTAAATAGCCAAACAGTTTGCAATTGGTGCTGGGGGGCCCAGGGGGCAGGCAAGACATTTTTCACTGGGCATCTATGATAGATGTCCAGTAAAAAGATACCATCCCTGTCCCCTAGGCCCCACTGGGCCTAACACAATCAACATGATTATGTGTGTATGCAAGGCACTGCACATTCATACAGCAATCACTCTATCATTCACATGAGCATCCATCACCATACACTCACTCATAACATAAGCATACACGCATCCATACACATCTTTAAATAAAAACAATGAACATAAACTTACCTTCTGCATTGGCCTGCTGTGGGTGCTGAAACGCCCTGCTCCACGCTGCTCTGCCCGTATGTGCGAGGAGGCGCAGGAGCTTCCCCTTGGACATACAGACATGCAGTGCCCCAGCCAGCATTTCCAATGAGCTATGCAATGCTGGCGAAGCAAAACGCCCCAGCACTTGCATGGCTCAGTGAGCATGTGCGGCTGGGGAACTAAACTGAACTGTCAAAGGGAAAGAGTGTTTCCCTTTGACAGTTCAGCCAGCCCAGGAGCACTCCATCAGCTGGAAAAAGCAGCTGCGTGAGTACTCACTGTTTCACTGGGCTTGCTCCTTAGTTCCTCCATAATGGGTGAGGGGCAACTGGGTGGGCGTCTCCTCACCATTATGGATGAGCTGCCAGGCTCGGACTGGCATATAGGGCAATGCCTGTGCCAAAAATGTAAAATGCTAATGTGGGCCGGTCAAAACGGACCACCATTTTGGGCAATGTGGACCAGTTTGATGAGTTACTTAACTATGCAGTTAGTAATTTTGACCATTGTTGCTGAATATATCACAATTTACTTACATTTTAACACAAAGCCCCCCCTTGGTTACTATTGAAACAGTGGGGCCTCATTACAACCCTGGCGGTAGCTATGCCGGTAAAACCTGCACAGCTGCTGCCGGATTTGCATAAGGGTCCGGCACCCTCGAATGGGCAATTACCGGGTCATGCTGAGTTAGGCGGACCTGATAATTGCCCTTTCGCGGGTGCCGGTACCGGTAGATCCCCATTCCCAATTGAGCCCCATAGTGCTCAATGGGAATAGGGAGCTCAGATGCACCGGCACCGTTAATAACGGTGCCGGTGCATCCAACGAGCCCGCAAGGACAACTCGTACTATGCGGTACGGTAGCAACGGTGCCGGTAGCTTACCGTCACCGTTGTTACCGTACCGCCATAGTTGTAATGAGCATAGTCTGTGTCTAAATGAATGAAAATCCATTTACATCTGCGGGCCACTTTTTCATTGTTGCCTGAGACAGTTTCATGCTTCAGCCCGACCACGTGAGACACTCCTGCCCATTTCTTCCAATCTAAAAAAAAAAGAAAAAAAATGTTATATTTCATGTTGAGCTCTCAGGCCCCCCCAGGGATGCACCGGCGGACCCCTGGGGGGGTCGTGAACCACAGTTTGAATACCGCTGCCCTATACAGTAACACTAATGCTGACTTACTACCATCTGCCTTAAATGATTCACCTTGGAAACTGTCATTTTCAAAAGACGAGATTATGGAGATGATCAAAAAAGCAAACAACTCTAGGGCCCCAGGACCTTACAAATTTCACCATTAAACAGCATCCGGACCTCTGGGCCGACATATGCTCAGAATTATTCGTAAGAATACATTTACAACATCAGACCCCGATATCATGGAAATCCGTTATAATCGTGTCCATGTTCAAAAAGGGGAACAGAGCCTGCCCCAAAAACTATCGTCCAGTGGCATTGTTGGACGTGTTGGATAAAATCTATGCAACAGTACTTCAAAGAAAGTTGTTTGAATGGTCTACAAAAGCACAATGTATAGATGAAAGACAAGCTGGCTTCATCAAAAACGTGGGATGCTCCTTAAATCTTTTAATTTTGAATTTATTGAAGATAGAGGCATTGCGTTCAAACACAAAAATCTATCTTGCTTTCATTGACTTTTCTTATGCATTTGATACTATCAACTGAGAAATCCTCTGGCAAAAACTGCAAGCCTGGGGCTGTCCACCTGACCTGCTAGCCGCAATTAAAGAGCTACACACTGGAACTTCTGTCAGAGTTCGCTTAGCCCAATCAGGCACCTTGACAGCAGAGATTAAGACCTATAAGGGGTTAAAGCAAGGATGTCCCCTAGCTGCGGCAATTTTTAGTCTATTCATCTCAGACATTGGTGCAGCCATAAATTCTGTGCGATCATTTCCTCCTAAGTTACACACATCGCACGTTAGTTGGCTGCTATATGCGGATGATTTAATCATACGAGACGTAACACCAATCGGGCTTCAAAGACAGCTGGAAGCAGTACAGAATTATGTGACCTTAAATCAACTAGAAATCAACATGTCCAAATGTGAAATTCTGCTGCTTGCTGATCTAAGAATTGCCTGTCTTAGACAAAATAAAAACTTTGCCTGGAAACTGGGAGAAGAAATCTTGCGTATATCCAGCAGCGTGAAATATCTAGGCATGCAGATAAGTGCTAGTATTTGTGACGGCCCGTGGGTCGGTGAAATGAAGTGGAAATGCTTGCAATTGGCCTGTCAAGGACGTCTGTTGAAAAAAAAATGTGGAACGTTCTCTTTAACAACAGCACGGAATTTTTACCAACAAAAAGCATCTCCAATTTTATCCTATGGAGCAGAAAATGCCTTAGGATATTCTCATATGCTCTGGTCTACGCTTGAGAACACGTTTTGGTCAAAGGTGTTAGGCTTACCAAAAGGCTTGCCAATGGCGTGTATAAGATATGAGCTAGCCTTAATATCCTTACATGCCAGAATTACCTGGAATTTGCTGACCCTGTATCGCAAAACTAGAGCACGAGAGAAAATCCTGCAGTTTCAAATTTTGCATGGGGCATCCTTCGCTGGTGATAACATCACATCAATGTGAGTTATGCGCTGCGAAAGATTGATGACAGAGTTTGATATTAACTTGGGAACATTACATGATAACCCGAATGCAGCAAAACTAAAAATCTGGTGCGCTGACTGGGAGAGGACATGTTCCGAGAGACCTGCAAATAGCCTGATGGTTAACCTGCCCATGGAAGCAAGAGGCTTTAACGTGCTACAGAAATACATACAGCTGTTTCCGGTTTCCAATGCAAGGAGACTTTTTATGCTGTTCTGTTTAAATGCCTTCAAAACCAAAGAACGGCTTTGTACGTGGGCTTGTAATGCAGCTTTAGACTCAGTCTGTCGATTTTGCGCATGTGAAAATGAGGCCCTGAAACATCTGGTGCTGTTTTGTAGTAAATTGAAAAACGTAAGATCAATCCATCTGGGTCCTTGGAGTGAACAACACTCATCTTTGTGTGCCGATGATTGGTGGCAAAGAATGCTCAATGGCACTGACATGAATCAGTAATGCCACTGATATCTTTGTTAGCGGAGATTGAAACCATGTTAAAGTCAATGTCAGTTTACTCCTAAGGAACGATATACATCAAAGGGAATACGCTTGTGTTTGGGTGTACACATTTCGGAGGCCTTTATGGATTATGACGACATGAGACTAAGGGCGTCATTACGACTTTGGCGGTAGCCATGCCGCGATTGGCGGCATGGCTGCCGCCAAAATCGGGTCCGGGTCCGGGTTCCCAGAATGGGGAATTACCGGGCCATTCCGAGTTCGGAGGGCCCGGTAATTCCTCCTACTGGGAACCCGGGCCCGGACCTTCCCCATTCCCATTTCAGCCCCCATAGGGCTGAATGGGAATGGGAGAGGGAGCAAACAATGGGCCGATTACGAGCGGCCCGTTGTTTGTTCCCTCTTCCCCTCGCGGGACCCGCTCTGCACATCTGGTACCATTACTGGCAACATTAACCCCTTACCGCCTGACTTATAATGAGGCCCAAAATCTTGTTACATCCTTAAGGACGGGGACCTGAGTACGGATAAGTAGGAATATGAGACTTGGAATGTATTATGATGTGACGTGATTAATGATTTGTAATATTTTAAAGGTTTGTATTGAAACCAATAAAAATAAAATAAAAAATAAATAAAAGAATTGCCTTCAAAATTCTCACAATAGTGCAGAGCTATTTATTGTTTGGCACCAAACTACCTTACGCAAAGAATAAAGTTAAATACTTTTTCTCGTCAACAAAGGGTGGCCACTAGATATACATCTTCATCTGCTAATTTGAAAGATCTGTAGCAATATGGAAATTGTGATGAATCCTATGGATCCCTCTCTGAACCCCTGCTGAAGTCTCCTCCCAGGTGGCCAGGGAAAGGCAGACGCTTCCTGATCCTGACCTCGGGTGGTATACTGCGGGAGGATTCACCTGGGAGGAGACAAGGGCCAGGGTGGTGAGGTGATCCTGTGGGATGAGACACAGTATTTGCCCTATAAAAGGGAAGAACATTTTAAAGTTGCCAGGACAGGTAATGGCTTATTGTCATTATGATGTATCTGAACCACATATTCGATCTGGGGATCTGAATGCAAATACCTTTAAACCTGAACAAATCTTAATAACAGACCGAACATGTAAGGTACTTCACGATAAAGATCCTGCCTACTCCCAAAGGCATAGTGAAAAGGAATCAAGAAATATTGCCTTAAGTAAATTGTCTTCTTCTGTAACAACACATTCTAATGGTTCATCTTTAAATAACTCTAAGGGAAATAAGTCTACCCTTAAAACAACAGAAGTTTAGACGAACTAACGTTGTTGTTGAGGACTACAAGTCCCATAGTCTTTTCCCTGGGATGAGGAAGAGGACTGAATAGTTATGCTCTAGTAGTGGTCAGGCAATTAAGCATAGGAGCCCACACCTGACGGACTCTGAGAGGGATAAAAGGCCCCCTCCGGTGCAGGCAATAGGAAGGAGCTGGAACTGTGACTGGAGTGTGTTTAGTAGTAGCAGAGGCAGAAAGAGGAAGGCACATTGTTGGCAATCCAGGCAGAGTGGGAGAACAGAAGGGACGCCGGAACTCTGATGCAGCAGATACTACCTGCTTGTTCAGTGAGAGTCCTGTTCCCCCAAACTCTGAGCTGAAGAGGCTGTGCAGGAGTAGGCATGGATGAAGGCAGCCTTTACCCATGTGAGCCTAATTGCAGAGGCTGCTGTGCAAGAAGCGTGTCAGACACAGAGGCAAGGAGCAGATGTAAAGCCTTGGGTCTCAGGAATGAGAGGGGCTCCTTAATCGAGTTGCCGGACTGGAGACATCTTCAGCGAGGAAAGGTGTGGGTCCCAAGGGAAGCCAGAAGCAGTAGAAGTTGTGCAACATGTGGAATAAGAATCACAGAAGCCTGTGAGTCAAACCTGGCGTTCTGATTCTTTATGTGAGCACTGCCGGCAACAGTATCCGGCTTAATAATCACTCGTGTATAAGCAGAAGTGAGCTGAAGTTTGTTGAGTTCTTAACACTGGGGCAATTGAAATGTAGCACTTGCGTGTGATTCGTTTTTTTCTCTTTCACTCGCGTGAACAGCAAATGCTATGAAAGGTCATTGTTGAAAATGTAAACCTTGCAAAACATATGAGTAAATGGTCACCTGTGCCTAATTTCACTATGCCAAGGATGAGTGAACTTTGACTCTGTATTCACTCAAACAACAATTGCTCATAAACAAATGTCAAGTGTTTAAACATTGTATCTGCAGTTGCAGAAAGAGCAAGCATTGCCCAAGAGTATTCCTCTATTAAGACTGAAAGCAGCCCTTCTCAAAACCAGTAAACAATTTAATACGGTGAGCCTAGTAGGAGTTCAACCTTGCCTAAGATACCAGTGTGCAAGCATTACCTGAAGCCAAGAGAGTGGCATCAAGGCTTCTGGGTAATTATTTTGGTTGGCAATTGGTAGAGAGATGAAGGCATGGTTGTGGAAGGGAAACCTGTTGTTTGTAAATATTATTTGAATTTGACTCAACCTATATTCCCAAAGACTGTAAGAGAAAGAGAGAAGTGGGTCCTAAAGGCAACCTTAAATTGTTGTTGTGGCAGACAGACAAGAGAGGCAAAGAGGCAGCCCCTTATGAAAAGAGATCTTCAGATGAAGATTGCCTTGCCTATTTGAAGGTGTTGAAATACCTTAAAGTGAATCTTTTCCGAACCAAAAGCTGTTTTGAGTCACAAAGCCCTGCAGCTGTGGTGATATATCTGGTTGTCAATAGATGCAAGACTTCAGTAGCACAAGTGAAGTGGAATACTATGAGGCAAAGGAGAATATCTTCATGGCAAACTGTGGTAGAAGTGAAGTTATTGAAGTAGAAGCAGCAACACTGTGAAGTCATCCTGACATTTCTATAGGTGGAATTTCTGTTGGAATGGTGGTAAGTATTCTTGGATGACTGGAAGTGGTGACAAAGCATTGTGGCTGGAAATAACATTGATGCTATTTTGAGGAAGTGGAAAGTCCTTATTACCAAAGAAAAAAAGCTTTGCTATTGTTGGAACATTGGTTAACAGAAATGTACATTGACATTGAAACATCAAGAACTGATCTGAGACTGTACTACTTACATGGATTTACTTGTTTCTTTTTTTTGTTGAACATTGGAGCTGAATTTACCTGGGTTAGGGAGTTCACCCAGGTTACTAAGAGGTTATCAGGAAACTGTGTATATTATTGTTGATGTTGATTGAATTGCCATATATTTTCTTTGTATATTTGATGTTTGTGTTTCCCCTTAGTTTTGTTAGCCAGGGAAATCCTCATCAGAATCGGCATAGTGAAGCATTTAATATCATTTACAATTTAATAAATGGCATGTTTTCAACAATCATCAAAAAGTTGTCTGCCTCGCATTGTTGACCACTTACAAAATCCTGTGTGGTTGTTGCTGTCAGGCTTTGGAATTCCATACTAGATAATATCTGGTCCACCAATGAACTCTATGCATTTAGAAGAAATTTGAAAATGTTTTTGTTTTAAGAGTTCACCTATGTTTTCCTGAACCACTTAGGCCGAGGGCTGAAATACGTCTGGGTTGAAGAACCCTTTTCCCTACAAATACAGATACTGTGCAAACCAAGAACAATTGCATTCCTTTTTTTAGGGTTGACAGAATACTCTTCCAAAATGTTGGCAACCGTTTCCAAAAATTAAACACATAAGAAAAGAAAATGAATGAAAGAAAGGAGTGAAATTCACTTGATCTGATAAATGCGACAGGGAGCATTGTACACAATTTGTTAATTGTTGCATTTATATCAGCAAATACAACCCTGAGGCATCGAGGCGCTAGTTACAGAAAGTGCAGCATACAGTTCATAAAGTGCAAGGACAAGAATATGTGTTACAGCATAATGGTAGGTGGTAGAAGCGCCTCACATGGTGTGGGGACTACTACAGGGGTGAAAACAAGCATAAAAGACAACATCGGTGTGTGAGCACAGTCTGGCAGAGCCTCACCTCATGGTACGGGTGTTACTGCAGGTGTGTAAACAAGCATAAATACAAAATCGGTGTGTGAACACAGTCTGGCAAAGCCTCACCTCATGGTACTTGGTGCTACTTACAGGCGTGCAGACAAGCATAAAAGACAAAATCAGTATGTGAACACACTCTGGCACAGCCCTCACCTCATGGTAGGGGAGGCTACTACTGGTGTGCAAACAAGCATAAAAGACAAAGTCGGTATGTGAACAATGGGGCATAAATCATCTTTCCATTAAAAACGACACAAAGCCGTATCCTTCTGGAATAATCATGGCCTGATCAGTAAGACCTTAATGGCCCATGCTTATTCCATCCGTGCAGACATGGATCCCAGGTCTATACGTGCCATCTCTAAATATATAGTCACAATGATCTCACCCATTTCATATAAGGGCAGGACCTCAATCCTATGATTAGCTCTGTACCAGGAGACAAAACCCTGAGGCATATTGAGTGCTGCAACCTACCCATATGTACCCCAGACTTATGATGAGCTTCACCTCAACATGTAAATGATCACCTCCTTCCCTTTAATTAAGTGACTAAAGGAGTCTGATGAGTTCCATCTCTGCAGAGAAGTACTGCAAGCATTACGTTTCTTAGATTTCTTGTTCATCTCCATTGTTCGTTTTGGCACATATGGTGGTGGCGCTTTACCACCACGTTGTGGACATGTCAATGCTCCTGAGGGGAAAACAAGCAAAAGGTTTTGGAGAAGCAGAACATGTAATGTAATGTAAACGGGTCATGTGGCACCCTTCTGCCATTTGTTGGTCTAACTGCATGCTGCTCTTTAAGATAAGATGGAGAGGTTTGTTCGTGGGATAGCGGGAGAGGCAGATGAGAAACCTGTGATGTTGTTGGTGTAGATCAGAAGTAGCCGAGTCCTGCGTGCTGTGATGCTTCCATGGGTTTAGCTGTCACACTTGGGGGGATATTATCAGAAGGGGAGAGCCCAAGATCTTATAGGTTGCAGAGGGCCAGGGTTTTTGTGTGATGGTGTGATAGGGCTTCAGAGATGTGCTTGGTCATAGCTCGAATACATTTAATGTGGTAACCGATAGTCCTGTGACAGCAGTTTGTGGGGGATTTAAGTGTCTACTGGAAGGGGATACAAGACTTTAGCAGGCAAGCAGATGGGTAGATAAACGTGGAGTATATACAGGTGGGTGAGGCGCTCGGTGCCATCTGGGATTGAAGTGATGCGTGATTTCCGGTGAGATGAGGAGGGCTGTGTGATGGAAGCTTGCAGTAATGTTCATTTGAGTTGCTTGGCAACAAGCAATGCAATTGGCATGCACTGGCTGCATCATAGATTGTTATTTGTTGTGTTCTGCCAGCATGTCTCCTCGCAGGCCCAAGAAAAATGCAGAGCCATTCAATGTATGGAGTCTGACTCAGTGTCAGCCTCTCATCCTAGTGCGAGCCCCCGTTCCAAATCTCCCATTCTAGCCCTGGTCTCTCACCATAGTTGACCACCTAGCCTCTCATCCTGCTCCCAGTCTTTTATCCTAGAACTAGTCTCACTTTAGTCCTCATCTCTTGTCCTAATTTTAGTTTGCTTTCTTGTACCCCTCTCGTCTGTCAGTGTATTAAATATCCCACTTTGTCCCAGGCATCAATAAACGTTATTGTGTTGCTAAAATGTGGATAACTACTTCCTGCATCAGGTGTGGAAAAAGTGGTGCTACCGATGGGAGAGCAAAGGCAAGGTTTCTGGCTAGCCTCACTTTTTAAAGCAAGTCTCTACTTTGTGCTAATATGCATTTATGTAAATAGATTCTAAACTTTGGTCACTTCAGCGTGTTTCAGAAGTGCATTTAGGACACGGCATGCCTGACGATGTGCTCGCGGGAAGTCCCTACACACAGAAGATGAGAGCAGGAAAATAACTCACCCCGTCTAATCTCCCCGGTGGCCACCTATTGTTTCACCTGGACCACTTAGTGGCGGCTGGGTTTCCAGCTTAACCCTTGGCAGTCCCCACTCTTGCCTTCGTGAATTAGGAGCTTAATAATATTCTATTCGCGGACCATCCCTTCTTTGGCCACGTAACTGATATAAAGTGGGTCTCATTTAATAGCTTTCAATGTTATATTGACTGTATCCCAGTGCATTTCTACATTTACTCCCACGTGTCCTTTTAAGAATCCGTTTGGAAGGCGCTGTTCAGTGGTGAAGGTGGCAGCGCACGGGCACATGCCTCTGACGTCTTCTTGCTGAGTGGGCAGGATGCCCATGCTAATTAGAACGCTGTCACGATTCGCAGAGCTAATGATTACAGATGGTACCCGAGCTCCTGGTTCATCCCCGAGAGAGGAGCTCTACCTCGCTGCGCTACCAGCGCCGCCATCTTTCTGTCACTGTCAAGTTCGTCATGGATGGCGAGAGTTGATGAAGACAAATGAGTTGTCCTGGTTCTTATGAGCTATGGGAGAGCGGGAGGGCCTAGCTGGTACAGTAGCGGGAGCACTTTCAAACACTGGAGAGATAAACTCAGCAGAGCATCGGAAGGAAAAGCTGGTAGCAGGTGCACGCACAGACACTGCGCCCGGGCACTGCGCACTGAGTGTCTTATAAGTCCTAAGAGCAGTGGAAAGTGTGGTGTATGACCCCCCCAACCCCCCAAGTGTGTTGCCCCTTTAAGGGAATGTATCCCTCCCCTGCGTATTGCCCTTTTAACAGGAGCCATGACTCTGTCAAGGCCCAAGCTAATAAAAGGAGACTTTGCAGACACGTGCAGCAGAACGGCTTCAGACTCCCAAGAGGAACGACTGAGTCTGTGTCTCATTTATGTAGACCTGCAGGCCTGCACGTGGAGGCACAGGCCTGCATGTCCTGATTCCCTGGAACCCTCATGCCAGGACGGTGGTAGAGGTCTGCATGGTCATGGGCATGGCTGGCTTTGCACCCACCCTGGTGGTGCTGGAATCCTATAGCCCCATGGGGCCTGCCGGATGCCCAGGGCAAGCCCCAACTCCCACAGGCACTGGGCCTGTCGAGTGCTGGTGTTCATAGCACTACGGGGCCCACTCGATGTCCATAGCGGGCCCCCTGTAACATTGGTGACGAGGAGTGAACCCCCCATAATGTGCCATTCCCCTGCTGTCCCTCAAGGTTTGTTGTCTTTTGTTTCTTCCACAAAGGGAAGGAGGAGGGACAAGGGAGGAGGAGCGGCAGTCCATTGCTGTGGCGTAGAGAAGTGCAGGAAATCCTTGGCATGCTTCGGCCCGGCTGCTGCCCTCATTCTTGAGGATGCTTGTGCAGCCGGGATCATAGTGTGGTGGCACCCCTGCGACATCTGCAGCTTCAGATCCTGCGGCATCGGCAGCCGCGCTCCAAATCCTGTGGCATTGGCAGCCGATAGAAGGAAAAGAAGAAATGCTGCAACTCCAGATCCTGCGGCATCGGCAGCCGAGCTCCAGATCCTGTGGCATCGGCAGCCCTGAGAAGAAGAAGAATCAATGGCGTGGCAGCAGCCGAGCGAAATGAAACATCTCCCGCCTGGTGAGTAAGCGGTATGTTGCCCCATCAGGGGAAAGGTGGTGGAGAGAGAGACCTTATCAGTGATTTCTTTCCCCTGCGGCAGCCCTCTGAGGAGGGTGCTCGTGCGGCCAGGTTGGGAGTTGCCCACAGTCCCTCTGCAGCATTCGCCGGGAAGAGAGGATGGGGAACAGATGCTCCGCTGCAGAGCGAAAAGTAGTGGAGCGCCCTCCCCCCAACCAAAGCAGCAGGGCTGGTGCGGCTGTCTGTGCCTGGATGGGTGGCCCGAAATGGGGATGTGCCCCCCCCGCAAGAGGGGTGAGTGCACCCAACCACCCTGCTGGATGCTTCACCCTGGCCGCGGCTCATGTGACCAGGGTGGGAGTTGCCCACAGACCCTACAGGGGTGCTGGCAGGCCCAGAGAGGGAGCCTGGGCCATCCGGTAGTGCCTGATGCATGCTCCTGTCATCAGAGCGGGTGGGATGAAGGCAGTGAATACCCAGCTGCCCCCAGTCCCCCATGCAGCTGTGCCACATGGCAGTCCGCCTCACCGCTCAACCTATAGAAAATCTCGGTCTGGCTGGTGGCATACAACAGAAGAGCTCCTGTGTCAGAGCCTGTGAGGATTAGGGCCCGCTGCACAGGCTGTGGTACAGGGCCGATAGGCAGTGCTGCGTGTATGCTGCAGACATTGAAGCTTATGGGGAGAAATGAAGTACTCTATATCCAAGCACGGGAAAATTGTAAGAAATTGGCTGCCTGTGCCGTGTGGCAACACAGGGCAGTGCCTTCCTGCACAGTGCCGCACCAGCAAATCTCTTGCTGTAACCCTGATGGCCGCAGGTGGTGTGTGTACTGGCTCTTCATAAACAAGTTAGTAATACGATGGACAACACATTGAAGATCTGGCCTGTCCGAAGTGAACCTCCTCCCTGCACTCTATGGTAATCATGCATCGGATGCCAGAATGTATCACAATGGGGAAAGGAACATGGGGAAAGGAACAGGCGTTAGAAAAACATCAGGAAGTGCTGCCAGGGCAACTAAAGGAACTTTACCAGCAGCTGCATGGTCCCACAAGGTCTGCGTCCAACACACTGCAAGAACCAGTAGACATCCAGACATGCAAGCAAATGAATGCGGAAAGACATAGAGGTAGTCTTAGGATCCAAGCGCTGCCCCTCAAGGGATGACCACATCCAGATGCCCTACACTGAGGCCTCCTTTAGTGAAGTCCAGAGATTGGCCAGCATCATTCCAAATGGCCTTCCTCACGAAGCACGTGCATGACTCCCTGGATGGAAGGTTTGTAGATGGCGCCTCCAAGATGTAGTCGGTAGCAGTGTCAGCTACAGGAGGTGAGGTAGGGTGTTTGTTCAAGTTCTGACCCCAGGCCCTCTATGCACTGCATCAGTGGGAGTAATGCTAGAGGTAGCTGGAGACAATCTGTCTGAGAGCTGCACGGGAGGAAACGAGTCTCAGAGTCCAGGAGTAAGAGATAGAAGCTCTCCGTGTGCAGCACGGGTAGCACCAAAGCCTCAACCAAAACGAGCGCATGGCCTGCCACATGAGCCTCAAAGAAGGAAGAAGGTAAGAACAGCGCTGAGAACGGCCTGCTGTTTTATACTCCTCAAGAGTGGTTATGTAACGACACAAGGAAGGCAACAAGATGAGCCCTATACTGCCAAGGAGGGAAGAGCAGGACAGATAAGGGGAAACAACTAGTGCCCAATCCACCTATTCTGTGCATCTTTCCACATGCGGTCCCACATAGAATCCGGCAAAAGTGGTACTTGCCATCCTGTCTCCACAATTGTGGATGTTAATTAGTCCTGGTAAACCAAGCAGCAACTCCTAAGTGTAAACCAATACCGGAAGAAGGTGCATACCATGCCATGCCATTGCACAGACCAGTGGCACTGAAGTGAAGGAGTGTTGCTGTTTGGGTAGTGCAAAGTGAGGTGAGCCATGTCGGAGCAGGACGAGATGCGAAGGCTGGCTCGGCGCAGAATAAAGATCCAGGGGGGCCATGAAGTTAACTGTGGAGCTCCTGTAATCTGAGCTCCAGGGACAATAAGGCATGGAGTTTGAAATCACGTGTCCATGCCTCAACCAGCTTCTGAATTTTAGTCCTCACATTGTGTGTGTGCACAATGCATTGGAAATGATGCCTGCCACCCCACCTCCACAAGCATGAGCACTGACAGCAGGTGTCCCAGAGAAGGAGAGACTGAAGCAGCAAGTGGCTTGACACTCGGCCATGAGTGTCACCCGACAGGGCCAACAATGTATGGCCCAGGCCAATGTGGCCCTGGGTGCAATTCCTGCCAGCCCCGAACTGCAACGTCACTAGCTCAACTATCCGGCCTGGAAGAAGGACTGGTCATAACTGCTGCTCCATCAACAGCAGTGGCTCCTGCCTGGGGAGGAAAAGATCACCACGTGCACTCAAGTCTGATCAATTGGACCTGTGCATGTTGATGAATCTTGTGGTCCCTTGGAATGTTTTGCTCCCTTTAATCTCTGGAATTAATCTTATGTGAATATGACACCTGACATGGTCAAATATCAATAATTGTTGTATGTCGCACCGTTGACTTGATTTGTTTAGGGTCCCTGTGGCCTTTTGTAATGACTGTGCAGCTTATTTTCCCTGACGATTGACAGCAAGTGCATTGGCAGGATAACACTTTGTCATAAGCCATTATATTGTGGTTATCTTTGTACAAATACAGTCTTGTTTTGTCGGAACCTAAAGTTGGATGTCAGTCTTATTTACTGATGAAACCAGAAGTGCTTTACATATACACTGTAAAGCAAGGTTAAGCTAGCTGACACGCTAGACAAAGGGTGTGCAGCCCTCACCGCTGGCTTTACTAGCCACGGTTCACAGTTTTGCCACTATTGTCTGTGCCCCGTGTGGAGGCATTCTCTAAAGGTTATGCACACCAAGTGTTGGTAGCAATCACAACCAACAGTAAGTGGTGCCCACTCACACAAATGATGTGTGTAGGTTTTCTTGACCCGGTGGCACTGACCACCATCCCATAAACATGACCAAAACAATTGAGAAATCACTTGCAAAGCAAGAGAAAAGTGCTGAGTGCAGAGTCAAACTCAGCAGAACGTGTTAGCACCTTTATCAAACCTCGACCAAACAAACAAAAAATGAACCCCAACCCCAACAATAAACTCGTCCCTTCACAATATGTAGACCACAATAATTTGCAAACCATGTGAAAGGCATTGCCAAGAGTGTTGGCTTTGCTCAAGGGAATTCCTTTAGACGGAACAGGCCTAGTTCCTAGTTCCAGGTTTCCAGCAGAGAGGCCAGAGAGGCAGAAAGCATGGAAGTAGGAGCCACAATATGGGGAGGACTGAAGAATTCCAACACAGCCCCAACCCCATCTCCATCCCAGTCCCCCTTGTCTCATCGGTACTAGTGGGTATTAGTGTACAGTGTTGATGTCATACCACAGCCCCTACATATATGATAGTATTCATTGCTCCCTCCTTCTGGTGGTAAAGTGACACTTATCAGTCAGAACTAATGGTGGCACTAAAGCATCCTTATGAGCCCACACTATGTAGCCTCACTAAGGCACCACCTATAACATTAAAACATGTAGACTTAGCACGGGGTGGTAAACATCAGCCTCTGAGCAAGAACTAGTGGTCGCACTAGAACACCATCTGTCTATAAAACTATACATCCTAGGAATAATGACAGACCTGTTCTCCTTCTGCAATAGCATCCCTCACTCAATACCAGTAGGACTGACATACCAGATGGTGCTAGTGCACAATCAGTGAGCCACAACTCAAAGGGGGCAAAAAAATGTGGGTGAAGTTTGCAGCATGAATACCTTCTTGGACAAGCTTCTGCGCCCATCACTTGGCACACCCGCAAATTCCATGAACGAACACTTTTTGTGCCATTAGTGGATTATGCATGCCACACAATGTGGTATTACAAAACAATGGATGGGTTTCCCCTACTTCGCTGACTAAAGGGAAGCAAATAAACAGTAGTAAACAGAAGTCAAGTCAGCGGAAAAAAGAAAAGGTTCACTCCATGGACATCGTCCAACCTAATAGAGAGGGAAAGGTCCCCTTAGCTGCCACACAGATCATCATATACCAAGCAAAAAAATGGTTTAAAATATTGCATTTATTTAATTCAATTAGAAACTTTAAAAAGAGTATTAAATCATCTAAAGATCAGGTAAAGTGTACAGAAATATATCATACAACTGTATACAAAAGTGCATACTGATTAAAGTGCTAGTTTCAGTTGTAAACTGCTGCAGAAGATCACAAAAGAATGAATCACATTGATCCTAAAGATTAGTCTGGGCATGCCGTATGTGGTGCCCCAAACGAGTGAAGGGAATCACTCAGGTGGAGAACACCCCCGTCGCTCTGACCAGACTAAATGTGCAAATAGCAAAATGTATAACAATGGCACAATCCAAGCAATATTGGTAATCTAAAAAAACAATCAATGATTCCAAAAGTCAGTTGAAGAGCAGACAAAAAACTAGAAAACGTAATTTAAGTTCCAAAACAAAACAGTATAACACACACACTAAAATCTAACTATGGGATGCTGTGTGGTATTGCCACTGCTCTGCCAGGAACTTGTGTCGAAGCTATACACATTTGTCCAGCTCAAAAGTTCACAGAATGCATTACTTTGGCAACGCAGCCATGCTGCAGCGCGGAAAGCATGGCTCTGGAGACTCAGGCAGCCAAGATTGTGCCACAGAATAGCGCCGAGCACGAGATCTGGCGCCACAATAGACCCATGACACCTAATGCAGCCCACTGACAAAACTCATCCGAACTCTAGTGCTGCTGCTGTCCTCTGGTACTAATGTTGCTTATCTCTGCTGGTAGGACCCTGACTCTGGATCCTTGGATCCCAAATCTCCTGTACAAGGTTGGTGTAGGAGATGTAGAGAGAGGGATGGTAGGTAAGCAGGCCCTTAGCGCCCAGTGCTACAAGCATTATTCTGTTGCTACCTCATGTTGGCCAGGATTTCTAGAATACCCACACTTAATTCCGGTTTACCTAGTTATATAAGCCAAACTGAGTGCAAGGTAGTGTAGTTGTTTGCCGTGTTCGTAATTACAATTGTCATAACCGCAAATTACCACTCTTTCTGTGCTAGGTTTTACAGACCTTGAAAACATGCCACCACCAGTACAATTGCACACACGCTGTAAGGTAAATGAGATCCTAGATGATAAATCAGATCCTCTATAGAAAAGGATCTTCCGGCGTTGCTTTCAGGCACTAAGGGAAATTAACACCGGTTACAACGTTTACTCATCAGTTTAAGGTTAAAGTCAGCCAAACAACAAGAACGGCTCGTGTGGTTGACTCTCCCAGAAGTTGACAACTTGTATTTTACTTGCAAACTCAAAATCCAGTGACATCAAACTGCTTTTATAGGCAAATGCATTCTAATCTTTGCGAGGGACTCCTCAAAGGTTTGGCCAGGCACCCAAGCTTGAGGAGCATCGACACACAGGATCTTCGTAAACAGACAGAGGTGTGCACACAGCAACAACAACAAAAAGTAGAGAAGAATCATTGTGGTGGTGTCTTATCTTCTGAGGACACTCGACAATTGTGCATGTTCAAAGCATTCTCAATCTACATATATCTTTAGACAACACCAAGACTAGATCAAGCCTCTGCAGTACTATATATGTTCCTGGGAGTGTAAATTGTTGTTTGGGCTTTTTTTCCCAGACCTTTATGATGAGCTAGTGGCAAAAACAACAAGCATTGGCAATGTCAATAGTTTGGGCTTTTGTGTGGGCATGGGATTAACATGGAGATGGGCAACGGGTGGGCAAATAACTAAACAACACCTATAGGCCATTTCTCCCTATGTGTACTCTATTGCAATAGTTTAGGTTTATAGGTGTCACAAGCTCCACCTAACGGGTCAAACGTCAAAGCTTTATAAGATGAAAGGAGGAAACAGAAAGAATAAAGAATCAGAGAGGTAGGAAAGGAGCTTTGTTTTACGCCATGCTGGTTGCTGATATGGTGTTCTGCTGCCCTTAGAACACTTCGAAGGGATTTGGCATGGGGAAGCACGAATGGGAGTAAGGGAAAGACGCAATTAGATATCTTGTCATATTGGGTGTTTTTATGGCCCTCTCACCTCAGTAAAACCCCTTCATGTTCAACACCACACCCATAGATGCCAATGATGCCAATATGCCCCATGTCAGTCTCGCATGCCCATATAGGCTGCCCTTTTTTGCATTCTGGGACTTGTAGTTAAGCTTATCCCGTTATGAATCCAGTACTACGAGTTCCAAAAAGCAAAAAGAAAACAGGACTAGATGAGCATCTCCAGAAAGCCATGCTTATTCCAAACTGAATAGCGTTCAATAGCTGGAGAAACAGTCTGTCTTGCAATTTTCGGTGTACGAAACCGGCTGGAACACGAGAGAAGAGCAGGTGAGAACTGTGGCAAAAAAGTCTGCAAACTACCAGCAAGTGCATCCAAATAGCTATTCAACTGAGCGCCAGCCATAATGAAATATGTCCTCTAAAGATGAGATGACCCGTGATTGCAACCCACGGATTTGCTGTCACTTCAACTAGAGAGGACATATGTCATTGCCTTGCTAAATTATTGGGATCAGCTAGATGATTGAATGATGTGAGCACAGGCCAAGTGATACAGTAGCTTGTTAACTTGTGTCTCTTTCAGCATGACATGCAGCATGCACAGCAAGCGTGTGTGCCCGGCTTCACCTACACAAGGCCGCCAGTCACAGCAGCAGGGGAATAACGTTTAGGCCTTTAGGGGCAGTATTTAGGTCAGCAAGCTTTGAGCAGGCGATTTCCTTAAATAAAAAGGACGTGAAAAAATGGAGAGAAAAAAACGAAAAAAAGGAAAAGTAGACTCAAGTTCAGTGAAAGAATGCCATTGTGGGAGTTGCAGTATGCATCGCTTCACTTGAACCAGTAGGACTAGCACCCCAGATAAGACCAGTTACTACTGGCAACATGGTGATCATCAACCCCCTGGTCAGCCCAAGCAAGGCCTAAAATCTTTGTGATGAAGCTTCACACAAAAACATAGCCAGCACCAAACGGGTGGCCGAGGCAATCCACCGGGTAGAATACAAAATGCCAGCACCAAGAGGCCATCATAGGAAACTCTCAAAACACAAAATAGCGCAGTGTAGGGTGAACCGATGACTAGGTTACCAGGATGAAAATATACAGTCCCAGAATACCCTTTTACACATATTTGTCATCAGGTGATTAAGCCCAATTGATCATGCTGAAGGAAAGTGAGATAAAACCACAACTCCTAGAACTCATAAAACCCTGGGCTGGAAAGATTTGACCCACTGTCGGAGAGTAATGTGCACCTTTGTTAACCAGTGCCAAGTAGTCTTCTGAGTAACTTGAGCCACAAACCTCAAAAAAGCACAGAACAAGAGACGTCTTGGAGAAGCGATAGACATGACGTATTTGTCAAACACTGCATCTAAATGAAGCAACACAAACACTGCACCACGAGGCCATCGAACACAGCTACATAATATACACATACACCAAGCCTACGAAACAACCCCCAGAAGCAGGGGAAAGTCCCATGCGCTTCCTCGCAGCCCAGCCCCATTTCATGGCTATTTTGAGTCAAACTCCATTCTCTGGGAGGGTTCAGCTCACTCCCACCTGCCGCAGACCTGCAAGCAGCTCCTACCTCTGACCAGCAGCTCCTAGTGCTTCCTTCTAGAACCCCCTACAGAAGCATCCCAGAGAGGCATGCTCCGCTGCCTCGCGCTCGCAGAAGTCTCAATTTCAGGAACTGCCTGTGCCATTGCCCATGACAGAGCCAAGTCTGCACACATATGGGGAAATCCTCGACTGGGAAAGGGCTGGTGGCACATATGAGCGTGTCAGGCGATGAGTCCTCTCACTTCAAGAGCTGAAAAGAACATCAAGGATAGAGACTGTCATGCAGTCAGTCTCCACATATATAAGTAGGACTTACACAGCAAGCACCTACCTTGCTGGCAGACTGACAGAATGGAAACAGCAGCACATATTCACCAGCATGTTCGCTCTCTTTGTATGTAGTGGGTGTGAGGGGAGGAAGGAACCTGCTAACTCGGCAGTCCCACAACAGTGACTTGTGACACAGCCATCATCCATTTCCCGAGCAACCAATGAGAGTGCAGCACGATGCTTCCATGCGGCTAGACAGCTAATCCAGCTGTCATCTTGAAAAGGAATGTTTTTTCCTCACTGCTACGGGTCAGTTACTAAAGAAAACAAAATGTTGAAAACACAAATATCTTTGAAGCTGTTAACACGATACAATTTGGAAACATGTTTTAACAAATACATATTCTCTTTGGAAAAGTAAAATATTTTCAAAATATGAGCAAATGTTTTCATAACATGTAATAAAAAATGAACAACATTATTATTAAGCCCCACACTTCAAAACAAATTATTTGGTTTGGGTGAATCAAGGATTTTCCTCAGGAGCTAACAATGAAGTCCCTCTCCAATATGGCCGCCAGCATGGAAGAGCTCAGACCTCAAAGAGCAGTAATCTGAAAGAAGCACATTTTCTATATCCCGTAATGAGCGACTTTTTGGCATACCCCAAATATTAGCAGGTCTCCCCATTACCACCTCAAAGGGAGAGAGCCCAGTCTTAGTTTGAGGGGTTGTTCTCATCGACAGTAACACGATCGGTAAGGCGTCCAGCCACTTTAGCTTGGTGCCAGCACATGTCTTAGCGAGTTTGTTCTTTATAATGCCGCTGTGCCTCTCCACTAATCCGGCACTTTGGGCATGTCTAGCTGAATGGAACCGCTTGTCAATCTGTAATCCTTTGCAAATTTGTAGGATTACAGTGGCAATAAAGCGTGGCCCATTATCTGACCAGATGACTCTCAGCAGCCCGAACCTAGGAAAAAACTCTTTCAACAGAGTTTTTGCCGTGGTTATGGCCGTTGCATCTCTAACCGGGAAGGCCTCAACCCACTTACTAAAGGCACAAATAACAACCAATACATATTTAAGATTGTTACACCGTTCCATTTCAATAAAATCAAAGTGAATAACCTCAAACGGGACAGAAGGTGGAGCGAAACTGCAGTTTTGAAAATCTTATCATTGGCCCATACACTGTGTAGCATTGTGGTCAATTTTCGCACACAAACATGTGTCGGACCATGAGCCATAATAACCATCATTGTAATGTAGGCATCAGGGAGTAACCATTTCCCTTCAATATTGTCTACCCAACACCCATCGTCATCCAATCTCCCTGTACCCTCGATCCATCTCTTAGTTTCCTCTACGGTAGCATCTGCTTGAATATTTTTTACAGCATCGATACTTTCACCCAAAGTGCAAACATTTACAATTTCTTTTACAGCATACATTTCTGAACTGGAATCAGTGGCAGTCTGTTTAGCTATCTGATCGGGGAAAGCATTCCCTTTTCCTACATCATCTGTAACCTTTTGATGTGATGAACATTTTATGATAGCTAACTGAACAGGGAGTGCAAGTGCTGAAAGTAATCACACTATTAAAGTGCCACGCTGGATTTACGTTCCGTGCAAGGTCAAGAAACCTCATCCTCTCCACAGTCTACCGAAATTGTGGGCTACCCCAAAGGCATACTGACTATCAGTATATATATTCGCTGTGAGCCCTTCAGAAAGTTCACAAGCTCGAGTTAACGCTATAATTTCTGCGGCCTGCGCAGAGTTATGCATAATTCTTTTAGTTTCCACAACCGTAGTAACAGCATAAGCAGCCGTGGATGTACCGTCTGGAAGTTTAAAACAAGAGCCATCACAAAATAGCTCTCCTTTTGGGCTATTCAAAGGCGTGTCTTTCAGATGGATTCTGCCTTTAGTCTCTTGTTCTGTCATATAAAGGCAATCGTGTGACGTATCGTCACCATCAACAGTATCTTGCGAGACAGGTAAAAGCTGAGCCGGATTCAATACACAACACCTCTGAATTTGAATGTGGGGGGCAAACAAGATTAGTTCATATCTTGTCAATCGTGCAGAAGTGAGGTGTTGCGTTTGAGTTCTATTCAATAGAATATCTACAGAGTGAGGCACCATTAGGGTTAACGCATGACCCAGGATCATTCCCTCACTCTGTTTTACAGACGCAGCAGCAGCAGCAACAGCGCGCAAACATCTTGGAAAAGCGCATGCTACAGGATCAAAGGCGGAGGAATAGTAGCCGCACGGCCTATTCTTCCCTCCATGTTCCTGCGTTAACACAGCCAAAGCGCATCCATCATGTTCATGCACAAACAATACAAAGGCCTTGTCATAATTCGGAGTTCCTAAAACCGGCGCTGAACACAGCGCGGATTTGAGCAAATCAAATGCTGTCTGGTGTTCCAAAGTCCATGGCAATGGCAAAGAAATGCCCTTCTTTGTCAAAGCCAGCATTGGTTTAATCGTTAACGAAAAGTTAGGGATCCACAATCTACAATAAGAAGCCATACCTATCAAGGCTCTAACTTCCTGCTGCGTATTTGGGACAGACATGCCAGAAATGGTCTTTATTCGTTCAGGTGTCAACCGTCTTCCTCCTTTGACAGGAGATAGCCTAAATAGGCGACCTCCTGACAACAATATTGGAATCTTTTGAGTGAAGCTTTGTGGCCATGTTTTGCTAGATGACAAAGCAACAACACGGTGCCTTCTTTGCAGGCGCTCTCAGAATCAGCAGCCAAGAGGAGGTCATCTACATACTGCAGTAATGTGCAAGTAGTAGGCAACTCGAGGGTATCAAGCTGCTCTTTCAATGCCCTACTATAAATACTTGGACTCTCAGTGTACCCTTGTGGTGCACGAGTGAATGTAAACGAGCGTCCACCTAGGGTAAACACAAACAAATACCTGCTATCCTTGTGTATGGGAATACTGAAAAACGCGTTTTTAAGATCAACAACGCTAAAATGAGTGGCAGAAGCCAGAATCATGGTTAGTATCATTGTAACATCAGGTACGATAGGAAATTGAGGAGCCACAATTTTGTTAATAGCGCGTAAGTCAATTATAAAACGAAAGGGAATCGTATTATCTCCTTTTTTGTATACTGGCAAAATGGGGCTGTTACATATACTACCCGTAATCTCCTCAATTACTCCATGATGTACAAAATCAGAAACTATACATTTCAAAGCCTGTTTGCCTTCAACTGAGATCTTGTATTGCGGGATGCGAGGCAATTTTACTCCATGTTTCAAAATAATTTTAACAGGTTCAATTTGAAGAATGCCCATATCATTATCATCAATTGCCCATAAGCATTCTGGAACATTACTAAATTCTGGCAGTAAAGGTCGAGTCAAAAACTGAGAGGCGAGTGATTGCTGAGGTGAAATGTTAGCCGAATTCCGTCCGGAGAACAATGTATTACTGCATGCAATGCCTTCAACAAATTTAGCCCCACCAAGTTTTCCCCACAGTTTGTGGTAAGTAGAAATGGACACTGTTCCGTGAAGGGACCCAGTGTTATTGGTACCGGCAAAGAGACCGGACAAACTACAGGTGTGCCTGAAAACCCTACGGAAACGTTGGACTGCCCTGACAGGGCAATATTTGGAACCCGTGAATGATCAATGGAACATTTCTGTGCTCCCGTATCTACTAAAAATAGATGCTTCCTATTTCCCACCACCATCTCAACGTAGGGGCCTTTCTGATGAACGGGAATAGGCGTAGGTTCCAAATCCTGCTTCGGGCAATCCTAGCGAAACAGAATATTATCAAAAGGAAGCTCTTCAGAGAGGTACGCGGCAGAAGGGTGATCAAAAATGTTTCTATTATCCACAATCGAAACTTGCTTATCTTGTGAAGGAGGTTGCTGTGATTCTGGTGTAAACTGACCTCTGCCAGGGCCCCCTGCACCTGGGCGGCCTCTGGATCATCTACCCATGTTCCCAAATGACCTTTACTGCAAGGTCGGACATTGTGCACGCCAGTGGCCTTCCTGCCGGCAATAGGCACACTGGTTAATGGTTACCGGAGCCAAGGGCGCACTTCCCTGTGGAATGTACTGTCCTCTAAATTGATTACCCCCTCTCGGTTTTCTAACAATCTGCTGTAATAAAACTTTAGTTTTCAGGTCACCCTTTTTTTTCTCAAGTTTTTCCTTTTCAGTATTTACACGATTTTCATAGTACTGAGCCATATGCATACTTCTGATTGGGACTTCGCCTGCCAAGCGCTTTCAGAAGACATAATCTGTAACTGGATGTCAGGCAGCAATCCACGTACAAAAATGTTGACAAACAACCTTTTCCCTGACTCTGTGCCTAAGTCTTGTCCACTGAAATCTGAGAATACCTGCTCGAACCGATTGAAGAAATCGGTAGCACCCTCAGACTTTCCTTGGACACAGGCCGTAAGCTTGTCCCAAATGATTCTTTTATCTGGGACCATAGTTTTCAATTTTACGATAATTCTATCAGGCAAGGTTAATATCGCTTGAGGTGGTCGTTCGCCAGCTGGTCTTTCTCTGTCTAGCCTAACCATGTTATCCCATGTATCTCCCAACCCAGGTATGTCATCTATAGTCCTAATCTGTTTCCACAAATCAACTGGCAGGAGTACGGGAAATAATAGGTCAATTTCACTTAAAGTGAATACCGACGACTGTAAGACCGACTCTATTTCTTTATAGAATCCGGTCGGATTCTTTCTTATATCAGGAATAGATTGCTTTATGGTGTTCACTTCCTGTCTTGAAAACGGGACGTGAACAAACTGTGAAACGTAATGTGCAGGAATTTCTCCGGCGACTATTCCTCGTCCAGCATCGGCCGCAATCTCAACTTTCGGGACAAATGTCAGAGGGACCTCTCTCATAGGCAACTGAGAAGTAGGCAGATCCGAACGCCTACTAAGCAACAGAGCCAAAGCAAGCGCTAAGGCAGTCGAAGAAGTATCAATCGAAAAAGCTCTCTTATAAACACTCAACAATTCTACAGGACAACAAATCTTTCTTCTTACACACTCGTTCTGCAGGTGCTCTACCATCACCTGTATCACTTTCTTTTGCATTTCTAACTTATACTGACTATATGTGTCATATAGTTCATCTGGAGTTATCGAAATATCCGAAATCCATCTTATCGCGTCCTTTATACAAATTTGCGCTTCCTCTCCTTTTAATTCTCGACGAGGAGAAAACCGTTTCTGTAAGTACATAAACCTAAACTACTACCATCTACTTCCTCATTCTTTAACTCTTCCAACTCCTTCCCATACTCAAAACTCCTCTCAACATGCTCATATACCTTCTTCGCAGTATCTCTGGACAACGCTAAGGCGTTCAAATCCCGTAACCCTTGTGGGAAATCTACATCATTTAGTCTATTCCATATTATACTCAAATGAGTCCCCAATCCTTCGATAAAAACATTTTTCTCAGGAATATCTTTTAAATTTTCGAGTGTGGAAAAAACATTGGCTTGTTCACCCTTCTCCATACAATGTTTAGCCCAAGCAGTCAATTCACTCCTTTTGTCTGGGGACACAGTATTACGAGTCACAACCCTTGGTCTTGCTCCCTGGTCCACTACAAGCGATGCAGAATCACTTGGAAGAGGAAGAGTAGGCACATTCTGAATAACAACAGGTGAAGGCAAGGGGGCAGGCAAAGGGGCGACGGCTGGAAGAACAACAGGAAGAACAGCAGGGAGGACCGGAGGAACTATAGGAGGGGGAACTACAACAGGAAGGGGCAAAGTGCCAGGAGGAGGGACGTATGGAGGTGGCGCGGAGGCATCGGGCCTTCGTTCATGCAAAAGTTTATTAATCAATTCATCTGACGTATGAAAATCTTTTGAAGGGTAGATTTTCTGAATGCCTAATTGAAATGCCCTGTCCCTTTTCCTAACTGACTCCAATTGCTTATTTTGATCATATAACCGTGCCTTTTCGACACTTGTCATATGTCTACGCATGTGTTTCTCTCTACTCTTTTGTTGCTGCAAAGCTTCTGTTTTCCAAATGTGCAACGCGTCAAATGCTGCAGGTCTAGCCTTTTTCTTTCGTAATACAGACTCTAAATATTCTATACGAGGGATTTCAAAACTACCATTGGTTGGCCACCGAAGATTAGAATTATGTCTGGTTTGTCTGTGCCAAATGTCATTAAATGTTATACTACCAAAGCCTTTCTTACAGTACATAGTACATGCAGGCGACCCCTCCTGTGGTGCGGGACGGCTATCTTCCAAAGATTGTCTGTCGCTGCGGAATAATGCCCTAAAACAGGCAGACAATTTCCCAGGCATATCAAAGTTCTGGTGTTACCTGGTTAAATAATTGTGCCCGCGAGTACAATGCTCCAAATTCAAATTGTCAGGGTTAGATTAAGAATCGGGGCACGATTCACCTGACCAAAGGACTGGGAGGCCCGATCGGGTTACTAAGGACAATGCTAAGGACCCACGTGTCTGGTGATTTTCAGCAAATTTACCTACCTCAAATATATGGACCCTCGTCAAGACGTCGTCTTGGGCTACAGCTCACCGTCCAGGGATCTGATCGTGCAGTTTTGTCGAGGAATTCGCTTCTCGTCTAGAGTGGCCGTTTCTGTTGGCACCGTCCTATCCCGGTCCGGCAGCCGAGCCAACCTTCAATGAGACGAAGTCAATCTTGAGGGTCCCTATTCGGGCGCCATCTGTGGAATCAGAAAAAAATACAATATTACGGCTGTTACACCAAGCAAAGGAAAATACACCGACACGGGTTTATAAAGATTCCCAGAATCTTTCTTACAAAACTGAACAGTATTCAACAAAGTACACAAATAGCTATTTGGCCGTCAATACATCACAGAGACCACCAGCAGGGTTCAATGTGAGCAGTGAACAGAATTTCCTAGCTGGACATTGACGCATTTATACAGTTTGTAAAATGATGTCCATCCCTCTTACAGGTTAATTATACACTGGGCTAGGGTCGCGCCAGGTTCACTTTCCTAATTTACATATCTCGTGCATGTGGTTTACTTTCGAATACATTTACTAACACACTCCATTGTTCTTTAATTTAACATTTACATTCTTTACATACTGTTTTAATACAGACCAAACAAATGTTTCACATATTATATTCGGATAGCATTACTGTTCTTGTATACTTGTAGTTTAACATTGCTAATTCAAGTAATCCCCTGCTCCCGAGGTCAACAAAGGACAAGGTCTACATCACCCTAACATGTAGCCTGAAAGCAGGTTGGACATTAACTCTCCTGCAGAGGTTGGAGAGGTTAAGGCAAGAACAAGGGCACATGAGACGGCCATTTTAGATTACAGGGTGACTTTGTACAAAAACCCCAAAATGGCGGTTCTAACCTAAAATGGAGGCTTGATTCAAGATGGTGGCTTACATCAATTTCTAAGGTCAAGACCTTGCCGTAGAGAGTTATTCGCGTACAATTTTAAGCAACTTGGCGTAGGCCAATATACATACAAATCGTTATAATAGGAGGCATAATTTAATATCCAGTTCGACAAACAGTGCATCCCTCCACAATGTCATTTCTATGTGCTCCTCTATGTGCTCCTCTTCAAAATCCCTTCTCCAACGCCCTTCTCCCTATGTATACATGAATCAGTATTTGACTGCAACAGTTTGGGCTATTAATAGGTGTCACAAGTGACACCTAATAGCCCAAACTAAAAACGAAGATATATGATTTTGATTATAAGTTATAAAAGAGGTCTGAAAACCAAACGTTTAGCAGCATGAAAGGTACGTGAACTGAAAGGAAAAAAAAGGAGTGATCTTTTCCAAGGGAAAATCCACAATTGGCAAGTAACTAAATGAATGGTTCTATAGCAAAGGGGCAATGGGAAATTTAGACTACTCCCAAAAAGGATTTTACATCTTGGGTACAGTAGATATAAAAAGCTAGTTTTGACCATTGTGTTATGAAGTGCCATTAGAAATAAATTGCCAAGCCATGATCAAATTGGGTCACTGTCCATTGAAAATGCAAGCTTGAATGAGATGGCAATGTGACTGAAGTGGGGTTCTCCTGTTAGAGAAATCCCTTATATTATTCAATGTTTTCTGTCAAAGGGAGCCATCAGGTGATAAGATGCCTGCTTGCATCTGCTCCCCTCTTTGCAGAACAAATAAGGACTCTTCTGACTCGAAATTGTCCGTTTCAGCTGCTGTGTATCTGTGCTTCACAACTAGCGAATGAATGTTCCTTGGCCAAGGTTGGTTTGTCAATATCCTGACTGTAGATGCAAGGATGTCTCTACGCTCGTCGCAATCTATCTTTGAGGAGGCACTGATGCTGCCACTCACCAGAGTCCAAAACAGTCCTGCCTACCAATGGATGATGTCTTGCCTTGAGAAGACTGACTGCTCCTAAGAGATCTGTGGACATGAAGGGTTGTCTCGTGCCACTCCCTTGTAGACAATTCCTTTGGGAGCTACTCCAACAAAAGCAAGCCTGCAGTCTTCTCCTTTGTGCAGAAGTCTATTCTCTGGAGTGTCCATGCTTCAATATTATTTAGATCTTACTATGTTTGCAGTGACATGACGCAAGCTCTCTCACACCGGCTTCTTTCTAAACCATGATTCGTTGAGGTGTCCTGCCACATATATTTAGTTACTTGCTCTAATTTATGTAAGTCTTTTTGGTTACGGGGCATGTAACAATCTGCCCATTCTCACCCTCATCAGAGGTGCCAGTATATCTGCTGATCAAATCATGCAAACACACATAGAGTTTCTAAACCTTTTTACAATATTTATTAATTTGCTGGTAACATTTTTCTCATTCTTTTGTTCATTTTTCAATCGACACATACAAACTATATAGAGATACAATAGAAGCTCCATAAATGACAAATTCTTCCTCCAATCAATGTGTATGCAAGCCCAGGGCAGATGCATGAAGCCGTCATTTTCTTGTAAAGATGGTACATTTAATAAACACATACAGAAATATATAAACATAAAATAGAAGTTCCATAAATGACAAATTATTCTTCAAAACAATGTGTATAAAAAACAAGGACAGATTTTCATGTAAAGACGGTACATAAGTCAGTATTGCATTTGTGAACAACCTTGAAGCAAAGCAAACAACAGCAGAAACTCCTGTTGTAGTAGTACAGTTTTTAGAGTCACTGGTAAATTGTGCTAAATATGTATCCTTTCTCAAGACCTTATTAGGGTCAGTTGCTGGACAAACAAGTGACCAATCCTTCAATCACAGCCCTTCCCATCACCCAGCCAGGAGCTGCAATGCTTACCATTTAACTTTAACTTTTATGATTTACAGGTTGAGTACTTTACATATTCTGAGGAGACATTTACATCTTTGTGACTGGGCCATGCACTGTCCCTCTTCTTGTGCATTTCCCATTGGACTCATTGACCTAGGTGCTGCAGAATCACAGTGAAGTACTTTATTGGTCCTGGGATGGCATGAGTGAATGCCTGGCTTTTAAATTGTATATTTATAGCCTCTGTAAGCTCACCCTGCCTTAGTACAATACCAAATCAATTGACTGTGAGAATGGCCAAATCTGAACCTTGATTACTACAATTATTGTTTGTCCCCAGCTTGGCCATAGAATTATTGACTAGAAAATGCCATATAATATATTCTCAACTGCTATTTCTAGTCTCAAATGCTGTATTGATGCGCTCCTGCATTTTGTATGCTAAGCCAATTGTTGCTTTTTGATTTGTTGTGACTTTCCTATTGCAATTTCTTTTACTAGGTACATTTATACCTACTGTACAATTGTGCATTATTTGTAGACTTATAAAATGCTGTATTTTTATATCATCCTGCTAAGAATGTCTTTTCTTTTATTGCGCTCCAATGTATGTTCTATGCTGTAATACGAGTCAGGTCAACTGCATTCTGCAGATGACAGTCAAGAGTGTTCATCTTGCCACCAAGAGGTGTACCAAGTGTTATTGTAGTGATGTATTTTTACTTTAGACTAAACATTTGCATATTCGGGCGCTATGAAGTTTAAGGAGGGCCACCATTGGAGGTCCCCAAATCAGCCTGGTGCTCTCATAACAACACCAATTATCACAACAACTCTTGCACCTCCAATGTTGCTATTATGTAGTGCATACTTTTATACTCTTTAAACTCAAACCACCCACTGCAAACACAGATTTGTATACCCAGCCAGTCTTTGCCACCAACCTCATCCAAGAATGGAGTTTTGCCAGTGGCCATGTTTTCTGGTCCTTTGACTCTAGGGAAGGCATAGCTCCATTGTATTTGTTCTCTGTATAGTAAGGAACAGAGCTCATGGCATCTGTCTGCTTGTCAGATTTCCTAGTGCAGTTTCATCTACAGCATCGAAGTACATTCCTGATTGTGCTATTCACTCATGGGGCTTACTCACCTCATCACCTCATCAACCGTGGTGGCATACACCGAAATTATGACTTATTCTAATTAAGTTATGGAAAATCCCAAAAATCTAGTGTAAGGCCAAAATCTCGGAAAACAAGAAACTGTTGTCATGTAGCAGGAAGCAATATGTATTTGTTATAATAAATGTGAAAAATATTATATGATCTCAATTGAACAAGCATCTCATTTGTCAAAGCCAATGTTCTCTCTACATAGGAAATGTGACAATGCATGTGATATTGTCACTTCTCCCCCAAGGGGAGCCCTTCTCTGTGAAGCTAGGGAGGGAGCCTGCTATGCAAAAGGGGTGTCAGAAAGTGGAAAATCACAGGGAGAGACTCCCATCTTGGGGACAAGGACTCCCGTTTAATCCAGAAACTCTTTAGACCCCCTTATGAGGAGTTCACAAGAAAATCTGAAGACCCCTCAAGTCATTCCAAACCCAGGCCTGGCTCCATCAGGGGGTCCAGCCCCCCCCCAGAAACTGCTCTGCCCCCCTTAGAAAGGAGGCATTTGCTGTGACCAAGAGTTGCTTGTGTACAGCTTTCTTTTTGTTCCGTTTATGAACGAAAAGAAAACGGTGCACAGTGGTCACCAGCTTAATATCGGGTTCATTAGGAGGCGTACAGGAATGCTATTAGATACCAATGTATTCGTACCATTTTGCACCTGATAGCCAGTTAATACCTCTACAGCAGTGCCTGGCAAATGATTTTCCATGCCTGCACAAAAGCCCAAACTGTTCATATTGCCAGTGCTTGTTTTGCTTTGGACCCGCTCTCCATCGCTCAGGGGATTCGCTAATCACTTTTCTTTTTTTGTCTTTCGATTTATTGGCTAGGCACCTAGTGGTGCCAAGCTTGCACAGTGCCCATGTGGAATGACGCCCTATGGTGCTTCTATCTCTCGACAAATCAATTGTGCTAGTCCAAATTTTTGTGTAATCAGGCCTGTCAATGTCCTTGGGTGCTTTACAACCACGCGGCCACATAGTTACTCACAGTCATTTTTATTTTGCCCCACACGCACATGGTCACCATATTTTATTTTTCTCCACACGCACAGTCATCGGAACACTGTGACATCCCGGCCTCTGTAGAGGAGCCCATGATTTTCCAAGGCTCTGAGACTTGTGGTGCAGGGTACAGGAGAGCTGAAGAGAGTCTTGCGCTCTATTTGAAATGTGCAGTCTTCCTTTTGAAACCCGCAGTTGGCTACGCGTATGCATATGCAATGAGAATAAGCGCAGCAGATTTTGGGCGCAGAGGAAAGGCACAATTCTGGGGCTTACTGAGGTCTTTAAGGTAGAGCTTCCGTATTTTGTCTCTATGCTGTACCAAAAAATAAACAGGACTAATAGGATAGCTCAGGTGCCATGCGTTTGTCATGGAAGTAAGACAATGCAGAGCAACACATACAGCAAGGCTACTGGATCGCACAGCTTTGGCCCATGTCTGCGCATTGATTGAGCAGTAACATTCTGTCATTTCTGCACGTGCCCTTACTATGCACAGGCATGGGCCAACTAGCAGCGGGCAAGCCTAAACAACCTTGCTGGCACAATATCGCACTGCATGCAGTCACAGGGCCAGCTGCAGTGCCTACACTTTACTTTGGAATTGGCCGAGGTCGGAGTAGGATTTGCAGGTAGTTGGAGGAGGCAGAGGCCAGTCGGCTCTAGCCCCGGGATGGTCAGATGGGATTTTGGTATTTTGCTTACTTTTATTCATTTGTATTTGTATTTATTGTTTTATATAGAACCTTAATCCAAGGTGCTTTAAGTTAATAACAAAAACACATAAAACATGGAACAGTAGAAGCAATAACAGTATACATGAATCAAACCAGAAAATCGGCATATAGAACAATTTGCATATGTGAAAGAAGAGGAAAGGAGGTGGTGGGGAAGGAAGGAAGAGGGAGAGAGAGTAGTGAGTAAATCGAGTAGTATGGAGAAAGGAGATTTTAGGGGAGAAGGGGAAAGATAAAGAAAATAAAGAGAAGGGTACTAGAAGGAGGGAGAGAAGGGTGAGAGGGGGAAAGGTGTCAGGGAGGGGAATGAAGAAGGAGTGATTTAAATGAGGAGCGGAAGGAGGAATAGGTGGGGGGAATGGATAGAAAAAGGCAGGGAGTTCCAGTGTAAGGGGGCAAGGGGCTGAAAGGAGCGGAAACGAGAAGAGGTACAAGAGGATGGAGGAACAGAAAGTAAGAAGAGATCAGCAGAACAAAGTGGAACGAGAGGAGGTATAGAATGAGAGAAGAGAGGAGAGGTAAGGAGGGGCAAGGTTGTGAAGAGATTTAAAGACAAATACAAAGGAAGTGAAATTTAAGTTGGGAGTGGAAAGGAAGCCATGCTAGGTAGGAAAGTGAGTTGGAGAGAGAGAAGACAGAGGGTACAGATGGCAGAGTGGTAAAGGGATTTGAGGGGGACAAGATGGGAAGCGGGGAGACCGAAAGAAGAGAGAAGAACAATAGAAAAGGCGAGAAAGATGAGGGAGGAGATTAAAAGTTTGGTAGCAAGGTAAGAGAGGAACGGACTTTACGGATGTTAAAGAGATGGTAGCGACATGCCCGAGAGGTGAGGGAGATAAGATGAGTAAAGGAGAGGGAGGAGTCAAAGTAAATGCCAAGGTTACGAGCATGGTTGGAAATAGGAAGATTAGAAGGGGGAAATTGAATAGAAAGCGGGGGAGAGGGAGGATGAAGTGTGTTAGAAGGAAAGAACAAGACTTCAGTCTTGTCAGTGTTAAGAGAGAGATAGTGAGATGACATCCAGTTTTTAATGGCAGAAAGACAGGAAGAGAGATTGAGATGTGAGTCAGAGGTGAAGGAAGAAAAGGAGAGGAGCAGCTGGGTATCATCGACGTAGAAATTGTGAGAAATCCCAAAGGAGGAGATGATAGGAGCGAGGAGTGAAGTGTAAAGAGAGAATAAGAAGGGTCTGAGGGCAGAGCCTTGGGGAACGCTGTATTCGAGAGGGAAGGTAGTAGAGGTTTGTCCGCTCCAAGAAACAGTGAAAGAGTGGTGGGAGAGGTAAGAGGAGAGCCAGTTAAGGACAGAGCCTTTGAATACAAGGGAGGAAAGAGTATTGAGAAGCAAGGGATGGTCGACAGTGTCGAAAGCAGCAGAGAGATCAAGGAGGATTGAAAGGGGCCCCTAGGGGTCCCTTACGTCTATGGAAACAAGGCGAGTCACCACACATGATAGATACGCCAGACACAAGGTTGTATTCCCAAAGCTAGGGTTTATTGCAAAGCAAAAGTCTCAGTTGGCCAACTCGGTCTCACACCCCGCGACGTGTATGTCTAGACCTCGAGGGACGCAAGAGAGTGAATTACGTACATCAGTTACATATATACAAAATGCATATCAAACAATCAGCTATGACATGTTTAACACCCCCCTTTATTGGGTTTCTTTGAACTTGGTGTGATGATGGACACTTTCGACAACTATGACACCTTCAAATATCTATTCTAGTAACAATTTGCAATTTGTGAGTGCGGAGGCATCTTTCAGTTGTTGAACAGAACACAGCGCTTCTGTTCCTGGAAGCGAGCAACATACGGGGGAGAGTTGCATTCCAGACCTTGCTATCTATGAGGTGCTATTCGTGTCCTGGGAGCCGACATGCTCTAACGGGGCTCAGCAAAGGGGGGCCGTAAGAAGAGCATAATTCAAGCCCTTTGCTGCTTTAATCTAACATATTCCAACATATATCGAGACTGGCTGGCAGCTGCGAAATGATTAAATGCCCTGCAGCTCTGCTTCAAGGCTATATTCGGGAGGGAGCCGGGCATTCTTCCTGGCGCTGCCTATGTTATGTTTCAACAAACTCTTGTTATCCTCGCGGCCCTGCGGCCTTGTCCTTTCACATGCAGACAACAATGTTTTACAGTCGAGCAGTGTAAGCAGAAAATGTACTGCGAAGCAATAAGAACAGAAAGTAATGAGCAATGGTTAGAAAACAAAATGGCGATTCTTGTTACATCAAAATGGCCGTTCATTGGCAAACTCGGAAACCTATATTCTGTCATATCGTGCATGAGACGGTTGGCCCACGGCCATCAAAATACGTTTGCGGTCACACAGTAGAGGTATCCATTTTTCTAGACTGACAGGATGAGGATAGTGGATTGCTTAGAATAGCGAGCGGTAAAGAGAAAGTTAAGGACATAGGTAAGAGCGGATTCAGTGGAGTGTTTGGGGCGGAAACCAGATTGAGAGGGGGGAAGGAGAGAGTAGTAGGGTAGTGACAAAAGTTGAGCGCTGAGAATAGGCTAAGTGTTTGAGTATTTTAGAGAGAAAAGGAAGAAGTGAGTATGGGCAAAAGTTGGAAGCGAGAAGAGGATTAGCAGAAGGCTTCTTCAGTAAAGGGATAATAGTGGCATGCTTGAAGGCAGAACGGAAGGTGAACGTGGAGAGACAAGTATTGAAGAAGGAGGTTAGATAGGGTATGAGAGGGGGCTAAATCTTGGGAATAAGAAGGGTTGGGATGGGATCGGAAGGGGTGGCAGTAGGGTGGGATTTAGTTAAGAGGAGAGAGACATCAGAGGGAGTGATAGGAGAAATTTTAGACATGTGAGCCAACGGGGAGTGTAAGGTGGGGAGGGGAGGGGAAAAAGAAGGAGAACATACAATTTTTTGGCGAAGAGAAATAATTTTTTCTGAGAAGAAGTTAGCAAAGTCAGAAGGAGAAAGAGGAGAAGTAGAAGAGAGGTCAGGAGTGGGATGGGGGAGGAGACGAGAGAGGGTTTGAAGATGTGACAAGGATGAGAGGCTTGGGAGTGAAGGAGGTTAGAAAAGTATGCACGTTTGGTGGAGTTAAGGCAGGAGTCATATAGAGAGTGATAAGAGAAGTAGGAGGTTTGGTTAGGAAGAGTGGGGGATTTGAGCTAGCAAGGCTCAAGGCGACGGACGAGACGACGCATGGACAGGAGGTGATGAGAGAGCCAGAGTTGGGAAGGCTTACGTGTAGGGCAGAAAGAAAAGAGGTGGTAAAGTTGATCGAGACTAGAGGAGATAGAGGAGGATAGAGAGGATAAGGCAAGGTCAGCCGGGAGGGAAGAGAAATCAGAGAGGGGTGGAAGAAAAGAGCAGGTATCAAGGAAGAGTAAAGGGCTAAAGTTCCGGAGGTCATGTCGAGTAAAAGATATGGAGGAGGGTAAAGGAGAGGGAGGTGGAATGCTGGGAGTAAGGGAGAAGGAGAGCAGAGCATGATCACATAGATAGATGGGTAAAGAGGAGACAGGAGAGGAGGAGTAGGTGCAATTAAAGATGAGATGAAGAGTGGAACCAGAAGAGTGAGTCAGAGAAGAGGGGAGAGGAGAGAGAAGGTAGGAGTTGAGGATCAAGAGAAGAGGTGAGGGTTGAGGGGAAGTGGGAAGGTGAAGGTTGAAATCACCAAGTACAGTGAGGGGAGAAAGGGAAGGGGAGATAAGAGAGAGGAGGTGGTCAAGGTCATCATTATAGGAGGAGAGGGAGCCAGGAGGTCTATAGATAATTAGGAAGGAAATGGGGTGAGGGTAAGTAAAGGATTTATACAACTATTCAAAAGAAGGGAAAGTAGGAAGGGGCAGTGTAGAAGTAGATGAAAGGTATTTAGGATGGAAGAGGATACCAACACCTCCACCACAAGCAGTGGGATGAGAGCCATGAGAAAAGGAAGAGGAAGGGGTAGTAAGAGAGGCAGGGACAGTAGAGTTGTGAGGTGGGATCCAAGTTTCAGTTAGACAGAGGAAATGAAGGTTGAGAAGAAAGAACATATCTATGGCACCTGCAGTCTTATTGCAAAGTGATCTAGCATTCTAAAGAGCAATATTGATTAGACTGGAGGTTGGATTGGAGGGCAGATGAGGTTAAGACAATAAGGAAGGGAAGAAATGGAAGGAGGTGTACGGGGAGGGGGTTGAGCAAGGGAATGGACATGAGGAATAGGGGAAGGACAAAGAGGAGAGAAATGGGGGAGGGGGAGTGGGACGGAGGAGGCGAGGAGAAAGGTGGAAGAGAAAGGAGGAATCTAGCGATGCGCACGACACGGAGGGGGAGGTATTGCAGAAGGTAAGAGAGTGGAGAGGAAAGAGGAGAGTGCAGCAGCAAGTTGTGATAAAGAGAGAAAGAGAGGGAGAGGAGGATGTGAAGTGAAGGGGAGTGCAGGGGGAAAGGGGGGAAGAGGGGGTGGAGGCAAACAATCTCAGACTAGAGGCTCAGAAGGAAGAAGTCAAGGGAAGGGGTAGAGAGTGCTCGCTAAGGGAAACTAATGGTAGGTCCATAGGTTAAAGTGTTGACAGATGGGGGAAGTGAGAAAGAGCCAATAAGGAGGTGGGAGAACAGTACAGGAGGGCCTCAGGAGGCAGTAGGTGGCAGGTAGATCAGGAGGGCTTTGGAGGGGGCAGTAAGAAGGTCGAGGAGGAGATTAGCAGTCTATAGTTTAAAGAGATCCAGTGGTGGCAGGTAACCAGTAGGAGTGACGAGAAGGGATGGAAGGGGGAGCAAGCAGACAGGGGGAAGGATGTGGTAATGGGCAAGGTAGAAGGTGGATTGCTGAAGGGTTGATTATTAAAGGACAAGTGGTGGGAGGGGACCAGTGGTAGAGCATATCAGGCTGTGGCTATGGTGCTCGTTAAAGTAGGGGAAAATGCAGAACAGAGGCCAAGGAGGTAGAAGGCGGCTGCAAAGAGGAGGGCTACAATGGGTAAAATGGGTCGTAAACAGTGGCAGTTAGATTAGGGAAAGGTGGATGGAGATGGCTGCAGGGTGTCCATGAGGTAGTTCACTCTCCAGAGGCTTAGCTGTTAGAAACTGGGGTAATGCTGGCACTATGACTAGGCAGGAAAGAGGATCAGGAAGATAATGTCACATTAGAAACTTGCAGTCCATCAAGAAGAGAGAGGCGAAGAAGGTGCAGAGGACATTGGAGTCACTCTTCTATGTCACCAGTAGCCGGAGCAGTCAGTTACAGCAGACAGATGCAGCGAGGGACATTGAGTCCGGAGAGACCAATGGAGATGAGGCAGACTGATAGGAGAGGAGAGGCAGCAAAGGTGCAGTGAGATCCAGATATCACCACCGTAGCTGTAGGAGCCGGGTCAGCAGCAGGCGCAGAACCAAAGACAGCGGAGAAAGGGTGAGAAAGTCACTGCAGTCCAGTGGAAGTGGGTGGCCCACCACAGGGAGAGAGAGTGGTGTGAGCAGCTGAACCCACCAATTAGTAGCACGCCGACCAGCACACCGACCAGCAGCACCCCCAGCGGGGACAAGTCGATCAGGGCAGAGAAGACCACACTCACAGTTGGGGGCCAATTAAGCTCCGGCAGGAGGATCCGAGGCCAGAGCAGACGAGGCACCCTTGATGACTTGAAGGAGGTGCTGGAGCCCCCACTGAAGAGCCGGGGTCCAGGGTCCAGGCGGAAGCTGTTAGCAGGCAGAGGAAGACAGGAGGGTCAGAGCCCTGAAGAGACTCTGGAGGAGTGGCAACCAGCCGATGGAAGGGAGGCTGCAAACAGATGTGCATGGAGCTCGAAGGGCCACACTGACTGGTTGATGGAGGAGTGGCAGAAGGCAGACCGCAGCGTTAGGCAAGGGAGGCACACCGGTACACCGAAGCAGATGCACCCCCAACGGAGGACAAGTCAACCAGAGCAGAGAAGACCACAATCACAAGTGGGAGTCTGCCAAGCCCCAGCAGCAGAGACCGAGGCCGGATCAGTCGCAGCACCCCTGATGGTGTGTAGGAGGTGGGGGAGTCCCCACCGAAGAGACGGCATCCGGAGTCCAGGCGGGAGCTGTCTGCAGGCAGAGGAAGACAGAAGGGCCAGAGCCCAGAAGAATTCCGCCGAAGGAGGGGTGACCAGCCGATGGGAGTGAGACGGTAAGCAGACAAGAGCGGAGCCCGAAGAACCTCACTGGCCAGTTGATGGAGGAGTGGCAGAAGGCAGATGCCAGCGTCAGGCGAGGGAGGTGCAGATCCACCCAGGATTAGAGCTGGAAGGCCAAACCGATGCCGACAGGCCCGTTGCTGAGAGGGGTGGGCACAGTGAAGAGGCCCCCGGAGCACACAAAGTAGGAGCTGGACGAGTAGGCAGCGAGGAGGCAGCAATGGCACCCAGAGAAGCGGCCACAGCAGGAGCAAGGCAGATCCCGGGAGGATTGGCTGGCACGTCTATGTGTATTGAGAAAATGCTTCTCTTGCGATGTCACAGATCATCCAAATTCAAATGAGAACACATAAGAACAAAATACTCTTTTCCACTGTTCCCACATGGCTTGGGAGGAGTGGAAAAGAGTATTTTGTTCTTATGTGTTCTCATTCGAATTTGGATTATATGCAACATCGCAAGAGAAGCATTTTGCTTATCCAGGTTGCCAAGTTCGCTTGATAGACTAATAATGGGTAGTTTCAGGCCATGGGCTCTGGATGCCTGGGCCTCAATGTCCGATAACTGTGATTTGAGTAGTTGTATATAAGAGAGACTTACCAGCTCCTGTCTGTTTCTCCCGCGGTGAACTGCAGAGAAAACTGCACTCTGTCTCCTGCGTTCCGCTCGGTGTCATGAAATATATACTGGTTGCTGGATCTATGGTAGACTCCAGACCCAGGCTGATCATGTCAGCGGCAGTTGATTTACGCACTGCTGGCACAGTTGGGGGCACAGTCACAGCCCACAGCCCGAGCGGTGGAGCTAGCACCATCTGCGACACTGGGAGTAGGGTGTAGGCACTGTCTACAACACTGGGGTGCGAGGGCACCTCCTGCAACTCTGGGAGGGGATGTGCAAGAACCCCCTGCAACACTGCAATGGATAGGCATCAGACTTTCTCCCTTCCTCGCGCTCTCTCCGATAATCGCATGATCATCCTGTTCAGTCTCCTCAGATCCCCAAAGCCCCCCCCTCTCCTTTAGTCTCTTTTTTGGCAGGAAGATATTTCCCCAAACTCTTCATACACTTAGCAACTGCAGCTTGTCTCTCCCTGCCACACCCTACTCATCCCCACATGCACCCATGTTTGTGACCTCTTCCTGTCACCTTACCAGCCCCTCTACACTGCTTTTGCTTCTTCCTACCCCTACTATCGCTGTGTTGTCTGGACTCTTGCTCACCCTGTCATGCCACCCCCCTTGCACATTGCCTGTGTCACGTTCTCCCATTATTCATGTAGGTGGAAGGGGGGTGCATGCATATCCAGGGGTGGGGCAGGGGACCCGAGGTCAGACTAGCAGCAGATGCGATGCACAATCAGTGTCGTAGAAGAGGCATATGGCCTTAAGATACGAGGGGTGCAGAGGCCAACTATTACACTTCAGTGTGCCCCGAGCCCACTCCTGCCCTCCCCTTACCCCTGGGCCCATGCGCTCTGGCGCTCCTGCATTGTGAGGCATTGGGGCTGTAACAGCCTATCATCAAAGAGGCTGCCAAGAGAATGGGCAGGAAGGAGGCATGAGGGGGAGAGATGTGCGAGTGCAAGGATGAGCCAGGCAATGGCGAGTACAGGGTTGAGGAGGCAGAACGAGAGAGGGGCAGAGACAAAGAGAAGGATGAATGGGGGCAGGAAGATAACAGAAGTAACAAGCAGCAATAGAGGGGTGGGGTAGAGTAGAGAGAATAGGCACTGAGGATGCGAAGGATGGAAGGAGAGGCGCAGGCAGACAGAGAAAGCAGAAGGATAGGCAAGACGTGAGGGTTAGAGCTGAGTGAAATGAAGGAAGAGAAGGATGGGAGGAGATGGGCAGTCAAAAAGCAGAAGGAACAGTCAGGAAGACAGGGAAAGGGGAATGGACAAGTAGGAAGTGACAGATGGTGCAGGAAAGGCAGAAAGAAGGGGGCAGGGAGAGGTGCAAAAGAGTAAAAAAGGCAGCAGGAGAAGGATGAAGGAGGCAGGAAGAAAGCAGAAGAGAGGCACTGAACAGGGAGAGAACAGACTAGTGTACTACTGCATTGGGACATATGATATGCCATGGATGCACAAAACATTCATGCTCCTACGTCCCTAGCATACACGCACACACCCGTAGGGCAAGATAGTGAGTATGGGCCGTGTTTCAGTGCTTCCTGACGTACGACTTACTGGAGGCTTTCTGACCAAACAAGTGTGGAAGACTGCCCGGCCAGAGGATGTCATGGCTCGGACTGTTCATAAAGTACTGATCTTCATTAGCTCATGCAGTTTGGGTAACTGTCCAAGTGTTTGTAGGGAAACATAATCTAACCTGTGTATTGTTTGTGCCACAGGCATGCAAGGCTATATAATGTAGCTCCTGGGTGGGCTAGGCTACTCTCACACCAACTGGAAATTGAGCCCCCCCAATAACACCTCTAGCCCACCAAGATGATACATTCTGGAGCCGGGCTGACCAAACCAGTCTCTATAACACAGTGTGGTCTAATAAAAACAGAAGAAGGACCCGTGAAGAGTGTCACTGGAGCCCGAGAAATTCGAACTTGGGCTGTGTAAGAAGCCAGGAGACGTCAACACGTACCAAGCTGGAGAGACAAAAATGCAGACCAAGGAAAGGTAGAGAGCGGAACTGTCGACCCGGGAAGAACCTGGAGGCAGTGACGTGACACAGAGAGGGTGGATGTGTGGATCTGTAACGTAAAACACATTATAATTTGGAATTAAGGCATGCAAAGGGGAGCTTTAGAGTAAGATATTTGCCATTTACTCTCTAGGTGACCTCGAAGGCTGTGGTTTTATCTCAACACATATTTTTGTAATGTGTGGGGAGCAAAGGAAAGTTAAAAAAAAAAGCTCTCTATTCATTCATCTGCTTCCATGAATCCAAGGGCACTGATGAGTGTTTACATTGTTTTAGCTTTCTATTTTTTTTATAACTGGAAATGTTGCAAGATAATTCTTGGCACTGTAGTGTGATTTTTACAGAATAAAGCGTGTGATTTTATGTTCGCTTGCTGAATGAGAAGTTGGATGTTGCTGTCATTTTCTCACTTTTCATTTTCTTCATATTAACTCGTTTATTGTTAAAAGAGTTGTACTGTAAGAGTAAATAGGTTTCACTAGAATCTATGCAGTATTTGTGGACCTGCGCATAGCGTTCAATAGTGTTTCTCGCTGTAAGTTATGGTCTGTGTTGAGAAATAAGGGTGTCCCGGGGTCACTTACATCCAGTCCCTTTATACTGGTAACAGAGCGTCAGTGAGATGGCGGCTCGGTGGGGAGACCACTGAGTAATTTGCAGTAGAGTGGGGCGTCCACCAGGGGTGTGTGCTGGCTCCCTCTTGTTCTGCTTGTATATTAATGTAATCATAGAGGAACTGTTAGATTGTGGTCTTGATCCACCAAATTTAGGAGTGGACAAACTTCCAGCAGTTTTCCACGCTGATGATGCGGTTTTATTATTTACCGGTCCCATGAGTCTAAGACACAGCCTGTAAATTTTTTATAGGAAGTGCCAAGATCTTTCAATGGAGATCTTTCAAGTGCAAAGAGATGACCAGTAGAAATATGAAAAAAGCATGTGCCGGGTTGTCAAAGAGATCTCTGTATTTAATGTTGAAGCAGGAAGAGGCCCTACTTAGATTGCATGGTGCCTGGTTAATGCTTGAGCCCTATACCTCCAACTGCGTACCGGGGTCAGACTGGGACAAGAAATAGGCCCGGACACCCAAGAAAAAGTGGCCCACACCTCGCCTCAAGACCTCTGATGACATCACCTGAAATGATGTCATTTGACCCCACCCGAAAAAGGGACATCCTAGCACTTACGCTTAAGCTCTTTTTATGGAAGAAATGTGCACACAATATCACCCAACTTGTGTTGGTGCTCATTTATCAACCTCAAAAGGATGAAAGTCTGAGATGGCCTTACTGGGATTCGAACCTACAACCTGCAGATCACACACACATATCGCAGCAGCGAGCGCTCAACCCACTGAGCTATCATATCGGCTATAGTAAATGGAGAATTTACTCTGTAGTGAATACCATTAAACTGGTAACTGAGATTTAACAGCAGACCAGTAAGGTTCATCTTCAGGTCTGGTGCAAAGTTGGCTGCATGCTGCAGCAGCATGTGAATGATGCATGCAACATAATTTATGATGCACACATGCAAATTAATCATCAAAGCAAGGTAACATATTTTACCTTGCTTTGATGAATTATGCCGTTGTGGGTGCTGTTTAAAAAAAACATTTTTTTTTTCAACCCGGCCCAGGCGTGGGGAGAAACCGGCCCCCAGGGATTGCACATGATTTCAGCCCAGCCACGGGCCAAGTGGCAGATGGGCCGATCCGACCCTGATGCGTACCAATACCATGAAGCTGGCTACTTTTACGGCAAAATGGTCTTTTCCCCCGGGCATCCAAGGTAAGGTTTGTGGCAACTGAGAGGCTTGAGGTAATGCTATATGTTACCACTTCTTTGTTCAAGAGGAATTAGACTGACTGCTGCAGCTGTGGCATACTGTAAAAGTACCAATGATTTGAATGCAGTTTATTCATTCTCAAAGTTTCGTCACAGGGTTTGGTTAAGAAGATCAAAATTTGTAAACTAACCATTGATAAACCCTCCCGGTGGTGCACTCTTAGCACCCATGGGCATCAATCCACTGGTTTTATATGAATTTCAAACATATCCTGTTTATGTTTTAAAAGATTATGAATTTTAGGCCTTTTTAGGTTGTGCTGGAAAAATATGTAATTTTTACTGATGTATTTCTGGTTTTAAATTCATTTTATTTTATATTGTGATGTAATGTTGCTTTTATGGTTCTTTATACCGAATAAAGTTATGTTTGAACACATTAAATAAGTTTCACCTGTTCAACCTATCATGATTTGAAGACTACTTGCTTTTGCGTTGTTCAAAATGCTACAGATTAATTTGGCAACCCAAAGGATACATTGGATGGTTCACAAAAGCGAGTGTGTGTATATATTATTCTAGTTACATTTATGGTGCTATCAAGGGTGAAATAAAATATGAGCTAAACTCATTTGTTGGGTGCTAAGTCTGGAATTCATGACTCTTAACACAACCATACCTCTTCAGCACAACAAACCACACGTACTTCGCCACACCACAACAACGAAACAAACCACACACTGTGGAATATTTTTATCCACACCGATGTGCCACGCTGCACCCCTTTGCCAATGGGGAAAGAAAAGCACCAAAAATAGAGGCGATAACCCCCGTGCGCGCCAAATATGCAAAACTGCGCATGGTTCACAAACCACAAACGAGCTGCACACTCTGCCACACACAAGCAAAGTGGTGTAAAAACAGGAATCACTGCTGTATCTGTTCCCTGTCACATGAATCAATGCCACAGAAATGGGCTAAAATGCAAAAATGCCCTTAAATACATCTTCTTAATCAATGGCAACCTCCAAAGTGCTGTTTTGGTGCTAAATTCAGTCATTTTCCCCAGTGAATTATTGAAAAGAAAGTGTGCTGAAATCATAGATTCTCCAGTGCAGTCAGAGGAATTAAGGCCTCACTGACTGACAGCTGCTTCCGAAAATTAGCTTTCAAACCCAGTTTAAAGTGTTTCTGTTTCCTGATTAAAATGGCAAAATTCACCTATGTTGTCAAGGGCTAATTCTTTTAAAATGTCCAAATCCCTTATAAACTGTGCTTGTATTTCATATGTGAAATGGAAAGACTTTAATGTAAACCCAGTCTGGAGCTAATCAACTATTTAATTCTGGTCTGACAGCCCAGCCTGGGAAGATTCACATTTCAGCTTGACACTCAGTTGCTACAGGAAGGCTAATGGCTGCTTAATGGTGCCCGCATAATGAAAACCAAGAGAGCCTCAGACGTTCGTCTTCTGGCTGACCCAAGGACAAAGGAAGGCTTGGACACCCATCCTCCTAAAGGAGGGGCAGGATGTGGGGGAGGTTTCTTAGTGAACTTCAAAGGACTGGCCATTTGCTCACTTGGGAAGTAAGAAAAAAAAACCTGGCCTGGATTTTGAATGGAAATTACTTATTTTTGCCTCAGAACTTTATGACATTTAACATGGCAGCCAAAATAAGTAGACGAGAGAAAAATACAAATTTATAAATCTGAACTCATGCTATACAGTTGAAGATTTGGTAGGAGTTCTTACTACATAAGGAACCAAAGATACACCAAAACACTGACCGTGACAAAATTATTAATGTTGCAAGCTTAAAATTGTATGTACAAGATCCACTAATCAGTGCCCAGAGATGTACCGAATAAGAAATGATTAATCCAAACTGTTATGTGTAAAATTGATAGAAATCCGTAAAATGACAAAGACAACTCCCACAAAGATTGGGATTGAATGTGAACGTAGACAATCAAATATGAAATGTATGTGTCCGATTTTATTAGGGTTTTATTAGGGTACACAATTTTAGAAAAGTACATTTGTGCAAGAGTTATGTTTTGGTAAAAATCAATGTGATCAAATCGCATCATAAAGATGACAGCTCTGTTCATACTGCCAACCAGGACAAAGTATGTGCCTGCAGCCACTCACAGCCGTGGGGGGTGTTTTTAAAATTCTGCCCACACCATAAAGTGGAGGATGGCATTTGACAGTATAAATATAGGAGTTTCACTACACATAGGGACACACTGCTTCCAGAACCCATCCAGATGTCCGCGCAGCAGCTTATTCCTGAACTCTTCGTCTTGTAGCTGACGCCAGTATTCTTTGAAGATCCAGATTTCTTTGCAGAATCCAAACTTAGCATTGCTGAACTCTTGCTAGCTTGACCCAATTTCAAATATACAAAACTTAAAAGAATAATTCTGATTCAGCTTGGCTTGCTACCATTAAGGCTTGCCCGCTGAAACTTGCATCCTGCTCTCTACCGTGTCCAGTAACCAGAAGGGCCTTCCAAATCCAGTCTGAGGTGCAGTCCAAAATTGACCAGAACCGTGCCACGGATCCAATCCCTCCAGAGGTGCCCTGCTGCCGGTAGACCTGACCCGATTCATTGACCAGAGCTGACGGCCCAATTTAATTATAAATGACTGTAAGTATTAACAGGAAGAACAGTGACCCATAGTATATCTGCATTGTATTATCCCTATCTCAAGCCATTCCATATTAAATTCAGAACCCTAATATTGTTAGAATCCTTCTTGCACTGATTTGTCTCATCTGTGTTACAAAACCGTAACTCCTTAGTGATTTTGAGTAACTAAAGTAAATCCCAGAAGAAATTGAGGATCCATCACGTGAATGGTTGCGCTGGCCATGGAGCCATGAAGATTCATGTTTGGTCTCTTATTTTTCATAGTTATTAATATAGTATAATAAAACCTATCGGTCATTTTTTTAATCGAATTTCTGTTTTCATTTTCGCACCTATTTTGCAAAAACGCCTCTCACTAAAACCTTGATAACTTCTTCACTTTTGAAGATAGAAACAAAATTTCAACTCTCACTGATACCCAAGACCCTTAGTTACATCCACAACTAAAAACCGCAGCAGTGTATTTGACCCGATTTTCTTCAATATCGCATAGTAAAGGTTTGCAACGAATTTGCAATTTTAGCCAAAGTTACATGTGTCTTTTGCCCATTTCAAAGTGCTTCTTCCATCCCATCCTGATTTGAAGTGTGTACTGTTGTTTATATTATAGTTTATGTGTGTTAGGACTTATTAAGTGTTTCTTTCCTCAGAAATTCTATCCATTTAAGCATTTTTGCACCCTTTGGCATTATTTTACAAAGCAATTGTCACCTGTCAGTTTAAAAGTGTCATTTGCCAAAAACGGTTTTCTCTCTTGGTTGGGGAGGGAAGATTGCCTATAAACTCTAGACCGTGTCTTTCATTCCTGAATACCTGCTGATTAGTCACATTGGTGTAGGATTGCTCATTTGTATCTAAACCACTTTGCAGGGGGGAATATTAACCTAAACGCTATCTGTTCACAAATCAAAACTGTTCTTTCTCCTGTGCTATCTATGCTGGATCATTATAAGTGAATTCAATTGCTTGACTTATATTCTGAATTGTATTGTCACCGTTAGGTGATTGCCGTCCCATATATATATACATTAAACGTATGTGTGATTTGAATATTAAATAAATAAATACATCTTTACCTTTACAAACTAGCCTGATTCCTGGTTCAGTGTGACCTGGGGGGTATTTTGAGACGGGTGTGATAGAAGGGGTATATCATTCAGAATATTGAACTTATAGACAAAAATAAATAAGGGTTTCATTGCCCCCTACATGCTAGGCGAGATCTGCGTGTGTGCCTGATTGAAATCCCTTACAACACAGCCTAGCACAACAGCACATGACGGCTACCGACTGAAAATTCACACATACGCTCAGCGAACAGTGTAAACTGAACTGAAGCAGCCAAAGGCACATCACAGCTCTCTCACTCTTTTCTCCCATTCATTCTCAATAACTTAACCCCCACACCTTACCCTCTTGCTTTACAGATCCAACAAAGCACCAAGGGACCACGCAGATGGTGATAGTGCACGGTATAAAAATCCTTTACCATAACATAACATAACTCTGAGAAGTCAAGAAAATAATAGAAAGATGTGGGGATGAAAATCTCTACACACCTACTGGAATGTTTAATTGGCCCATTACTGTCTCCAGGTCAGTCCCTAACATGTTAGTGGCCATGATGCTGTCTCATCATCCGTTCTTAATATGTTTATTGCCTTTGGCCTTGTTTAGTATACTACACAATATGTTAAAGGCTGTGAGGCTGTCTCTTCATATGTCCTGAACATTTTATTGGCTTTATCTCTCTGTCAACATCTGTTCTTAATATGTTAATGGTACTCAGGCTGTTCCACACTCTGCCATGAGTGGTTAAATGATATTTAGCTGTCCAATTGTCTATCTTGAACTTGCTCGTTGTCAGCCATATTGAAAGCCGGGAAGTAATAACAGGCTTCAGACTCTGTGGTTGTATCCACCTATTTCCCAATCCAGTCCATTCTCGAGTGAAGATGTAGACCCTTAACGAGGGTGGGTAGGGAAATAAGGACTGTAACATGTCTTTACCGTCTCACAGTAAGTAAGGTATATCAATCATATCAACTGGCTTCAGACCACCCATATAGAATTAAAGAAAACGGCCCACAATGCTGCTAGATCATGAGTGTTTTACTGAATAAGCAAAGCAAATTCATCAACCGCCTGAAGGACTGTTATTTCAGACATTGGCCATCTTAGAATCCACAGAGTGCAGATGGCCACTGGGATATTAAAGAACACCAGCGAGCACATGCATCTGCTCAGGTAATGTCAACAAATAGGACACACTGAACTACAGTCCAAGAGGTTGCCATACCTCAAACGGATCTTCCAACAACGCAGTTAAAAGATCCCGGTACTCAAGAATGTGCATGAGATATTGTCGTCTGATTCTCTCTAAACAATCAGCCCCCAAAGATCCCTGACCAGCCAAATATAACAAATAACTTCATAAATTCAACGAGAGTCATCTCCTGTCTTTTCTTTTAATGCAGTCTCTATAGAAGAAGTTATTGACATAGTTTCTAAACTTAAACCCACCTCATGTAAAGGGGATGTATTTCCTGCTACCTTATTTAAAGAATACATCTCAACCCTTGCCCCATGGGTTACCACTTTCATTAATTGATCCTTTCAAGAGTCACACGTTCCCGAAAATATAAAGGAGGCATGGGTAACACCTCTGCTTATGAAGGAAAATCTAGACCCTGCTGTGGCTCGGAACTATCGACCAATCACAAATGTTCCTTGTATATTAAACATTTTTGGATAAAAATGCCTATTGTCAATACCAGACTTTTGTCGAGGAACAAGACATACTAGCCACCCAACAGTTCGGCTTTCGACCTAATCACAGGACCGAGACTGCATTGCTGGATTTGAAGTCTCATATTGCGGGTATAATTGATGAGGGCAACACAGCTTTGTTGGTACTTTTGGATCTGTCCGCCGCGTTCGATCTTGTTGATCATCAACTTCTGGCGGACAGGTTAACTCCAGTTGGTAAATGCCCAAATTAGCGACAACATGGTTTAAATCGTTCCTGGGCCCACGAAACATGAGGGTAACTAAGGACAATGTTTATTCCATTGCCTCTACACTATTATGTGGTGTCCCTCAGGGTTCATGTCTTTCAGCCTTTGCTTTTTAATATCTATTCATGTCTTCTCTGTGCTCATTTATCGGCTATGGGTATATATTTTGCCAATTATGCCGATGATACACAGATTGTTATTAAACTCACTGGCGATTATCAAAAAGAACTAGAGTGTATTCATTTCATCTTTGCCGAAATTCAGAACTGGATGGCACTTAACTCCCTGGCTCTTAATAATGCCAAAACTGAATTGTTGGTCTTGGGCACTCAGCAGCGACTCAAGAAACTGGACATAAAATATGACAACTTTCTGATTGGTCAGCATGTAATTCATGTATCCAAAACTGTAAAAACTCATGGGTTCTTTTTTAAACCCCAACTGTCTTTTACCAGACAGACCAACTATCTTAATTCTTCTTGTAATCATGATATTCAGCTCCTATGACAGATACGGCCATACTTGTCTAGAGATAATCTTGCATTGATTGCAGCTGCAATTGTGAACTGCAAATTGGATTACTGGAATAGCCTTTTGATTGGTACATCCCAGGCTAATCTCAAAACATTGCAGGTGATCCAAAATAGTGCAGTACGAGCTTTGATGACACTTAAGCGCAAAATGCATGTCTCTGAAGCTAGGCGCAGCCTGCATTGGCTGCCTGTTCAACAACAGCTGCATCATAAGGGGCTGTCCATTGTGTACAAGTGTATGTATGGCAAGGCCCCAGATTATTTTATGACTAGGATAAAAAAGAAACCTGCTGGTCGTCTATTACTATCCAGTTGTGATACCACTCTGATTCAACCCATGTCCACTCTGAAAAGATTTGGGGAAGCTGGTTTTAACTTCTGGGCCCCTGCCCTATGGAACTCCATGCCAAAATATCTGACCGACAGTAGCTCATTAGGGATCTTTAAGAAACAACTAAAAACCTTCTTGTTTGACATAGGTCAAGGATAACCCTTCCTTCTCCTATGCTGCTGTCTTTCATCCTCTGTATTCCACTTGTATGTCATTTCAACTAGTCCATCTCCTTGCTGGTTTACAGGATGAACTTTGCTCTCCCCTCGTGTTTCCCTTCTTTATCTATGTTTTGTTGTCTGTCTTTTTCCCTTTCCTGTGTGCGCCCTGAGGCCTTTGTGTTAGTGGCACAATACAAGAACACAGATAGATAGATAGATCTCAGTTAAAACAGAGCAGGGTTTTGGGGCCTAAGGATATGCAACATCTCTTCCTAAAATTGGAGAGAAACAAAAGGCTGAAACTCCATCCTTGAGACCACAAAGGTTTCCTACAAAGAAAATACTTATTTTCTCGTTGTGTGTCAGGGAGGAATGTTTAGTAGAAACAGTATCTTAAAACAGCAGGGTTAAATAAACGACCTCAAAAAATGTAATGGAGGTTACCGCAAACAAAAGATCATCAAAGACTTACTCATTGACCAAACAAAAGGTCAAAGAGGAGAATGAGGAATAGGAAACTCAGAAAGGCACCTACTGCTAAAGACCTGTCAGCTGACAGAAAAAAACCTACGCCTCAGGAACTCCTTAACAGCAGCTGTTTGCAAGTGGAAGAGGAAGACAGCATAAAATATCCAACAAGAACTAGAGAAAAAATGTCAGCATTGCCTACAACATTGACCAACAGGCCAATCAATTCCCCACAGGGCTTGAGAGTGAATTGTACAATTGCTAGGTGAGTCTTAAGGGAAAACTGATGTTGGAATGCCATCTGCCCTATTTACGCATGTCAAGATGGAGCATGACGTACACGAGCCTAGGGGAAGCTGCAATAGCAATAGCAGACCTCACTTCAAAATTACTGAAAACTGGTGCTGAAGGGGGGCAATACAGAGATGATCAATATTCTGGAAAATAATTAGTTTGCTTGCAAAATAAATATCCCTAACTAGTGTTATCGAGACATTTGACTGAAGACCATAAACCTCTCTGAGAAATGAAAAGCACTTGCAGTGCACCAAACGGACAGCATAATCTTTTCCAGATAGCAGAGGACTTCAGAGGAGGCAAACAAAACAGCCTAGCCCACCAATTTATAGAAATCCTGAAGGCCTAAGAGCCCTAAGCATTCAGCCTTTGTCATGCCACAGTGGCCCGGGGCTAAATCAGAGATTGTTGGAGATCCTTTAGCCTAACTGTTTGCTTCTCAAGAATGAAGACTAGCCTGGCTGCTTGCTTCTCGGGAATCAAAAACCAAGGCACGGACCAAGGAGCACAACACTCACTCGAATCAGCACTTGGCCCAGTCAAGGTGCCGCAGGAACATCTCTTGCAACCCTAAGAAACGACTCGGCTGGAGAAACCTGTAGAAACCTGTAGTCGCCCAACCTCTCCTGCTGCACTTGTCACCTTAAAGAGTGTAATAAGAAGCCAGATGTCCATGTACAGAGATCCCCTTCTCATAGCAGTCCACCACATCTCAAAGAAGACCAAAGCTTTGGTAGAAAAATGAAGAACAGACTGCATACAGAAAGGGGGAGAATGGAATTGGTGGCATTGCACTGTAAATCTTCAATATCATCTTATGGATGGATAGAAAGGTAGCATGAATATCTCTAGCCAGCAATCAGCTTTCTCTGGCCCGGGCCTGAGACCAAGAGGCGAACGGGAAAACGTAGTCAAAAGGAGGACCAGAGATCTTTTATTTTATGCCTGAAATAAGGTGTGTCAATCATCCTCGAAGAAAAGAACAGCTGCCTGCTGACATCATAGCTTTGAGTACACCTAGCATAACCAGTGGTCTCAATACATCTGTGATGTCCCACCTTTGGCATTTGAGGAGATAATCAGCTGGTCCACCTCTAGACCACTTTTGACCTTGTGTGTTGGGATTGAGGGCAGGGACGTGCCCCAGAAGCCCAGGGGGAAATAGTACACAAGAGATAGGAGTCTATGGAGTACCGAAGACAAGGAAGGATAGGCAATAACTACAGATGGGCAACAAAGTCAGTGAACAGAAAGAGGCAATCAATACAAACAAGACAAACATTTTAGGTTCCCACTGCGGTGTACACAGAATGGGGGAATAGTTTTCCAAGTGTCAGAAGAAACTATAGCTTTCTCAGCTCGTTGTTAATGCTGGCCCCACTCTGAATGCTCATGGAAAGGAGCAGCAAGAGTGGCCATCTGTGCCTGGACCCTAAAGCACCACCAATGAAAAGATACTCACAAGACTAAAGCCTCACTGGGTCCAGCGTAAACAGAACAGTGACTGCCCCCTGAAACAGGAACCAGCACACTGCTAACAAATATGGCCCAATGGACAATACTGAGACATCACAAAGGAACGAAATAGAGATTGCATACCAGGAAGCCCATCAGCCAAACATTGAACACAGGAATTACACAAGCACAAGTGAGAACAAGAACAGTCACAGAAATATCCAGGGAACAAACAGGAAGCCAAAGTGATCAAGATTCGGAACAAGGAACCAAATGAAAGAGCATAAGCAGCAAGAATCCATATGCAGGAGTACTGGAGACTGGAAATGTAGACTGGAAACTAAGGACCAGAATCAAATAACAGAGGACTGAATTATAAACCAGGAACAAGAAAACTCAGAACTGAAATTCAGGACTAGAATAACCAAAACTGAACTGTAGATTTTTAACAAGGAATATATGGGACTGTAAATCTGAGCTGGAATAACAAAGACAGAACTGCAGACAGATAATAAGGACACTCAGGACTGGAATCTAGGAAACTAAAGCCAGGTAGCATGGACTAAAGGCACAGAGCAAAGACATGCAGGCAGTAGAGAGCCAAGGGAATTGGCAGTAGAGAGCAAGGGGCTGCAGGCATGAAACAGAGGCCTGCAGAGAGAGGAGCAGGAGAACTAAAGGCGCAGGGTAGGTCAACCAAATCTGCATACAGAGAGCACATGAGTGCAGACAGGGAAGCAGTGCTACAGGGCAGGAAGAACAGGAGTGCAAGTCAAAGGAGCAGGGCTGCAAGGCAGAGAGCACAGGATACTAGAACTGGAACTGGAGCAGGTTCTGGAAATGGAAGCAAGAGGACAGCAGACATCTAAGTTTCAAAGCATGAGGGTATGTCAGCAAACTCAATGCAACAGCTCTGTGATCCTGCAGTCAGCTGCTAAAATACTAACCCACCCTGTGCTGAGTGAGGCATGCTCATTATCAGCACCTGGAACACCACTGAAGGTAATCTGCCTCCTCCCTCTCCTCCCTCTCTGGACCTGGGAAAGTATAGGCAGCATTGTTCTCTAGGGCTTCTGGGAGTTGTAGATCTCAGACTGCTGCAGAGGAAGAGCGCCAAAATGAGAACTGCCAAAAGGCGCAACATGGGATATGTAGTTTGTGGAATGAAATAGGGAACTGCCAAACTCTGGCAGGGCAAAAGTAAAGACAGAAATATGAATATGTATTATCCGGGGCAGATTATGATAATCACTTCCGAGTTCCTTTTAGTCCACAACGGGTGCCGCTTAGTGTTCCGGTAGCAGGTCGTGACATTGTTAAAAGAAGAGGAAACCTAAGGGGAGTGGATATCAGTGAACTTGACCTAAAAAAGACCTGAAAAAGAAATGTTTATCATTAGGTGGCAATTAACAGTCGTTGTTCAACTAACAGGTAGTTCTGTTTTTATTTCAATTTCACAAGTTTAGGTTCTTTTCTGCTGGCAGTTTCCCATTTTTCTACAGTTTGATGTTTTTCTTGGCATTTCTTTTCACTCTCAACATTTTCTCCTCATAAAACTAGACAATTTTAAATTTCCCCTTTTTATACTAGTTGTCATCCTCAGACATGATGACCCAAGGACCAAGAAAACCACAAAAATATTCATTTTTACACAATTTACAATCTTAGACATTCTTTTCCCTATACAAAAAATTATTTAAATTGCAGATCTCTATTCATACTCCCATTTATACTGAAATGAACGGTGAATCCTTGGGGAATACTTAACTTCTATGCCTGCTCCTGTGCAGGTGGAGGGCTGCCGGTATCCCTTCGAGTATCTTTCAAGTTTATCCAACTCTTGTTGCCCTCCACCTTCACGGCAGTCTGAGTCACATAGATCACAGTGTGTAGCCCATGGAAAAGCTGTTCATTCCAGCAATGCATGAAGGCACGTATATAGACGAGGTCCACGCAGAGAAGCTGAGTCTTGCACTGATCGTCGGTAGTCTCGCCATTTTCTCCTGTTGTCTGTTGGTGAGAAGACACAACCTGTGAAGATTGTATCATTTTAACACATTTCGTACACAGGGACCATCCTCAAGCCACCGGAAGAATGGAGAAGCCATGACAATTAGAACTTACTTCACAAATATGTGAAGTTACTGCACCTCGTTATCATGTCCCAAAAGTCGCTGTGGAGCTCCTTGAATAGACCAGAAGGCCTGGGCAAGATCCCCTTCACCGACCTTAATGGTATTTCCTGGATTGAACTCCTCCTACACTACACAATTCCTTACAAATCTACTTACCTGTTTTTGTAAATTAGGGATAAACCTGTCCGCCTGGAGCTCTGCTGCAATTTGTCATCAAGACATATGTGACAGGTAAAGTAGTTGCTCTAGAGACAAACGCAGCAGCTCTACAGGCGTTACTACCTTCCCCATCACTTCCTGTCTCCAAAGTAAATCTGTGGGTGAGAGAACACTTCCTATCTATTTCCAGAGCTCCTATTCTTCTTTCGGGGCTTTTGCTTGCAATTCTATTATCTGGAGTACCGGCACTGTGGTGTACGGGGCTGGTAACTCTACCTGTTGGGACACGGTTTCCATTTTCTGGGAATCTGTGTAAGGAAAATATGCTGCTTCCTTCACCCCCTTGTCTGCGGCACGATTTCCAAGAGCTATTGAATGGACAGGCGACCCGTCAGACCTCCTAAACCATCTTCTCTGCCATCTTGATAACCCAGAATGGACGGTGGAGGTGACATATGCGGAGCCAGAATAAACAGTGACTTCCTTCCCCTTGCACATTTCTAGCACATCTATAAGTTCCACCAATTCCGCTGCTTGTACAGACTAATGAGGAGGCAACAATCTCTTCAGTCTGACCCTGTACTCCCCATCCACAAGACCCATGACAGCTGTACCTGTATGCCTCTCTCCCATCTCCTGGTTGCTGGTTGAAGACCCAACAACAAAAATCACCTCAAACCCCTCCAAGGCATCCTCTTTCACATTCACCTTCTCTTCCTCTTCTCCCTCATATGTGGCACAATCATTTTTTTCACTGTGACTGGCTGAGGCGTATTTTGAACTGAGGTGGCTTCTCGCTGGCATAACCTTCCTTTCCTGTGGGCAATATTACTAGGCTCAAATCGATCCATTCAGATTGATGCACAGAACTGTGTGCCACTCTCCACCTTTCTCAACTGTGCCGGAGAGAACCACACTGTCCTTCTTGATTACTATGACCTCTAAGAGAATTGTTACAATGGTGTCTGACATTACTTCCTGCAGCACATCAGGATGAAAAAAAGAACCTCACATGGTACTAGCCAGGCCTGATTTCTAACCCAGGGAACCCAACTCAACAAAACCATCAACCCATAAAGAAACAATGCTGCATGCATGGGAACCCCTCTAATCATGATGTAGATACAATAGGTCTGAAAACGCGCTGCTTCCCTCACTGGATACAACCATTGGGTCGAGCATACAATACCTTCCTCCTTGAAGGTAATCGACATCCGCAACTTGCTCAAGATGTCCCTTCCCAAAGGATTTGCTGGGATGTCCGTACAATACAACCAAGGGGCTGATATATTTTGATTACCCACTTGGATACAAAGGTCTTCAGTATAGGGAACCGACAGGATAGCACCAGAGAATCCCTGGGTCCATCGTTTTGCCTGACAAGGAGAACTCACCTTCCTTGATACAAGACTTGGTAGCCCATATGTCAACCATGAATAAAAACGTTTGGTCACCTACCTGCACACCTATCCGGATTGGTGATAACAGACAGGACTGGATAAATCAGAGATCCCTGTGGACTCTCCTACTCCTGGTACATATTAGCACCTGGGAGAAAAAAATGATTTCTCTCGAAAACACTTGTTCCAGTGTAATGCGCCACTGTTCCTTGGGGTAAAGGATTCTTATCCCATGTCTGCAATAATGCTTATGCTGGCATGGCCGGTGGCATCCGGATGGTCTGTGCAGCCCCAGTCGCTGGGTTCTGTTCAACCTGTGCCTGCGCAATTGCACAGAGCCTGGGGCATATGGCAGAGTCGGGCCTGCATCTGTTGAGCTCCCATATTTAAGTACTGTGGCCATTCATGACAATCTCATGACACGTGTCCCAACCTTCCACACGACCAACACCGAATCCCAAAAAATCCTCCATAAATATTTCCTGTTGGCCCATTAAACATGGGACCCGTTCCTCCGAACCCACCAAATGACCCACTTCCCTGTGAAAATCCTCCCCTGCCCATCGGAAACCCTTTCATCGGCCTTGGGCCAGGAATATATCCATCCATCCACCCCTGTGCCATGCTCATTTCACTGTGTCCCTGTTGTCGTGATTGCCCCTGCTGTCCCTCCATAGAATTTGTGATTACAGCCCCTTCTAGACAAATCTTTGCCAATTTCTTTTAAACAAGCTTAGCCCCTTCTTTTTATGCCTGCTCTACATTCTCCCTCTCTTTTTCCTGTCTTCTCTTGCACAAATGCACGATGTGTGCATGAATTAGCAGCAGACTCTTAGCCTGCATCCCTATCACTTTTTCTAAATTGTGCTTGGCTTCTTTAGGAAGTCCCCTCTTCAACATGTGCCCCACGCTTCTCCTGTTTCTGCCCTTCACATCTCCTGAATTAACTGGATGTGTGCAGCAGGATCATCATCCAATTTCATTGTCTTAGCTAAATTTGAATTGATATCAGACATATCGGATACATAATCCCCAAAGCCCCCCATACCTGGGCCCTAAGATTATTAAATGCTGCTCCATCATGGGTATTTGTATCCTACTGAACTCCTGCATACCCTGATCTCTTCCAAAGCTTGTGTGACTACTTCCCCATTAGGGCTGTGAATAAGCTGTTCATGACCCATATGTCCAACATTGCACTGGCAATGTGCTTCTTCAATGCATAAATCCATGTGCCGATCCCTGTGGTGAGCGAAGGGAGTGTCTTCAAAAAGTTACTCCAGTCCTTATGTGGCCACAGGACATAATACACCCTGTGCTGTGCTCGTTGTTACATACTGAAGTCTGTTATCAGTTACAGTTGACACTGATGGAGGCGGAGCCTGCTAAAAATACCCCAGCTGGAGGAGCCACGGCTGAGTGTGGACAAGTGTTTTGGTGTTTAGGTGTGATGGGCGGAGGGTGCTGACACCAAACTAGATCGCACCGTAGGAGCCCATGCCACCAAGCGCTCTACTACAATCTACGCACAAAAAAATGTTATGTAATGTGACAGCGCACACCGTTGGAGTGCCAGGTGAGACTGTGTTCTAGTGTTCTGCCCTCGGAAGGCCCGGAGTGATTTCTACCCATAGAGGAAGAACAGTGCTCTGGGCTAATCTCCTAATGTTAGATTGTTGTTTTGTCCTCCCTTGTTTCCCCTCCCTTGCCTCATTGTGCTCTGAAACACTTGTGTATGGGCGCGATACAAATAAAGTACCATATCATATCATACTGGTGGCAGTCGAACTGCCTCTAAAATATCAAAACTACAACAGAGGGTGGCGACCGCAGCCCTATGTGCCTTGGAACCCCCTCCTCGTACCACCCTTAATTGCTGAGCAAGTCCAACATCAAATTTGAGCTAAAGAAATACTTATGAGGGTGCTGCCTGCAGGTGCTGGAACCTTGGAACCCCCTCTCTACTTCCTTCCCTTTTCTACTTCCTCTTACCCTTTTGTCCCCCCTGCCCTTCTCTCCCCTGCTCTCTTCCCCTCTTCCTCCCTCCACTCCCCTTCTTTCCTTTCTTACTTTTTTCATTTCTGTTACCTCTCATTTCCAGCACTATGGGTCAACACTAGGCCACTGTGAAGCCCGTGAATCAATGCAGACAGGGGCTGCGAAGTGGAACAACAAAAGCGGGGAGACGCATCCGCAGCTCGAAGGGGGCTGCAAAAGCAGGTGTAATTATTGCCTGTGTTGCAAAAGCTACAAGAGCTTCAGATCAACTAACTAAGTCAATGCTGGGCCCTAAGCAACCACCACTTACAGGCTTTTTTGAAGTGGTCAACAGGCGAAGAATATCGCTTCCTTCCTCTTTTTTGACTGGCGCACAGCCATTCATATTCCAGCAAACAGAACCCAACAACGAACAAGGGCAGTTGAAAGTGGACTGTAATACAATCCTGATGAGCACAAACCGAGAGGGTATATGGAGCGAAGAATTCAACAAACAAATATTGAGCCCTATCTCCTCGATCGATAATAACGGCTCATTGCTTAAAATGTGCAGATCCTTCAAGCGCAATTCACTGGGGACAAATCTGGTGCCGACAGTAAACCCTACTGTATCCTCATTGTCCAACAGCCCAAATTTGATAGATTTGGTTGATAAGTCTGGAACTGGAGTCGCAGATTCCATTGAGGAGGTCACTTTGAGCTTCTTGCGAAAAAATAGCATGGATATCGATATCGAATCTATCCTACAGCAATTGACACTAATCCTAACAAAAATGGAAGACCTTCACAACCTCTGGTCTGATATGACTGCCGACCAACAGCACTTAAAAACTATCACAAACATAATTGCAGATATATTAGGCTGCTTTCCGGAGATTACATTAACTGAACAAGAGCTACCTACGGCGAACAGGACATTGAATAGACCTATGGCATCTAGGGTGGCCCAGGCAGAAGGTGTACACAGCTCAGGCCGAAACAGACCCACAATCTTCTCTGAGGGGGCATGATCCAAACGTTTTGACAATCTTTGCAGAGAACGATGACGATACCCTAGAAGCACTTTGTAACAAACTGTCCATAATGGAAAGGGAAGAGTGCAACAAAAAGTGCAAGATGGCTACTTTGCCCAACCCTGCAAAACAGGTTAACTTCCTAAGCGCACTCTCCCCCCTCTGGCTAAACATGCTCGTCATAAGAATAATAGACAAAGTGCCCTGCCTGGGGGACAGAGGATAATTATTAAAAACCAGGGGAATGGCACAAGAAGGCAAGTCACCCTCCGTGGGGTGTTAGAAAAATGTACCTTTAAAAAATCCTCACCATCAGCGCCCCTTGACAGGGCACGAAACAGTGATTGCAAAAGGCCCAGGACAAAATAGTTTGCCAGAGGACCTGGAAGAGAGCTAATGCTCATGGAGATATGCCTTGAGTTCCGAATTATCAGTATGTGGAGAATGTGGCAACATGAACTTTCGAACAAAGGGGTCTTGAGCATGGCCATAGGATGGCGGAGGTGGGGGAGAGAAAAAAACATGGCAATAACCAGCGCTCTTCCATCTGTTTCATTCCCCCACAGAGCCCCTTATTATTATTATTATTATTATTATTATTATTATTATTATTATTATTATTATCCTTACCTTGACTTCTTGCCCCGTCCACCCCTTCTTCCCCCTGCACTCCCCCACCCACTATTCGAAACAAATGGGTGACGCTGGGAACTCTAGTAAAACTAGAAGAGCTTTACCCCAATGCTAACAGTCCATTCATGAATCGTACGACCCTTCTACTCCTCTGGTCATCTATCCCCAGCCTATCCTCGATTGGCAGCAGTGATATGCTCCAGATTGGACTTTCAGGATAGCATAGTGTGACAAACTGGGCACTGATTAATTTTGCATCCCCTGCTGGTGTTTCCTTGCTGTTTATGTGTGCTGAAATGTTAAGATCTTTAGGTTACAAATTAACAGTATGTTGTTATCTCTCCCACCCACTAAACAGAAACAGTGGGAATGTTATGCAAAAAATCCGGGTCGCACCAAGTGAGTTTATACACTTCATTATTCGTTAAAACCGACATCATTTTGCTGGAAGAGACCTGGCTGGAGACCACCTTCATTTGTGAGGGGTTCCGGATTTACCAAGTTATGGCTAAACGGGGCACCCGAGGTAGAACATACGAGGGGCTTGTTATAGTCATTAACCACAATCTCGGTGGCTCCCACCGGGTACTGGCCTCTACTAGTAGCACAAACCTGTGAGTTGAGTTTATACTTAATAATTCAAACGAGATTCTCGACCTGGCAATAGTGAATTTGTATATTCCTCCAGAAATTAGTAGCTTGGAGGATATACAGGAATCCTTGGGAGAAATACTTACCGAGAGAACAAGCCAAGGGAATGAGCGAATAACCCTATTGGGGGGAGACCTGAATGCCCAATGTATAGATGACCAGGAATGTACATTGTATAGCCATGTGTCAAAGTCCTGCCAAGTGCTACAAAAATTGGGTAACACCAAGGGTAATCAATGGGTGCAGTTTCTAAGAACCTGGGATCTTACTTTGATGAATGGGAGAACCAGGGGAAATGTGCCGGGGCAGTATACTTGACACTCAAAAAAGAGCTACCCTGGATTACTTTTTGGGTAACAAAGCTTGCATGAAGACAAGCAAACTAAAAATGTAATCAACCAATTTTAGTGACCATGTCATTCTGTCTGTGAGCTTGGAGCTCCAAAGCGAACGCCCGGAAATAAAATGTTGCACTGGGGCCTTTGCCAACCATGTGGGTAATTGTATTCGCTGGACAGCCAGCCATGTAAGTAAAGCCAACCAATTGTTCAAAAGTTCAATATAAGGAACATGAAGTGGTTGGTTACGGCCAATAGTAATGATATTGAGGAATGGGTAAAGGGTCTGGTGTCAATAGCAGGAATAGATAAGCGGGAAAACGTGGTAATAATTGAGAGGCATGCCAGCAAATTTGACATAGCCATACGTGATGCTAAATGGACCAATTCAGAGGCAAATTAAGTAAACTCTGAGGTGTGGGCAAGCAACAGAGCAACATGATACAAAAGACCACAGCGATAAAAGCTGAATACAGGAATTGGTTAAAACACTGGTGTGCCTCAGTTAGTAATAGCCATTGGCAAGGTAAGATTGTCGCCCTAGGCAGTAAAAAAAGCAGATCTATTTGGCAGATCTTATCCTTTGCTAAAGGGGACAGAATGAGACAATCGCTCAATCCCATATAGGAAAAGGATTGGTTTCTCTATCTGGGAGCCAGATCACAGAAGGAGTGTTAAACGGGAAATCATATTGCGCCTCCTTTCTCGTATATATTGGCCTAAGCCCAGTCGCTCTGTGAAGAAAACCGCATTTCAAATTTTCCGATTTTGGATAGATTTTGCTGCCATTTTGGGATCATCCGCCATTTTGATTTCTGTTCAAATGTAACTCTGTGTTCTAAAATGGTGGACTGTGTTTTCAACTAGTAACCAAGCCTTCCCGAACCTTGCACCTTAGTTAATGTTTAGACTGTCCGTTGGCCAAATGTTTAGGCTTAGTAAAGAGACCTTGTCCTATGCCTGACTTGTGGTCTAAGGATTGACTGCACCAATAAGCCTCATCCGCGAACATACATCGACACAATGTAAAGTAAATGTCAAATGTGGATACTGGCTGAACTGCATTGTGAGGGACATGTGCTAAGGCTTATTGCTAAACCTGGGAATACACTGTTGCCATAGTAACTTGTTTGAATGTAAACCAAAGATAATCCGTGTGCATATTAACCATAAGTGAACTCAGCATGAACTTTAGACCATGGATTATTAACTTGCAGAGGGTCTGGACATAATTACTGAAAATGTATAAATGTACAAATTTCCAGATGTCCACTATCTCTCACTTATCATACCGAAGGGCTGGTATTCGCTGTGATGTACTGAGGACAGAGAGCTATCTGACTGGTTTCTTTGTAAACTGTACAGTAGATTAAAGATCTGTGAATCTTTATAAGCCCGTGTTTGGTGTATTTCCTTTTGTGGTACTTAGCCTCAATATTTCCTCTTGCTTTTACAAATGGCGCCCGAATAGGGACCCTCAAGATTGATGCCATCTCATTGAAAGTTGACGTGGCTATCAGACTGGGATCAGACGGGGAAAAAGGGGGCCCCTTTCTTGAATGAAAAGCGATACCTCAACAGTACTGCATGACCCGATCCCTGGACAGTGAGCCCACGGTCCGAGGCAGCATCTTGACAAGGGTCCATATATCGAGGTGGCAATTTTGTCGAAATCACCAACCACGTGGGTCCTTTGTGTCCTTAGAAATCTGATTGGACCTCCCTTAGTTCTTTGATCAGGTGAGTCGTGACCCGATTCTTAAGTATCCTGATAATTTGTTTTGGGGCATTGCACTCGCGAGTACAATTATTGACCAGGTAACACCAGTAATCTGATATGCCTGAGAAATTGTCCGCCTGCTTCAGGACATTATTCCGTAAGGACAGACAATCTTTGGAATTTGGCCGACCGGCACCACAGGAGGAGTCTCCGGCATGTACTATGTACTGTAAGCACGGCATTGGTAGTATAGTGTTTAATGATATTTGGCACAGACAAACTAGACATGCTTCTGAACTTCAGTGGCCAACCAATGGTAGTTTTGAAATTCCTCGTATAGAATATTTAGAGTCTATATTATTAAAGAAAAAGGCTAGCAGCCTTTGATGTATTACAGAATTGGAAGACAGAAGCTATGCAGCAACTTAAAAATAGAGAAAAACATGCGCGCCGTCACATGTCCAACGCCGAAAAAGCGTTGTTATACGATCAAAATAAACAGTCTGTTTCAGTTAGAAATATGGATAGGGCTTTTTCACTTGGTATTCAGAAAATGTATCCGCCTAAAGACTTTCATGTGTCTGATGAACTAATTGACAAACTTCTACATGAACAAAGGCCTGGTGCCACTGCGCCACCTCCGTATCTACCTATTCCTGCTGTTTTGCCTCCTCCTGCTGTTGTTCCCCCTCCCATAGTTGTTCCTGCTCTTCCTATCATTCCTCTTAATGTTCCTCTTCCTCCGGCTGTTGTTCCTCCTCCTATCATTGCTGCTCTACTTGCTCCTCTGCCTTTGCCTACTGTTACGGGTTTTGTAGATTTGCCTTCTGCACCAGTGATAGCACCTTTGTTACCGAATGTACAAGATTTACCTACTCTTTGTCTTCCAAGTAGTTCTGTCCCACTTGTAGTCGATAAGGGAGCGGAATCAAAGATTGTAACTCGTAATACTGTACCTAAAGAGAGAAAGCGCGATTTGACTGCATGGGCTAGACAATGCATGGAGAAGGGTGAACAATCTGATGTTTTTTCCACACTCTCTAGTCTAGAAAGTTTTCCTGAGAAAAATGTTTTCTGTGAAGGGTTGGGAATTCATTTATGTGTAATGTCGAATGTGGAATAGACTAGATGATATAAATCTCCCACAAGGGTTGAGGGATCTGAATGTTTTAGCATATTCAAGAGATACTGCGGAGAAAGTATATGAGCATGTCGACAGGGTTTTTGAGTATAGAAGTGTAAGAGGATTCAATTCAACACTACAGCTAAGTCAATGCCTAGTCTGGGATACTGAATGGAAACCCTTATTAATATATCTTTATGTCCAGTTCATGCGTTCTGGATGACTACCCCTATATAACACCCCTCTCTTTGAATAACCCTGACCCCACTGAGCCAAGAAGTAGTTCTGTTTTGCAAGTTAAAAGGTTTAATTGATAATTTAAACAATATATATATATATCACGCTTTATAATAAATTAATAATTGAATAGCACACTTAATCTGATATGATAAAGATTAACAACAGAGAATCTGGCACTAGCACACTTCTTTATAGTCACTAAGGAGTTGACATGAAATGGATAAGATAGCAACAATACTTTTATGGTTTCAAATGAATGCAATGTGGAATGAAATGCAGTACAGAAAATAACTTGATAGGATTTCAGCAAAAGACAATGTAATCACTTTCTTGGACAATTCACCCCCCCTTTTTATGCAACGCAAGGAAATGGAGGGAAGCACACAGTTCTCAGAAATGCAATCAAATGTGATTCAGTTCACCCCAGCAACTTAGACTACAGAAGTTGAAAACACAGGCCCAAATGCTTTTAAATGTGCTGGAAATGAAGAAAAAATATGCTAAAATGCTTTTAATTCCCTCTAGAGGTTCAGGGTGAGTGGTATCTAGTTAATATTAGTCCAGGCTCACACTAGCAATGATGCAGGGATGGTTTTTATGAGGCAAACGAATTTCTTTCAGAGGAAAGCAAAAGCAGCTATCTTTTTGCAAGTGGAGAAATTTGCAAATCGCTGCAAAATTCGCGAATGCGCCGGGCGCGATTACAGAGGAACTACAAGGACTATCACTATCAGTTTCGGGTCCTAGGAAAGCCTAGGATCTCAGCTTCCAGATGAAAGTTACTGCAAGTCTCTAGCACAAACGGTCACGGAGATATGAGCGATTAAATAAAGGTCGTTTTTCAGATTTGAAATTTTAAAGTTCAAAAGACAAGTGCAGCTTGCAACTAGAAATCACAGGTGACAGCTTTACAAATGACAGTTAACAGTTAGGAGGCAGTTCTACTTAGATTACAATAGCTTGAATTATATTATCTTAACTAAGAGATTGGTTCTGCACAGTCTTGCTAGGTACTCACACTATATTCTTGAATTAGAATGGACCTCGCCACAGATCTGGTCAGGTTTTAAACTGGACTCTGGTCTCTGCACTTCACAGTGATCTGGGTCAGCTCTCTCTGGTTCTGCTAACAGGTCAGCTCCACTCTGCTGGTCTGGTCTGGGTCTCTGAAGGTTGATGGAGGTAAAGTATGGATTTTCCCGGCAGAGCTTCCAGCTGCAAATGGATTTGAAGGTCCCTATCTGTCCTGTCTGTCTGCTTTTATGTGTTTTCAAAATGGGTGTGTGTGCAGCATCACTAGACCCTACCCCTCTCCACTTATCATTGGCCAAGCTTTCATTTCTCCCCTGATTGGGGGAGCTAAGTTGTGTCAGAGTGATGTCATTTTACAGCCTGCAGAAAGTCCACTCCTCCTGTCAACTTACACACAAATCTAGATTTGAAACAAATACATATTTGCAGAGGGACATATTGTTTTAAAATCATATGCACCCCTCACATATCACAGGAGGTATCTCCTGTTCAAACTCTGCTCTTCCTGGGAGCTTGCATCCAGAAATGGCAATATTTTGCACTTTTTAACTGGTTTGCAATTCCGGACATTACCCCAAATTTACACACATGTGCGCAAGGAGTATGGACATTAGTTGATGAAGTGTCAGATTTTTCACATGCACACATTTTGAGTAATATCCTCTTTTCCGCTAAAACCCCCCCGAACATGCCACCGGTTCGAAAAACCTCTTAAAATGTGGGCAGAAAAATCACAAGAATTATGGTATCATTTAAATAATTTTCACAAGTCCGTACTATGAGTTATTCATCTTTTTCTAAAACCATATTCTGGCTATAGAGGTGTGTCTTTTCAGGTCACATGGTACAGAAACCAGTCTTTCCAGTTTCTGCCAAGCTCAGAGACCCTGCCACTCCCAGCTTCTGCCAAGAGGAAGCTGTTTTACGACATCTGCAATAAAACATTTGCCTGAGTCAGGACAGGGCTTTGTTCAATTTCCTGCAGAGCCCAGGTAATTCAATCAGGGAAGTGTCATATCCCTTTTGGTGTGAGCAGCAAAAGGCAGATAGGCCTGGGAACACAGCTGTGACTCAAGTTTCACTCCTGATGGGGGTGGCTGGTGGGCAGAATCCAGTTCCTTAAGCCAAGTTTCAGATAAAATGTCACTTTTTGTTCCCCAGTTTCTGCATTCAAATAAAACTAAACATTTTTACATATGCAGCTAGAATGCTGATTCTAAGTTTAAAACTATGACATTTAAACAATTTCAACCTATGTGACACTCAAAAGTAGGTCACTCAGTCAATTTGAACATTTAGATTTGTAGTGTCTTTCAGTCCAAATTTACTTAAATTGCTGAAATCCACAGCTCAGCCAGTCTTGTTATACACCTTCAAGTCCCTTCAGAATATAACTTTACATTGGATCCACCTCTCAGTAAGTCTTTCTTTGGCTTGCTTTGGGTTCATTTATTCAGTTTTCTACAAAAAAGTAAAATCTGGTGGTTTTAAAACGCCGGCTTTCTGATAGTGGTGAGTACTGGTACTGCACCCCTTTTTGGGATTTAAGAAAATGAATTCCCAACAGTTATGGGTTTGCTTTTGGCAATCAGCATTGCCACTCCCAATGGTTTCAGACTACTGTGTGGGTAGTCCAATGGTGGTTTTAGGCAGTTTCCTTCTGTATGCATAACATCGGCAAAAATGAGTGGCAGCCTATTCTTCATGCATTTCCCTGTGCATTTTCTGGGAAGCTCTGGCCATCATGATGTTTTCATGTCAGTACTGCACAGTTTTGAGGTAGGGCTCGGATGCATGGGTAAATACATCCCACAAGCCCCCCTTCTTGCGGTGGCCATCTGATCCTTCACTGGTGGGACCCGCAAGATCTGGGATGTTTCCTCATCTTCTTCCAATAGATGGCACAGTTCAGCATCTTTTTCTCCATCCGGTCGGATCGATCGGTTCTCCTCGCCGGTCCTGATGGTAATATTGGGCGGTACACTGGGCCCGTTGCGTCTCTGCTCCCGGTCTCCGGATCGTCCTCCTTGGCCCGTCTCAAGGTTTTCTTTCTCCTAGGACGACAAAGGAAGAGCGGCAATACCTATTCATAGACATTTTTCCACCACGGTTGAGATAGTGGGGCAGCATATGCATTTCATCATAACGAAACATTACATTCTTATTTTGAAAAAAAAAACAGTATAACTAAGAGACAGTTTCATGCCAATCACAATATTTTAGAGACTAGATGTGGTATGTTTTATAGTTGGAACTGAATTAGTCTGAGACAGTACCCGCTAGGATTCCAGAGGATTCCTCCAGTTGTTGCAGAGCGTGCCTGGGATGGCAACATTTCAACTGGTTTATGTGGACCCACTTGTCTTCCCCCGCTGCCAAAGGACCTTTGGGGATGTGGATTTTGTAGGCCACAGGGGAGATCTTGTCGATGATCTCAAAGGGTCCCTTCCACGTAGGCAAAAATTTCCGCTGTTTTGCCTGGTTTCTTTGGAAGTTGTATAGATAGACCCGGTCTCCCACCTGATATTCCTTCCTGGAAGTTTTCAGGTCATAATGGGTCTTCATGCTATCAGCCGATCTTTCTAGATTCCGCTGAGCATAAGCAAAAGCATGTTGAAGGTGTTTCCTTAAATTCTCCACATACTCATGAGTAGTGGAGGCATTTATCAGTGTCTGCTCTTGGGTCCTGTAGAGCAAATGCTGCGGAAGCACCATCTTGCGCCCAGTCATCAACTCAAATGGTGACATTTTGGTTGCAGATGAAGGGGTAGATCTGATGGCCATTAGGACCAGAGGCAATCGGATATCCCAACTTGGCCCAGAATCTGCCACAAACTTCTTTAATATGCTCACAATTGTCCGGTTATATCTCTCTACTGCCCCAGAAGAAGCTGGTCTATAAGCAATATGCAACTTCCTTTTGACCCCCAGTATCTCCCACATCTTTGTCATTACTTCACTGGTGAAGTGGCTACCTCTGTCTGACTCAATCCTTTGAGGTAGACCAAAACGGGAAAAGATGTGGTTAATCATCAGGGCAGCTGCAGTTTCTGCCTTGCAATTTGGGGCTGGGAGACATTCCACCCACTTGGTAAACAAGCATGTCACAGTCAACATGTACTTATTCCCCCTAGCAGAGCGAATCACGGGGCCTACAAAGTCGATTTGTAAATCTGACCATGGCAGTGTCATCCCCCGCTTTTGGAGAGGCGCACGGTGTGTGAGGGATGATGGCTGAAATTGTGCACACACAAGACACCCCTTCAAGTATTGGTCGAGGTCCTGCCCCATGTGTGGCCAGTATGCAACCTCTCTTAAGATTTCCAATGTTGTGTGGAACCCCCTATGACCGGCGGTGGCCGCATCATGGGCGTGACTTAACATCAGGCTTCGGAATGAGGTAGGAACCACCCACTGATCGTGGCCAGCTTTGGATTTCCTTACCAGCAAACCGTCTTGGATTCGGAACATTTTTGGACATTTCATCAACACTCTTAGGTCCTCTTTCCCAATGTAATCGGTATCCGTCAGGGGAAAGTTCTCAGGGTCCTCAATGTGCTGGTAAAATTTACCAATTGTTGGATCCCCCTTCTGAGCGGTAATCAAATCCGCATCAGGGGTCTCCTTGCTCCATTGTGCAATTGAAAGATCATTGTGAGCATTTGTCTGGGACCTAGTGATAGCAGTGACCTGGACTTCCCCCAACAGGGACTCAATCTCAATTAGATCCCCTTGGATGGCCCCGGTTTTGGCCAGCTGATCAGCTAAGTCGTTTCCAGTTTTGTCTGGTCCCTCTACTTTGGAATGACCCTTGATCTTTTTCCAATAGATGGTCATCTCATTCGAGGTGACCAGATCGTCAATGTTTTGGATCAACTTCCCATGTTTCAAGGGTTTGTTGTTAGCACATAACATGCCTCTGGTTTTCCAATTAACCAGGTGCTCCACGAACCCGTTCCGTACATAATCCGAATCTGTGATTATGACCAGTTCGCGGAGTTGATGCTGGACAGCAGTGAGGATGGCCTGATGCACAGCCATCAATTCTGCCACCTGACTACTTCGGGGACCAATTTTGTATCCAGCGGAGGGTTCTGGGGACTCATTTACCCATGCATTCCCTACGCCGGCCACCAGTTCTTTCTCCCCGTTGTTGTCAACATGGTACGAGCATCCATCCACATAGACAGTGGGCATTCCCTCACACTTGTCCTCTTCAAAGACTTTGTGGGCGGAATTAAGGTATGCCTCCAAGTTGTCCTTGATTTTCAGACTTTCGTCCTCGAGACAGTTTTCTCTGGCACAATCATGCAAGTCAGCCAGACCTTGCGCGAGGGGACTCTTCTTGTTTTGGCCATATCTGACCTCCACAGGAAAGCATTGCATTGACAGAATCCAGGAAGTAATTCGGGAATTACTCACATTTCCGGCCCGGATTCTGTCACTTTGGAGATATTGCAGAGGCTGGTGTGGAGTCTCCACTATGATGTGTTCCCCCTGGATAAACGGGCGGTAATTCTTCAATGCCCACACCGTTGCCAGGAGTGCCTTCTCACAATCGTTGAATTTTTCCTCCACAGAGGATAAAGTTTTGCTTGCATAGGAGATTACTTTATTGACCTTGTCATGCTTTTGGTATAATACTGCCGTCAAGCACGTATTAGAGAACCCTGTCTCCAGGAAGAACTCCTTGTTTCTGACAGGGTAAGCTAGGCAAGGCGCTTGTGAGAGGCTTCTCTTGAGTTGTCTTACTGCCTCGGCTTGTTCTGGACCACATTCCCACTTGACCCCCCCTTTCAGGAGATGAATCAGGGGTCTGGTGATCTCTGCGTAGCCCTCAATGAACTTTCTGCTGTAATTAGTCAGTCGAAGGAGGCTCCTTAGTTCCCGCAGAGTTGTGGGGTCTTTCAGTTTCTGAAGTGCTTCCACTTTCTTTTCCTGGGGACAGAGACCCTGAGGAGTAATCTCATGCCCCAAGAAATTAACACGGGTTCTGCACCACTGTGCTTTTTGAAAGGAAAGTTTTGCTCCGGCGGCCCTCAACTGTGTCAGAACATAACGGATCTCCGCTATGTGTTCCTCTACAGATGAACTTTTAATGAGGACATCATCTACATAAGCCAGGTTACCCCTTGCACCCAAGTCGGGCATGGCCTTGTGTAGAAAAATGTTGAATTCATTGCCGGAGTTGAGGTATCCGAAGGGAGTCCGGGTCCAGGTGTACTGCTGGCCCCCAAAGGTAAAAGCCAGTTTGTATTGGTCCTCCCTACTGACAGGCACGGTCCAGTACCCATTGGTCAGGTCTATTGCAGTGAATACCTGTGACCCCTGGATCTGGGCCAGCCCTTGGTCAATGTAGGGCAGAGGCCATCGGGAAGTATGGACCCGTTTGTTGAGCTCCCTGAGGTCAGCACAGAGTCTCCACTGGCCGTTTGGCTTCAATATTCCCAGCACCGGATTATTGAAGGTGCTGTGGACTGGACGGATTATTCCCCGGGACTCAAGGTTCTTAATTATTTCAGTAAGGGACTCCATTGATGCGAGAGGCAAGCGATATTGCTTCACAAACACTGGAGTCATGCCAGGGTCCGTGGGGATTGTTGTTGTGTGGATGTCAGTGCGACCACAGTCATATGAGTCTACCGCAAAGAGATCTTGGAAATCCAAGAAAACTTGTTTCAACTTTTGCTTTTGTTCCAGAGTCACACAGGCATCAGCTAGGTTGACTCTCTCTTCCACCATCTGCCTGAAGCCTGGAAAGACTTCTGGTTTGGCTATCTCCGCGGCCTCCTCCAGCTGGGTGTAGAAGTCCCTGGTCAGAGTGCTGATTTGGACTGGAGGCTTCAGGTGGGAAAGGCAGCCCTCATGGACTTGGAAAATCACCTCATCCCTCCTGAAGTCACAAGTCACATCTTCCTTACCATAGGGGCAGGAAGTGTACACCAGGTAGTTCCCCCCATGCCGGGTAAAAATCCTGTCTGGTGTTGTATTGTCATCACTGTCACTGTCAAAGCAGTCCTTGGGGATTGGTCCTAACAGTTCATTTACTAAGTCGATGGAAAAATGTCGGTCATCAACCGCCATTCCAATAATGGTGCCTGCGGCTAGAGTAATACGCTTTAAGTCGCTGTTATCCACCTCTATTGGAATGGTGTCATGTTCTATGTTGACTAATGGAGTTGGGTTTACCCCCAACCCTTGCTGTTGGAGAGAAGCGTTTAGATGTATGTAAGCATCAGGGTTTTTCAACTCTTGTCCCCTTTTAGCTTTCACTTCCAGGGGGAATTGTCGAGTCCTTTCTGGGATTGTGACTTCCTCTTTGATCTGAATTTCAACTGCATAAGGTAGCAATTGAGCTGACCTAAATGCTTTTTCTGGATCATCAAAGCCCATGGGATTATCCGCTAATCAGGACCAAGCTTTGAAGTTTATTAGGTCCAAACTAATGGCAAAGCGATTGAGAATGTCACTGCCTAAGTAAAAGGCGGCAGTGACGTCTCGCACGACCCAACAATTATGGACTATGCTCTTGTTGCCAATGGAGATTTTGAGCATACACCTGCTTGGCAGGAGCTGTTTGGAATTAGGTGCTTCCAGGTCCATTTCTCATTTGTCTATCAGTTTGAATGTGGGAATGGCTGGATCTTTTGGGAGTTGGCGGAACATGGCTTTGCTGATGAAGCTCTTACCGTTGTTCACACACACTCGAGCGAGAACAGAGTCCTTCCCATCATTTAATTGGACAGGGATGAACAACTGCTCTCCAATTTGCTGAATATCAGCCAGGCTCTGAGCTGATTTCACATCTTTTTGGACTATTGGAGTGGGAGTTTCTGATTGTGGATTAGTATAGAATCTCAGAGTGTTTCCTTCCAGCGTCGAGTACCACTTTAGACTGGAAGGAAGGTTGATTTTCAGAAATAGAGAGGACCCCCCATCACTAGTCTGTTGTCCTACTGCTATTACTGTCACGTCTGGAATTTGGCTATTCTGGAAGTGAAATTCTACTTGGTCAGATTTTTGTTCAACCATGTGGCAGGTGCCGTTTAAACTAACATGGTTGACACTCTGTTTTAATTTTATGGGTCGGCTAGTCTGGGTCCAGAGGACCTTGTTTACACAATCTATTAGGGGTGACAACCTTCTCAGGAGGTCATTCCCTAGTAAACAAGGGGTGCCCTCTGGAGTCACAACTATGACCGGGTGTTTCAACTTGTGTCGCCCAATTTTAATGTCCAAGTCTGCCGTCCCCTCGACGGGAATTTCCTTCTCGTCAAAGTTCTGGAGTTGTCCAGGAAGTGAGGTGAGAGGAATTTGGTAATTCTCTCCCCTTCCTGCATTCAGTTCGTCAAAGGCCCTTCTGGACAGAAGGGTAGCTTGAGATCCAGTGTCCACCAGTGCCAAATTGTACCCTGCCCCTGTACTTGTACCGGGGCATAGTATCTTCCCTCCTTCTCCTGAAGGGGGCACAGATAATGCACATTTTTGGACAACTGGTGGGCTAACTTTCTGGTTTTGGACATCGCTAGCGAAGAGATTTGGGCAGAATTCTGTGGAGAGCCTTGGGAATCTGAAAGAAAAAGTTGGCAACTGGAGATCAGAGCCATTGTGGGTTCCCCTGGCTCCGGTTCCGGGCCGCCCCCCCCTTTTTGGAGGCAGTCACCAGGATGGGTTTGAACCAGGGGAGTTTCTTGCTGTTGGTTCTGGGATGAGATGGTGGGCGGCAGTAGCTCAGTCTCCACATCTCCCCAGTCTGGATTTGCATCCCTAGGGACCCATTTTTCTTTGGGAGGAGTTCCCCCCTCTCTGAAGGAGAAGATCCTTTTCCCAGGATCCTCTGAGGATCCCTCTCCCTCAAATTGGAAGATCTGTACCTCCTCCTCAAACTGAGTCTGTTTGGGTCTTTTGTTTCTCCTACCACCCCTCTGCTCCTTAGGAGGCAGACTTTCAGGGGCAAGAGATTTTGTTTCCGGTTCCTGGGTTTCCAGGGGCTGTTTACAAGTGAGGAAGGAAGCTTCCTCCAAGGCTTTACACCCCCCTTCCCTTTGTGCCTCCTCCCTGGGAACCGGTGAGATATCGGGGTGCTGCCCCCGTCATTGTTCTGGGGCACCAGGTCCAGAGTTGGGTGCGTTCTGCGCCGGCATGCCGATCTGCGGGTTCTGCTGAGCCCTCAGTATGTGACCCAGATCCCGCGCCATGTTTTGAACCTGGCGCTCTAACTGGGAAACCCGCTCAGGCTGATACGGGGCCCTGTTTTCTCCCCTGGGCTGATCCCGGGAAGGGTAGCTGTCCCTCCTCTGGTAATACCCCGGGTTGGGAAGATTTGGGTACCCCTCCACCCTTGGCCTCCCCTCTCCCGGATTAGGTTGTCTGGGCTCAGGGAATTGGGGAAAGAAGGATGGATGATTTTGGGGTTGGAAATTGGGTGGATACCTGGGGAAAAAGTTCTGCCCAGGATTTGGAGAATTTCTGCCCTCCTGTGGGAAGTTGGGAGGGAAGTTCCCTGGGTTAGGTGCTTGGCTGGATCCCCCCCCCTTGGGCTGGAGGAGTCCACACATAACCCAGGATGGGTCGATTTCCCTTGTAACGGGGACTTACATAATCAGGAGAGCGAGGGACCCCATTTGTGGGGCTGCCTCCCTGGCTCCCTGTCTGTGACTGGCCCGAGGACCTTCTGGGCCTAGCATTATTAGGTGCAGGTAGGTTTTTAGGCCCCCCCATCTCCAACTCTAAAACGGGGGTGACCTTTACCTCTGCCACCTTGGCAGCAGCAGGGGTGCTGTTGGCTTTGGGGTTTTTCTGAGCATTATTTTTGCTATCTACCGGTTTCTGCACCTCATAGATCCGGGTAGCCTGTTCAAGGACCCAGTCTAAAGATCTTTTCTCGTGAAAATCCCTCACGAGCTGGGTCATTATGTATTTGGGCAAGGCATGAAAAAATGTATTTATGAATTCTCTACTGTCTGTGCGCACCCTTCTGGTGGTCTGCGCAAAAGCACGTTTCAGTTCTTGCACAAATTTTTGTGGGGCCTGATCCTCCCCACATTGCAAATTGTAGGCTGCCTTGCGAGCCTCTTGAGGATTTCTATGAATGGAAAAATGTTTCAAGATGGCCGCCTTATAGGTGGACCATCTTAAATGATTTTGGTCCTCCAGCCCCGCAAAGAAACTGGAGTATTCCGGGGAGAAGGTCCACTTTACATATTGAATACAGCTTTGGCTGTCCTTCAAATGGAAAGTCTCCATCATTTGCTCAAACAACTCTAAGTGCTCCCAAACAGAATACTTAGCGTTGTTATGGTAAGGCGTGATGACGCTCCTGATCGCCTTAATCTGCTTTAAGGGGTCCTTAAGCAAGGCCCTTTTTGCCTTATTGGCCTTTTTGGTTCGGGTAACCCTTGTCCATTCATCCTCTGACTCAGAGGCACTGCTCCCAGAGGTTCCTGTCTGCTCTTCCAGGTTTTCCCGGATTCTGCGAGCCTGGGAATGGCTGGCAGAATGTGGGGACCTGGTCTCCTGTGTCCTGCGCAGTTCAGAGGAGTCTTCAGATTCCTCCTTGCTGCCAGGATTTGATGGGTACCCCCTCCACTGACCTAACTGGGCAGAGGTTTTCAGGATGCCCTTAATGGGCCTACTCTCCTGGGGTTCCCCAATGAACTGTACTGTACTTGGGTGCCCATACCCGGATGCCCACCCCTCCATTCCTGAGTGGTACTGGCCTATGAGCCCCATACCTTTAGCTGGATAGTAATCTGCCATCCCTGTGGCCCTGTGCTCATGTGCGCCAGGGGACATGGGGGTGGTAGAGTCCAGGGACTGGGAGAGATGAAGGCCCCTGGTGTTAGGGCTCCTGAGGTTATGGTCAGGAGTCTCTCTTTCCCAGCGGACCTCATCTCTATCCGCCCCTGCTCCCTGTTGCAATGCAAGAGCCTGCATTTGTGCTTTCAGTTCCTCAGTCAAGGCCTTACTAGACTCTATCAGTCTCTCCTGCATCGCTACCTGTTGTTGGAGCCTATCATTGTGTTGACAGAGGGCCTCATTTTCCCTCTGTGCTTCCTGGTTGGTCCTGGAGAACTGGGCCAGTCTTTGCTGCAGGAGGTTTACCTCCTGAGTCCCATCCCTACCGGCCTGCTCCTTTCTTGCCAGAGCATCTTCCACCCTTCTGGTGTGCTCTACCAAGTTCTGGTTTTCTTTTTGGAGGTCACCCAGCCCCTGGAGGGCCAGGTGATTTTCTTCAATTTCCTTTTTTAAGTGGCAGACTTCCTGGCCTAAAGTGTCTCTTTCCTGACTGAGAGCCTGCATCTGTGCTGCCAGGTCGTCCCTCTGCCTTTGAAGGGCACCAGCTTTCCGGCGCTCTTCATCAAACTCTGCCGGGGTATCCAGGTCTTTCAGAATCAGTTTATTGCTTTCTGCCTTTTCCCTATCTAGGTGGCCTTGCAGGGTGACTACCTGCTCAGCACATACCCTGTTGAAGTCCAGTTGTTGCTCCAGCTTTTTCTGGCTTTGCAGTAGGGAGTCCAAACCTTCTTGGTGTTCCTTCTGCAAGGCCCGAAATCTGGTATCCTGTTCTGACTTTTCCTTTTGCAGCACATCCATATCCTCCTTTATTTTAGTGATGTACTGTCTGGTCTCATTTTCTGACTCCTGGCTTCTGTGCAGCCTTTGCTCAGAAGAGTCCAGATCAGATTGGGCCTTCTCTAACGCCATCTGTTGCCTTTTTGCCAGATCATGGCCTTCGGCACATTTATTCTGTATGGCTCCCATATATAAATATAAATATGCCGCTATCCTAACAATCTTGTCGTGTTCATCTTTGGCCTTAGGAGCCATATATAGTTCACTCAGGGCCACATGTAATGGACCCTGATCTCTCCATAAGTCTGACCCTGTTTCAGTGGCCTGTCGCGTGATGGCCTGCAACCAGGCATCCTGGCCCTGCTCAGCCCATTCACCTCTCACAAATAGTTTATGTAAGAAGTGCTCTCTGGCTATTTTCATATCTACCAAGGTCGTCATTCTAGAGATTGGTCTCTGTCCTGACTTACAGAAGTTAGTATTTTATTTTTGCAGAACAGAACTTTTCTTGGAGTGTCCCTTTTGAGGAATGCTTCACAGCGTAATGCAGCGTGGTGATCCGACTGGATGTATGTATCCCGTCAGTTAGCACACTGTATTAAGCTGCACAAGTGGTATTCTAACCCAGATCCCGGACGAGCCCCCAATTTGTAAGAGGATTCAATTCAACACTACAGCTAAGTCAATGCCTAGTCTGGGATACTGAATGGAAACCCTTATTAATATATCTTTATGTCCAGTTCATGCGTTCTGGATGACTACCCCTATATAACACCCCTCTCTTTGAATAACCCTGACCCCACTGAGCCAAGAAGTAGTTCTGTTTTGCAAGTTAAAAGGTTTAATTGATAATTTAAACAATATATATATATCACGCTTTATAATAAATTAATAATTGAATAGCACACTTAATCTGATATGATAAAGATTAACAACGGAGAATCTGGCACTAGCACACTTCTTTATAGTCACTAAGGAGTTGACATGAAATGGATAAGATAGCAACAATACTTTTATGGTTTCAAATGAATGCAATGTGGAATGAAATGCAGTACAGAAAATAACTTGATAGGATTTCAGCAAAAGACAATGTAATCACTTTCTTGGACAATTCACCCCCCCTTTTTATGCAACGCAAGGAAATGGAGGGAAGCACACAGTTCTCAGAAATGCAATCAAATGTGATTCAGTTCACCCCAGCAACTTAGACTACAGAAGTTGAAAACACAGGCCCAAATGCTTTTAAATGTGCTGGAAATGAAGAAAAAATATGCTAAAATGCTTTTAATTCCCTCTAGAGGTTCAGGGTGAGTGGTATCTAGTTAATATTAGTCCAGGCTCACACTAGCAATGATGCAGGGATGGTTTTTATGAGGCAAACGAATTTCTTTCAGAGGAAAGCAAAAGCAGCTATCTTTTTGCAAGTGGAGAAATTTGCAAATCGCGGCAAAATTCGCGAATGCGCCGGGCGCGATTACAGAGGAACTACAAGGACTATCACTATCGTTTTGGGGTTTTAGGAAAGCCTAGGATCTCAGCTTCCAGATGAAAGTTACTGCAAGTCTCTAGCACAAACGGTCACGGAGATATGAGCGATTAAATAAAGGTCGTTTTTCAGATTTGAAATTTTAAAGTTCAAAAGACAAGTGCAGCTTGCAACTAGAAATCACAGGTGACAGCTTTACAAATGACAGTTAACAGTTAGGAGGCAGTTCTACTTAGATTAAAATAGCTTGAATTATATTATCTTAACTAAGAGATTGGTTCTGCACAGTCTTGCTAGGTACTCACACTATATTCTTGAATTAGAATGGACCTCGCCACAGATCTGGTCAGGTTTTAAACTAGACTCTGGTCCCTGCACTTCACAGTGATCTGGGTCAGCTCTCTCTGGTTCTGCTAACAGGTCAGCTCCACTCTGCTGGTCTGGTCTGGGTCTCTGAAGGTTGATGGAGGTAAAGTATGGATTTTCCCGGCAGAGCTTCCAGCTGCAAATGGATTTGAAGGTCCCTATCTGTCCTGTCTGTCTGCTTTTATGTGTTTTCAAAATGGGTGTGTGTGCAGCATCACTAGACCCTACCCCTCTCCACTTATCATTGGCCAAGCTTTCATTTCTCCCCTGATTGGGGGAGCTAAGTTGTGTCAGAGTGATGTCATTTTACAGCCTGCAGAAAGTCCACTCCTCCTGTCAACTTACACACAAATCTAGATTTGAAACAAATACATATTTGCAGAGGTACATATTGTTTTAAAATCATATGCACCCCTCACATATCACAGGAGGTATCTCCTGTTCAAACTCTGCTCTTCCTGGGAGCTTGCATCCAGAAATGGCAATATTTTGCACTTTTTAACTGGTTTGCAATTCCGGACATTACCCCAAATTTACACACATGTGCGCAAGGAGTATGGACATTAGTTGATGAAGTGTCAGATTTTTCACATGCACACATTTTGAGTAATATCCTCTTTTACGCTAAAACCCCCCTGAAGATGCCACCGGTTCGAAAAACCTCTTAAAATGTGGGCAGAAAAATCACAAGAATTATGGTATCATTTAAATAATTTTCACAAGTCCGTACTATGAGTTATTCATCTTTTTCTAAAACCATATTCTGGCTATAGAGGTGTGTCTTTTCAGGTCACATGGTACAGAAACCAGTCTTTCCAGTTTCTGCCAAGCTCAGAGACCCTGCCACTCCCAGCTTCTGCCAAGAGGAAGCTGTTTTACGACATCTGCAATAAAACATTTGCCTGAGTCAGGACAGGGCTTTGTTCAATTTCCTGCAGAGCCCAGGTAATTCAATCAGGGAAGTGTCATATCCCTTTTGGTGTGAGCAGCAAAAGGCAGATAGGCCTGGGAACACAGCTGTGACTCAAGTTTCACTCCTGATGGGGGTGGCTGGTGGGCAGAATCCAGTTCCTTAAGCCAAGTTTCAGATAAAATGTCACTTTTTGTTCCCCAGTTTCTGCATTCAAATAAAACTAAACATTTTTACATATGCAGCTAGAATGCTGATTCTAAGTTTAAAACTATGACATTTAAACAATTTCAACCTATGTGACACTCAAAAGTAGGTCACTCAGTCAATTTGAACATTTAGATTTGTAGTGTCTTTCAGTCCAAATTTACTTAAATTGCTGAAATCCACAGCTCAGCCAGTCTTGTTATACACCTTCAAGTCCCTTCAGAATATAACTTTACATTGGATCCACCTCTCAGTAAGTCTTTCTTTGGCTTGCTTTGGGTTCATTTATTCAGTTTTCTACAAAAAAAGTAAAATCTGGTGGTTTTAAAACGCCGGCTTTCTGATAGTGGTGAGTACTGGTACTGCACCCCTTTTTGGGATTTAAGAAAATGAATTCCCAACAGTTATGGGTTTGCTTTTGGCAATCAGCATTGCCACTCCCAATGGTTTCAGACTACTGTGTGGGTAGTCCAATGGTGGTTTTAGGGAGTTTCCTTCTGTGCCCATAACATCGGCAAAAATGAGTGGCAGCCTATTCTTCATGCATTTTCTGGGAAGCTCTGGCCATCATGATGTTTTCATGTCAGTACTGCACAGTTTTGAGGTAGGGCTCGGATGCATGGGTAAATACATCCCACAGAAGGGAGTTGGAAAGGATATAGAATGAAAAAATTGATGGTAGTAGTTTGAATGCTATTTTTGTACAGAAACGGTTCCTTCCTTGTTGTAAATCGATAAGTGAGGAAACGCGAATTTGCACAAAGGATGTGATTGGGTGGATTTCAGACATATCGATATTTCCTGTAGAAGTATATGACACGTATAGTCAGTGAGGAACAGAGGAAAGTGATACAGTTAATGGTAGAATACCTGCAGGATGAATGCATAAAAAGAAAGATTTGTTGTCCCGTAGAATTATTGAATATCTACAAGAGAGCTTTTTCGTCTGACACTCCTTCAGCTGCTTTAGTGCTCGATTTAGCTCTGCTGCTTAGTAAGCGTTAGGAGTTTCCTATCTCTCAGTTGCCTATGCGAATGTTCCACAGAATGTTCCGCCAACATTTGTCACAAAAGTTAAGGTTCCAGCTAATGCCACAGCAGGTACAGCTGCCTCTGACATTCCTGCACATTATGTGTCGCAGTTTGTTCACGTCCCGTTCTCGAGACAGGAAGTGAACACCATTAAACAATCCTTTCCCGATATTCGAAAGAATCCGACAGGGTTCTATAAAGAGATAGAATCTGCCTTGCAGTCATCAGTATTCTCTCTGAGCGATATAGATTTGTTATTTCCCGTGCTCCTACCTGTTGATTTGTGGAAACAGATTAGGTCTGTAGACGATGTACCAGGGTTAGGAGACACATGGGTTAATATAGTTTGATTAGATAGAGAAAGACCAGCTGGCGAGAGACCGCCACAGGTAATACTGACTTTGCCTGATAGAATAGTCACAAAATGAAAAGCTGTAATTCCTGAAAGAAGGATTATTTGGGAAAAACTTACTGCTTGTGTCCAAGGGAAGTCTGAGGGTGCTACTAAATTCTTTAATCAGTTTAAACAAGTGTTTTCAGATTTCAGTGGACAAGATTTGAGCACAGAGTCTGGAAAACGACTTTTTGTAGACAAATTTGTGCGTGGATTGTTGCCTGACATCCTGTCGCAAATTATGTCTTCGGAGAGCGCTTGGCAAGCTAAGTCTCAGTCTGAAGTATTACATCTGGATCAGTACTATGAGAACCGTGTCAATAACGAAAAGGAGAGAATTGAAAAGAGAAAGGGAGGCCTGAAAACAAACTAAAGTTCTATTACAAAAAATTGTTAGAGGCCCTAGAGGGGGTACTTCAAAATTTAGGTGACCGTATGCGCCAATGGGAAACATGCCATTGGGTCCTGTAAACGTGAACCAGTGTGCTTATTGCAGACAAGAGGATCATTGACGTGCACAATGCCCGATCGTCCAGCAGAGGTCGAATAACGCATTTGGTAACATGGGTAGACGATCCAGGGGCCGCCCTGGGGTAAAGGGTCCTGGAAGAAGTCAGTTTTCTCAAACTTTGCAACCTTTTTCGGAAGATAATCAGTCACCAAGTGTGGATAATAGAAACATTTTTGATCATCCTTCTGCTGCATATCTCTCTGAAGAACTTCCTTTGATGACATTCTGTTTTCGCTAGGATTGCCCGAAGCAGAGTTTGGAACCGACGCCTATTCCCGTTAATCAGAAAGGTCCCTATGTTGAAATGATAGTGGGAAATAGGAAACATCTATTCTTGATAGATACAGGAGCACAGAAGTGTTCCATTGACCATTCACGGGTTCCAAACATTCCACTGTCAGGGCAAACAAATGTTTCTGTAGGGTTGTCTGGTACGCCAGTAGTCTGTCCGGTTTCTTCGCCGGTACCGATTACATTTGGTGCATTCACGGACCACTGTCCATTTCTTTTGACTACGAATTATGGAGAGAATTTGTTGGGGTTGAATCTGTTGAAGGAATTAAATGCAGTAATTCATTGTTCTTCGGAATGGAGTGCGTTTGACGATTTCACCACAGCAACTTTCTGTCTCTCAGTTCTTGACTAGACCTTTGCCGCCGGAATTTAGTGATGTTCCGGAGTGTTTGTGGGCAATCGATGACAAAGATGTCGGTGTTCTACAAATTGAGCCTGTTAATATCATTTTGAAACATGGAGTAAAATTGCCACGTATTCCTCAGTATAAGATTTCGGTCGATGGTGAGCAAGCTTTGAAATGCATAGTCTCCGATTTTGTACATCGTCGGGTAATTGAGGAAATTGCAGGTAGTTTGTGCAATAGTCCAATTTTGCCTGTGTACAAGAAAGTCGATCGATAATGCAATTCCTTTTCGTTTCATCATTGATTTACGTGCCATCAATAAGATTGTTGCTCCACAATTTCCTATTGTGCCTGATGTGACGACAATATTAACCATGATTCCGGCGTCTGCTACTTTCTTTAGTGTTGTAGACCTTACTTATACACAAGGATAGTGACATAGTGCAAGCTCCAGAACACTTGGAGCTGGCAGGCCTTTCCCAGTCACTGACACCCATCAGGGCTTATAAAACCCTGAAGGGTAGTCCAAGGACGTCCTGGACTCAGTCCTGGCGCCGTTGGCTCCAGGCTCATGGTTTTCCATCTGGTAATGCACTACATGGGACTACATGCAGCCCAGTCAAAGGAAGCTAACTCATCTGGCTTATCTCGGGTGTGGCTGTGGGACTACTTTACCTGTGATTGCAGATTGAGGCAGGAGGGACTATTTTATTGGAACTACTTACAAGGCTATTTAAGCCACACCCTGCCGACAGAACACGCTTTGCGTTATTCTGCACTCCTGCAGCGTAACGCTCACCGTCTTTGCTCAGCTCCAGTACCTGAACGCCAGCAGCACGCCCGTTCTGGAACTTCCATCCATCGGAACCTGAGAACAGATGAAGAGAAGAGAGAAACAGGAATGAATACAGAGCTTACAACCTTACATGAAGGATTCCATCCGAGGGGCCGCTCCTTCAGCTGCTCTTCAGTTCGCCGCACCTGCAGAAAAGAAAGCATCTGCTGATACTCACCCAGAGACCGCTCCCCTTGGAATTTCACTGCAGCGGTTCATCCGGTCGCCGCTCCGGGCCACGCTGCACCTGCAGGAAAGAAAGGTCCACAGCAGGTTAGTCGCGCATGGAAAAAAACCATTATAGAGACATTCGGCGCCACTCACGAACGCTCAAAACTTCCCGCATAGAACCTGCTCAGCATTGAAGGACGAGTCAAATCTTCATTACAAAACTGCTCAAGACTGCGCCTGAAAGAAAGGTGAATACAAGGTTAAAACTTGGATAATAAAGACATTTAAGCAGCAATTCCAAGCATCTATTGGTATAAAGACTTACCTGCTGAGTCAAGCAATTCAAGACTCCACTACACCCCCACAGGATCAGTGAAGGAACTAGATCCAGGGAGAGAGTGTCATATTGCACCCCTGCAAGAGACCGCAGGACGGAGAGTCCACCACTAAACAAACTAAGGTGAGGCTGAAGCAAAGAGGGGGCATTAGGAGGTTGCAGGAGGTGGGAACTCAACCCGCTCCTCATGATGCTAACATCCTATTTCGACCTTGTACGCAAAACATTCAGGGAAGTGACAAGGAAGGAGAAGTCACGTGCAAGTCACCTTATCCAGCCGAGTAACGCCAGGGCAGACATCATTACTGCATCTTCGAGCGACGCCCCCGTAGAGACCAGGTGAGCGTGACAGATAGCAGATATCTGTTCGCGTTCACCTTAGGGGGACACTCGTTTACATTTACCCATGCGCCGCAAAGTTACACGTAGAGTCCGAGCATCTATAGTAGGGCTTTGAAAGAGCAGCTCGACACACTTGAGTTGCCTACCACTTGTACACCGCTCCAATATGTGGACGATCTACTTTTAGCTGCTGACTCAGAGAGTGTCTGTAAGGAGGGCACTGTGTTGTTGCTTATTCTCCTAGCAAAACAAGGACACAAAGCTTCACTCAAAAAGTTTCAATATTGTCGACAGGAGGTTGCCTATTTAGGCTATCTCCTGTCAAAGGAGGGAAGAAGGTTGATAAAATAATTTCTAGCATGTTTGTCCCAAATACACAGAAGGAAGTCAGAGCCTTGATAGGAATGGCTTCTTACTGACTTCTTACTGTAGACAGTGGATCCTGAACTTCTCGTTAACGATTAAACCAATGTTGGCTTTGACGAAGAAGAGCATTTCTTCGCCATTGCCGTGGAACTTGGAACACCAGCAAGCATTTGATCTGCTCAAGACTGCACTGTGTTCGGCACCAGTTTTGGGCACACTAAATTATGAAAAGGCCTTCGTTTTGTATGTGCATGAACGTAATGGATGTGCTTTGGCTGTATTAACGCAGGAACATGGAGGGAAGAATAGGCCGTGCGGCTACTTTTCTTCGCCCTTGATCCTTTTGCATGCGCTTTGCCAAGATGTTTGAGAGCTGTCGCTGCTGCTGCGTCTGTAAAACAGAGCCTGGGTATGGTCCTAGGCCATGCTTTAACTCTGATGGTACCTCACTCTGTAGATGTTCTATTAAACAGAACACAAACACAACGCCTCACCTCCGCACGATTAACGAGATACGAATTGAACTTGTTTGCTCCGCACATTAAAATTCAGAGGTGTTGCGTTCTGAATCTGGCTGAACTTTTACCTTTCCCGCAAGATACTGCTTGCAGTGACAAAGCGTCACATGACTGCCTCTACACGACAGAGCAAGAGACTAAAGGCAGAATCGACCTGAAAGATACTCCTTTGAACAATCCACAAGGGGAGCTGTTTGTGATGGCTCCTGTTTCAAACTTCCGGATGGTACATCCACGGCTCCTTATGCAATTACCACATTGAGCACGATTGTGGGGACCAAGAGAATCACGCATAACTCCGCGCAGGCCGCAGCGATTATAGCATTGACCCGAGCTTGTAAACTTTCCGAAGGGCTTACAGTGAATATATATACTGACAGTCAGTATGCTTTTGGGGTGGTTCACAACTTCGGTAGGCTTTGGGCAGAACAAGGTTTCTAGACCTCGCATGGAACTAAGATCCAGTGTGGCCCCTTGATAGTACGATTACTTTCAGCGCTTGCACTCCCCACTCATTTAGCAATCATGAAATACGCAGCGCATCAGAAAATTATAGATAATGTGGGAAAAGGTAATGCTTTCGCTGACCAGATAGCCAAACAGACTGCCACTGATCTCTATTCAGAAATGTATACTTCAAGGGAAGCCACAAATGTTTGTACTTTGGATGAGGGTATCAAATCTGTGAAAAGTATTCAAGCTGATGCCACATTAGAGGAATCTAAGAAATGGGCTGAGGGTTTTGCAAGATTGGATGATGATGGGTGTTGGGTGGACAAGTTAGAAGGAAAATGGATGCTGCCAGACGTGTACATTACAATGATGGTCGCTATGGCTCACGGCCCCACCCACATCTGTGCACGAAAGGTTACCAAAATGTTACAAAATGTCTTGGTGAATGATAAAATCTCCAAAGTAGCTGAACATTTTGTTCAGAGTTGCATGATTTGCTTACAGCATAATATGTGAAAGGGTGCAACGAATCCAAGGGGTAGTTTTGGTCCACCTTCTGTCCCCTTTGAGGTTATCCACTTTGATTTCATTGAAATGGAGCGTTGCAACAATTATAAGTATGTACTAGTTGTTATCTGTGCCTTTAGTAAATGGGTTGAAGCCTTTCCTGTTAAAGATGCCACAGCAATAACAACAGTGAAGACCATGCTTAAGGAATATTTTCCTAGGTTTGGTTTGACAAGGGTCATCTGGTCAGACAATGGTCCGCATTTTATCGCTGCTGTAATTCTGCAGATATGCGCGGGATTACAGATCGATAAACGGTTCCATTCGGCTAGACATGCTCAAAGTGCTGGTTTGGTAGAGAGACATAACGGCATCATAAAGAACAAGCTCGCTAAGACGTGTGCCGGCACCAAACTGAATAGCTGGACACCTTACCGATCGTGTTATTATCAATGAGAATCACCCCACAGACTAAGACTGGGCTCTCCCCATTTGAGGTGGTTATGGGTAGGCCAGCTAACATTTGGAACCTACCTAAGCCCCGATCTTTCCGTAACATTGAACATGTACTTCTTTCCGATTATTGTGAACGGTTAACAAAAAATCTGTATTTGATTTATCAACAGGTGCAAGTAGCCCTCCCCGTAAAGTATGAGGGTCCAGGCCACGGCATACGGCCTGGGAGCTGGGTTCTTGTCAAATCATTTGAAAGAACATCCTGCCTCACACCGCGTTATCGGGGCCCGCATCAAGTTTTATTGGCCACACAGACCGCAGTATGAGTGTCGGGGCGAAAGCATTGGATCCACGCATCACATATCAAGAGGATTCCCTTCCCTTTGCCACGCGATACAGAAGACACAGTAATTCCTACCCCTGATGCTCCTAATGATCCCTTAGCATCGAGCAGCATCGAGAGTGCGTCAGAGACTCTCCCTGAGCCTGTGGGGCCTGGGGAAACAGCCGCTTTATCTCCACACTCTGCTACAGATCCTTTTTTGCCATTGTCAGAGTCCGTCGCGGATCCACAACTTCCATCAGAGGGCTTGTCTTTTTGGCCCATTCTTTTCTACGAAATTAATTCTGTTGGCTGGGGTTAGGGAAGGACTAAGAAAAAGCGCGATCAGGAGATCGCCAGCAAACAAACTTTGGAGTATTTGTTTAATGAAACAATACCTGCAACCACTCCCACTCGTACGGAACAAATAAGAGACTGTGTGCCTAATAGTAGTAATGAACAATCGAATGCGTGGGCCCCGAAAATGTATTGTTCTCTTGTGATTATGTTAATCGGCTTCACAATAGTAATTGTCTTGGGATTTTGGTATTTGGAAGAAGTACATCCACTTGAAATTCTGTTGCCCACTGAAAATGTACCTACTGTTTCTACACCTTATGTGCATCTGCACACTCTATCTCCTAAAGACTCTCAGCACAGACAGAGTTACCACAATAACACTTTATTACTCATAATGAATGCCACACATGCCATTTTCAATAGATCAAATTGTTGGGTCTGCTTGCATTTACCGCAACACGGAGACAAGGGGTTGGGCTGGTATATTCATCATTTACCTCTGACTACTGCATGCTACGCATCTTTAAGGGCACTATTCTTTGGCCGATGGAACGATAGCATCTCGGGGAACGTTGATGGAACGAATTTGAATGATTTTGAGAAACGAGTTCTAACACCCCTGGGATACTCACTTTTTGCGAATAGGAGCAAGCTTAATCTTGCTTCTATTAGGCTTTCTGATAGACTGTCTCGTCCCTTTCAATCTCTGGTCTCTTTCAAGATGGCTCCTATAGGCAATAGGGATGCCACGCCTCCTTCCTATACTGTTAACCATAGCCCCGATTCAGTTTCTTTCTGCATTTAGAGGAATGGTACTCAGTCAATGGGTGATTTCAAGGGTTGCATCAATGTTGCAAATTTGACCAATGAGGACAGACCTTTGTATATAGGTGAACATGTCTATTTTGTTTGCGGTAATGAAGCTTTCCCATGGCTACCTAGGGATTGGCAGGGAACCTGTTATTTAGGGATTGTGTTAGCCGGGGTGTTCATAGCAAGTACCATAGAAATCTCAAGGCTCGTCCAAGGCGGGACGACAATGGCAATACTTCAGCACAATTTCTGGGTGATGTAGCAAAATCCTTTGTACCATTTTGGGGGCAAATATTAAACTCTGAGGATATCAGAAGACTAGCGAGAGTACTGAAGAGGACCATCAAACGGACCACTGACATACTCTATAACATGACTTTACAACAGAAAGCGATAAGGTTAGTGGCACTTCAGAACCGGATGGCATTAGACGTCATCCTGGCTGAGCGTGGTGGAGTATGTAAATTAGTCGGGTCCGTTTGTTGTGTTTACGTGCCAGATTCCTCCCCAACCATCTTTAAGGCAACACAGAATATGCACGTCCTAAGTTCAGAAGTGCAAGTGTATTCCTGGCATATGTTTTCGATGTTAGGAGGATGTTGTGCACAGGCAATGGGACCATTGGGACAAAAGGTACGCACCCCAGAGAAAATGACAAATGAATTTGTGTTGAAAGTAATCTCTGTTTCTGACCTCATGGCGATTGATATCTCTGATGATTGTGATTCAGGGTGTATGGACATTGAGACGTGGAGTTACTCGTAAAGTCACTAGAAGTAGTTTAGCGCTTGGTTTAGGGCAAAAGGAGGGTTTGTTAAACAGGAAATCATATTGTGCCTCCTTTCTCATATATATTGGCCTAAGCCCAGTCGCTCTGTGAAGAAAACCGCATTTCAAATGTTCCGATTTTGGATTGACTTTGCTGCCATTTTGGGATCATCCGCCATTTTGATTTCTGTTCAAATGTAACTCTGTGTTCTAAAATGGTGGATTGTGTTTCCAACTAGTAACCAAACCTTCCCGAACCTTGCACCTTAGTTAATCGTTAGACTGTCCATTGGCCGAATGTTTAGGCTGAGTAAAGAGACCTTGTCCTATGCCTGACTTGTGGTCTAAGGATTGACTGCACCAATAAGCCTCATCCACGAACATACATCGACACAATGTAAAGTAAATGTCGAACGTGGACACTGGCTGGACTGCATTGTGAGGGACAGGTGCTAAGGTTTACTGCTAAACCTGGGAATACACCGTTGCCATTGTAAATTGTTTGTATGTAAACCAAAGATAATCCGTGTGCATATTGTTGTATAAGCCATAAGTGAACTCGGCACGAAGTCTAGACCATGGATTATTAACTTGCAGAGGGGCTGGACATTATTACTGAAAATGTATAAATGTACGAATGTCTAGATGTCCAGTACCTCTCACTTCTCACACCGAAGGGCTGGTATTCACTGTGATGTACTGAGGGCCGGATAGCTATCTGAATTGTTTCTTTGTAAACTGTACAGTAGATTAAAGATATGTGAATCTTTATAAGCCTGTGTTTGGTGTATTTCCTTTTGTGGTACTCAGCCTCGATATTTCCTCTTGCTTTTACAGGAGGAGTCCATTACAAGCAAACCTTTGTGTGTATTTGATTGTCCTTTGATATTCTCTACTGGAACAATCCAGGAAATTATTAAAAACCATAACAACTCCAGAGCACCCGGCCCTAATGGATTGTTCAGTACAGTGTTAAAGCAAGATCTGGAGGCATGGGCCAAACTTCTTTGTATACTGTTTGACAGAGTCTGTGCGGAGCAATGTGTCCCTGAATCTTGGAAACATTTGATCCTTCTATCTATTTACAATAGGGGTGATCGATTGTCTCCATCGAATTACAGATTACGGTTCCTGCTTGATGTAACGGGTAAAACATTTTCGACTTTGGTATTGAACCACCTGCAAGCATGGGCTGAGGAAACAAATCTGCTACATTTTACACAAACAGGTTTTTAGCCAGGTTGTTCCACTTTCCATAACTTGAGAGCATTGGATATATTGATACGGGCAGCTGCAAAAAAGGGTGCCCCCGCTCTATATATAGTCTTCATCGACTTTCAGGCAGCCTGGAGTGGGTAAGCCACTCCAAACTACAGGCAAAAATAGCAGGCTGGGATTGTCCGACCAAGATGGATGATGGACATTGTGAGGAGACTGCATGATGGTACGTCAGTACAGGTAAGGATGAACGATGAGGGTTTGTCAACAGCCCCAGTTTGGCTCAACAGGGGTGTTAAAACAGGGTCAGTTTTGGCCCCCCTGTTGTACAATCTTCATATGGGGTACCTACCTGCTGCTTTGCTGAGGCCAGTGGTTGTTGCCCGAGAATAAGTGGGGTGACAATCCCTGGACTGATTTAGGCAGATGACCTGGTTATATTCAACCCTGGTTATATTCAACCCTACTTATAGCGGAATTAAGCATATGTTTGAAACCCTGGTTGAATTCACAGCAAAGAACAAACTGACCATTAACATGTCCAAAACTAAGATCATGCTGGTCTCAGCCAAGAAAATAAATAGCCCTAAAATCTCTACGAGTTTGGGCAATCTGACTTCTTATGTCAACAAATATCCTTACCTGGGTCCGGACATGACCCAGAGCCTGAGCTATACACACATTGTAAAGGCCAAAACGATCATGGGTCACAAACTGACAAATATGATTGTGATGTTTGTGCGCCATACAGCCATCTATTCATTGGAGGGGATTTGTATCCTATACCAACAAAGTTTCTGCCAATGGTGTTATATAGTCTGGGGGCCCTAGTAATGACAGATGTTAACTGGCTCGACAGACTAGAGGGCTACTTTCTAGAAACGAGTACTGAAAATGACAAAGAACATTTCGATGGAATATTTAAGATTGGAACTGGGACTAGTATTATTGAGGGGCCAGTTGCTTATACGGTGGGAGGACTCCACCTCAAAGCTAATCCAACCCTAGATGTAAGCTGTTGAAAATAGTGGGAGAAGATAGGGGATACACTGGAGAGTAGATGATGGAGAGTTCCTGAATTTGTCCAAACAACTATACGAGAACTTAGGATGGCATCTGGGATTTGGGCGGGGACCTAAATATGAAATACTGAAAAATCTGTTCAGAAGGAAACCGGGCAGTCTAATCCTTAGACTCTGTACCAATCAACTACCACTCCTGGATTTTGTGAGAGCCCACCGGAAAATTCTGTTGACACAAAGAGTGTGCCAGATATGTAATGTCCCGGATGGCCCTGAGACCCCCAAACACCTATAAACTTTTGGGTGATACATATGTGGCCATACTCAGAAGATATGTTCACAACTATGACACTATAAAAAGTTATTCATTTTGCACATATTGCCTCAACTCCAATCTAGAAAGCCTCCACATTAGGCTTTATTGGATCTGGCATCGAATCGCCAACCTATTACCAATAGAAAAAAAGGCCCTCCGATTTGGTTAAACTTGGAGAAAAACACTACAGCATGAAAGTAGAACTTGTATTTGCTCTCGTCGATATGGGGCTTCTAATAGATGATTACTGCATTTTGAATGGATTGATTACTGTATTTTAACCATGTGACAATTGAGTATGTATTGAAACATTTTAAGTAATAATTACAATTATTATGGGATGTATATTTTTGTTTTTAAATCTGTATTATTGAAATTGTTTTCGTAAAGATTCTTTAAGAATCGTATACAAATAAAGAATAATAATAATAATAATGTTTCCGTCCCAGACCCTTCTGGATCAATGGAAAATAAGTTACCTCTGTTGTTCCTGGGGCTTCCCCCATCCCTCCCCTAACACTTATTACAGTCATGCAAGTATCCTGGCGCATCCTATGGCTCCATTGTGTGCTTTCTATTGCTGCTACTGGAGGTGGAGGTAGGTTGACTACACCCTGCTCTCCGTGCTCGACATTCCATTCTGCTCCTTCTTCATGCTCTACTCCGGCTACTACATCCCCTGACCCTTCTGCAGGCATGGAAGCATAGGGTGCTGTCACCCCTCCTCCTTGCTCAGCCCCTGTACTTGTGGCAGCATCCTTGTTCTCCATATCTACCTGAACCGTTCTGATAACCGAGTTGTCCAATCTAACAAGAACCTACCCACGTCTCCACTTTCCTTCTTCTACATCCCTTATCTGTCTTCTCACTTCCTCCCGCTCTTCATCTCTTGGCCGACATAGCAACATTATCTCCTCCTCCGCCTATCCTTAATGCAACCTTCACTTTATTTCCTGCTCTTGCGCATCTACTACTCTTCTCAGCATATCCTCTATCATAGCAGAAAGAGGCCTAACCTCTTCTTTCTCTCTCATTTCAAATCCTTCCTCCACTCTTCTGACTACCGGCCTCACTCTTTCTCACTCTTCCACCCTTAATCTATCTGTTAACCTGCCAATCGGAGGAGCTATCCCCTTCCCATGCTCCGTTTTCAACCTCTTCGTAGCTCTAGCCATTGAAGGAGTTATGCTTCCACTTTCCTCAAAATCCTAGTTCTTAGAAATCGTAACTTGGTGTTACCTGTGTCCATCTTGCAACCACTGGAGTAGCCACAGGGGAAAATTGTGCTATGAACTCAGTGTCTGTGTACCCCTCTGCAGGTGATAAAGGATAGCGCCCATATGAGGGCGGTGCAGAAGAAATTCCTGCGCCCTGCTTTTTCGGCCCATCCCCCACAATTTCAACATTATGGCCCTCTACTTTTTTAATACATCTTCCATAATTCCAAGATGTTGAACAGCTTCTCTAACTTTGAGTCCTTGTGCTTTGTAGTTAAAAAGGTATGGAGGTTCTCCAATATACCTGTATCATAGGATACCTCAACAGGCCAAGAATGTCTCCTTTTCCCCTTACTCTCCCCCAACCATTGACTATTATATTTTTAAATTTTCATCGTATGACAGGGCAACACATGGCACAAATGATTCAATGGAGTCTTCATACTCCATCCCAAGTTATCAAACAAATAGTTTCTCAAAACATCTGATACTGAGCCGAACCAACGGCACAGAAAATGCTCACCCAAGAACTCCCCTTTTACCCTTACCCAATTCCTTAGTCGTACTTCTCACTCGTTCACCGTACTTGTCTATACCGCAATTACCTAACTTCACTATATACACCAATTCTACTTCCCACTCATACACAAAAGACAGCATTTTATCCAAAAACAAACACTCTGCCCGGGCCCCAATGTCTCTGAGATATCCCCCCCACTCGAGCATAGGAGGCCACGATGATTTCTACTACAGCACCACTGCTCTTGCTCTCTTCATCACCAGTACAATTTTCTCTACTACAAAACCGCTTTTCCCTGACTACAGGATGTTTCCCTTCACTACTTCGACTAACCAAGAGAATCGAGGTGAGGGGCTCCACCCACACAGCAAATACAAAAGGATGTCAAGGCCTACTTCAGAAACATATATAAAGTTGGATTTACCCTGAGATACCACCCCACCTTCAGGTGAGGGCTCCAGCCAACCAGACAAGCAAACGAAAGGGTACCAGGACAAGCCTCACACTGGGCGTGCAGGATAAGGTACCCCTTCACACCTCTAAAATAACAAACTAGGTAAAAAATATATACAGGGGACTTATAACACACAACAGTTCAACCACTCTATCAAAAACATCCACGTTTCCAATCCCTGCAACCTCAACTAATTTCACACCCACACTCCAAGTCTACCCTTACCAAAAAAAAACTTAAATCAAAGACACCACTTTTTGCACCTATTTCCCCCTTGATTTGTACCCACAAACGTGCACTCACGTGAACCAGAGCCGCTTTGATGTGGTGCTTTGTCAAGTCGTCCTGCACAGCTAGACCAGAGCACCACGTCTCTGGGGAGCAGATGGACCTTTAACCAATATGGCATCTGCAGACCTCTTTTTCACTGTGCACGGAAGACTGGTCCCTGACAGGAGGTGCCACAGCTGAGAGGTGTGGATAGAAGACCCCCCCCCAACGTCTCAGAATGCCTGGGCTCCTACTCTGGCTCGCAAAATCTGCAGATGGCCCTTTAATCACCTTAACCCTAACTTGCCCACCACTTAAAAAGTGAGTACACAGTGGTACATTAAGCAAGTTTACTGTTCAGGGTTCCGGGGAGCAGTTAGATGGTGTTGCAGGACCAAACTAACCCAAGTCTGAACAATACCACATCTTTTATACATTTTTGCAACAGTGAAAATGCTCCCAAAATACTTTATTGCAATCCACCACACCCAAACATGATTGGACACAACCCTCTTCAAAGAAAGCCCATCTTTTCCCAATTCCGACGTTTTCACTAGCCCGGTTTATCTCAATAAATATCTTCAGATTATATTCATAACACACCTCTTCTTTTGATTCGTCCTTAGTAGTTCATGATGAGCACACATGGTTAAACATTGGTATTGAAAACACAATTCATTACTAGCAATAACTGGCCTAAGCAGTTTAAACCCAAACTTCTGATTTGCACATGGCTCTCATCGACATTTCCCGCAATATGAGTAGGCTGGGTGAATGATTTCTCTACGATCGTGATGCTATCTCATTTCCCTGGTCACTGCTGCCTTGAAACTTTACAATCTACAAAGCTCCCACTACATCACACAATTGAAACTCCTAAATAGTTTTAGGCATCAGCTCATGCCGTGTTATACTACTGACTAAATTAAATAACAAAACTCCCTTGGTCACGCTCTCAAACAGCAGGAGATTATATCTACTATTTACGAGGCTTATCAGACCATAAAAACTCAAGGCTATTTCTACAGCTGCTGACCATGAAGGACAAAGCCACTCATTCACCTTTCTGCCCTCTGAAAACCTGTTTAGAAATCAAAGTGCATTTTGCAAGAGAGCCCTAACCACTGTGTTCTGATTCATTGTGAAAAGGCCACTTATATTGAGATTCATTAATTTCACATGTATTTATATTAATGTGCATGCATGTTTTTACATTTGGTTGATTTAATACTTCATCTTTCTGCAAGCTAATATGTATCAGTTCTGAACAAAAAGTAGCACTTGCACTCAGTTAGTCGCACCCCCAGACTACAATATGGCATGCGCAACATGCCCAACCCATACTCAATCAATTTAAAAGATTGCACCCCATATCCTCTGTTGTAATGTATGTGTGTTTACTCTTAGATTTTGTAATTACCAGTGGTGAGTGTATCCATCCTACATGTGTTAATGGTCCTTAGGCTCGCCAAGTGCCAGCCCGGGCACAAGGCATACACAAAATAAGTGAGGGTACTAATTAGAATATGGAATGCACTACACAACATGAAGTGGAGTCAGGGAATGTAAAATCACAGCAAGGCAGTACCACCTGCTTTTAGCAAGATGGGTGTACCTCGCCCCTTGGGATAAATGTGCTTGAGTAGCAGTAGGACATATGTTTTCTTATGCTGCACAACAGTAGCCTGCATAGAAAGTAACGTCTGAGGATGAAATGCTGCATTTCAGTAAACCTAGTAAAGTTGACAAACTGTTTCCCACTTTCCACATGTAATGCCACTCCTTAATCATTCACATCATTTTTTTAAGTGCTTTTCCCACAAGGCATAGTATGCACATCCTTGCTTTTAGATCATATGAATTTGACTTCTGTATTATTTTATAACTCTTTTGTCCCTTTATAAACTTAGAACTACGAGCTTCGAAATGCAACGTGACTTGAACTTAACAGCAAGGACTGCTTGAAAATTTACAACTGACAAGTGATCATTTGAGATCTCTGTGCAGTTCTTTAAAAACTTAAAAATGAACTCTAAAAAGCGAGTAATAAACTCACCTGATTTTAGTGATATTTGACACAGACATGTAGCGTGTTGATATGTAAGATGAAATCATCTATCTTCCTTACTACCTGGGGTGTTCCCCAGAGGTCTAACCTCTCGCCCTGGCTTTTCAACCAATACCTGGCAACTCTTGCCAACTGCATTGCCATTTTCTGCCCAAATTTCCAGTGCTACGCTGACGACACTCAACTCATTTTCAAGCTGCCCTCGGCCACCTCCACTTTCTCTCTCATCTCTGACTGCCTAACTGCCATTCAAGATTGGTGTGCCGCCAATGATCTTTGTCTGAATGCCATCAAGACTGAGATCCTCCTCATCAGCACACCTTCACCATCCTTTCCCCTCACTCTCTAGCCAGCTTCCCTTGGCCCTCCTCCTACCCCCACCTGCGAGGCTAAGAACCTCAGTGTCATCTTTGACTCCTCCCTTTCCTTCTCCGCCCACACCTCTGAGGTCTCTAAAAAGTCAAACTTCCTACTGCACCTCCTCAGAGGTACTCTGCCTTTCCTCTCCTTCCCCCAGAAGCTCATGGTATCCCAAGCTCTGGTTCTCTCTAAGTTGGACTATTGTAACAACCTCTTTCTAAATCTACCTGCCTCTACTCTACGCCCTCTGCGACTAATCCAGAACAGGACTGCGAGACTTGTCCTTGGCCTCAAGCCCTGGGATCGTATCTCTCCAGCTCTGAAATCTCTCCATTGGCTCCCAGTGGATGCAAGGATTCAATTCAAAACCCTCTGCTTTGTCCACAAGGCTTTCTGGGGCCTGGGTCCAAAATACCTTCAGCTATCCCTCTGCAAATGTCTCCCCTCTCGAGCTCTTTACTCCTCTACCTCTAACTCCCTCAGGGTCAGTCGTTTTTCAAAGAAACAAGCTGGGGGTAGATCTCTGTCTTCAGCTGGGTCCTCCCTCTGGAACAGCCTCCCTGCCACTCGAAAACTTGAGGAGAACCATCTCCGCTTCCGGAAGCACCTCAAGACCTTCCTCTTTTCTTCTGCCTTTGCTCCCCTCTCACCTGCTGATCTGTTCTCTCTTGGCACCGTGCACCTGGCCACCCTCTGTCTTCCGGTCCCAGGTACCTGCTCACCCTGCCACCCTCCCGCACTGCCTCCGGGCCACCCCTTGCACTGGGGTCTCTATCTGTACCCATACAGCCCCCCCTTTTTCTTCCTGCACTTATCAGACCTTCCTTGTCTGCTGCCTTAAATCTAGCACTTGCAGATTGCTGGCTGCACTACCACTGTTGGTTGCCTTATTATTTATTTATTTATTATCATGTATCTGTTTCTCCTTTGCTTCGCACTTTCCACTTCTCCCCCTTCCATGCACTTTTCCCCTCCCCTATGCACTTGCGCGTTCTGAATGTCACTGGGCCTAGTAAGATCGCTGTTTTGTTCTCCCCTGTTCCCCTCTCTTGCCTTGTTGCGCTCTGAAACACTTGTGTACGAGCGCAAAAGAAATAAAATATCAATATCAAAAATGTGCAGCAGACGTTCTACAATTTTTTTTTAAATTGCCAAATTTCAAGTTGGCATTTCACCTTGTAATATGACTGTCATTACTATTGCTGTAATGCATTAAAATACCACTGGTTGTATTTGCTGCCCTCCCTGTTAGCCCTACCTGTTATAGGTTGGGTGCTAAAGCTCTGTGTAGTCCCCTAAAATACTCTGGGTGGTATTTGATACCCTACCTGCTATAGGTTGTGTACTAAAATAGGAAGTACTCTATAAATAACATCTGTTTTTGTGTTACCTCCAAGGTTGTAAAGAGGCCCTCAATTCGCTAGGACTGAGCAATGCATCATGCCTAATCTGGGTCTCATTATGAGTATTGTAGCAATTGGAAAAACATATACCACATGTTTTTAAAATACCACCCAATCATGATTTGGGATTAAATTGGATATTCAAGGCACGGAATACACAGAAAGTGCTGTAAGTGAAAGAAAATATTATCTATTTAACCCATTCAAGTCCATTCTGTGTACTCCACTGTGGTAAAAATGTCATGCAATCCCGATTCCCGACTCATAATGATGCCATTTATCAATAATAAACTACATGAACTCCAAGCTGTCTTGGTCTGCTTGGATGTGGTATAGCCCCACAGGCTGCGTCAGTGTATGTCCTGCACCTGTTTGATGCCCTCCGGCTATCTCAGTTTGAGGCACCCGTGCCATGTGTGACACCTAAGGCACCACTGTCCTTTGCCACACCATTATTTTTCAAGCTGGGACATCCAGGCACATATTTAAGAATGAAGGTGCCTCAATGCAATGCGTTGTTGGCGTAAAGCCCAGGACTGTCTGACGATGTTAACACATGTCTGTCTACGCATAGACCAGCTAAGTCCCTCGTCAGGTTCCTGCCCCCTGTTCCTCCTTTCTCTTCAGCGCTATGGCTGTCAAAAGGCCCGAGCTGTCAGTCTCCAGGGAGACGCTGGCCGCAGTCTCGCTACAAACAAACACAGCGGCCGGGCTCGAGGAAAGGGAGTGTGCTCGCGCCTCCAGTGCAGCAGAGCGTGGGGTGAGTTATGACGACCCCTAATGTGTACACCGGGCACTTCAGCGAGTGCCCGCGTGCATTGCAGCTTCCGGCGATTACTGCCGGTGTCACTGGGGGGGTCAGTGTGGGTGTCTTTGATGGGATGGTCTCTGCGGGTGTCTGATGATCACTGCGGGTAATTATCATGCTCCGTTTTGATCGACACTAATGTCCCTGCGATTGTCTTTGATGTTTTCTTTGGCTGTCTGAAATTTACTTATATTACCTGTGACGGTGGCTCATTCTGGGTGTTGCCTCTGTTCATTCCGGTTGTCTCAGAACGCCAGGGTGGGTGTTTCTCGCGTGTTCTTGGCACCTGCTTCTAATTGTCACCGTGGTGTTCACTACAGGCGTCTCCTGTGATCACGGGGGCATTTCCCATGGGTGCTGCGGGCTGTATGATTGAATCTGAAGGTCACTGTGGGTTTCTCTGATATCTCCTGGGCAGTCTTGATGTTCGCACTGCGGGTGCCTCGGGCGTCTCCTTTGCCAATGTATCGATCACTGATATCACTGTGTGAATCTCGTCAGGTCAGCGCGCGTCCCTCATGGTCACCAAGGGGCTTATTAGAAGTTTAGCAGTATGTCCTCGTTTACAGTTTCCTCTGCTCCACCTGCCATAGCGCAGCTTAGCAATCTTTTGCTGGAGGCACTGGCACAGAAAAGGAGACTACTAGAGACACCTCTACCTCACGGACTGCTGCAGAACTCCGCGACAAGGAACATCTTGGTTTTGTACAAGCAATGAGCCATTCACCTTTCAATCTAAAGACATTTTCATTTTTTATGAGTATTCATTTTCAGTTTTTGAAGGTGGCAGCTAACAGTAAAAGTGGCACGAAAGGTCCTCTGTTGTTTTGGTGGATGGGACTGGCACTGCGGGAATCCCTTTCACACCTCTTTAGTTGTCTTACTGAGATGGGAGATTCTGACCTACAGAAGACCAGCCTCTGTCTCTGCGGTAGGCACTTTAACATACTGAGTACCTTACATGGATTGGAAACTGCATTGGCCTAATAGGATGATATTTAATAGACCTTTTCTGTAGATTTGGCTCTCTTTCTAGCTGGCTGTTTTGTAATAGATCGAAAACTCTACTGCATCTGTTAGGCCACACCTTCACGTACACAGGTCACTTCCCTTTTGAGGATTGCTCAGTTACATGCACTACTTAGGACCCACCATACACGTCTTAGGTCCAACTCCCAAATATTGCTACACTAGCTGATATACCCAGCATTGCCCGGGCTTTCATTCCCCCGAAGGTAAAGGTAACTGTTCTAAATCTGGTGCAGATTTGGTGAAACGGTGTGGAATTGTATCAGGAACAATGCTTTGCCAAGCCGCAAAACCCACACACACATTTTGACTGTTGTTGAAATCTGGGGAAAGGGGTGGGGTGTCCACATGTCATGCAGCCAGTAATGTCCAGAGGGCTCTAATAGGTGACTGTGCAAAATGTGGTGCAGATTGGTGAAACGGTGTGGAATTGTATAGGGAACATATGCAAAGCCACAAACCCACACCTATACCCACATTTTCACTTATGCTGAAATCCGGGGAAAGGGGTGAAGTGTCCAGATGTCATGTAGCCAGTAATGTCTGTAGGGTACTAACAGGTTACTGTGCAGAATTTGATTCAGATGGTGAAACAGTGTGGAATTGAATAGGGAATGTACGCAAAGCCACACACCCACAAACCCACATTTTCACTTTTGATGAAATCTGGGGAAAGCTGTGGGTTGTCCAGATGTCATATAGCAGGTAATGTCCGCAGGGTCCTAGCAGATGACTGTGCAAGATTTGGTGCATATTGGTGAAACGGTGTGGAAGTGCATATTGAACATACGCGAGGTCACAAACCCACCCACACATTTTCACTTTAGCTGAAATTTGGGGGAAGGGTTGGGGTGACCAAATGTAACGTAGCCAGTAATGTCTATAAGGTCCTAACAGGTGACTGTGCGAAATATGGTGCAGATTGGTGAAACAGTGTGGAATTGTATAGGGAACATATGCAAAGCAAAAAACACGCGAACCCAGAATTTCGCTGAAATTTCGGAAAGGGGTGGGGTGTCCAAATGCCATGTAGCCAGTAATGTCCAGAGGGTCCTAACAGGTTACTTTGCAACATTTGGTGCACATTGGTGAAATGGTGTGGAAATGTATAGGTAACATTTGCAAAGCCACAAACCCACACACAAATTTGCACTTTTGCTGAAATCCAGGGGAAGGGGTGGGGTTTCCAGATGTTATCTAGCCAGTGATATCCAGAGGGTCCTAACAGGTGAATGTGCATAATTTGGTGCACATTGGTGAAACGGTGTGGAATTGTATATGGAACATACGCAAAGCCACAAACCCACACATTTTCACTTTTATATATATGTATATATATATATAGATAACCTGTTGGACTGTACAACATTTTTTATTGAACTTAAAGTACTACCGCCATCTTGTTTCTAAAGTGCAGGAATGGGAAAGACTGTTGTGAGAAAGTATATTGACCCATTGTCCAAAGGCATAACATACATGCTTCTTTTCTAACTCCCCTTTTGCAGCTGCTTGTTTCTAAAGTCATGGATTGGAACATTGTGTTGTGCTGGCCTCCAGAGATGGTGCATTTGTCATCTACATTGGACATATTGTTGGTTATCATGGCCTTTTAAGTGATGCAGGCTCTTTTGAACGACAAGCTGGCATGAAGGGGGATCCAATAGAGCTCTTTTAAGCAGGGCATGATGTGGTTGAGTTTCCTCTATCCTGTGATGAGCCAGGTAGTGGTGTGTTGGATGGCTTTTATTGGAAGCATGAGGGAGGCATAGAAGTAGGACATTACTGCTATCCAGATAGGTGTGCACCAAGGCTTTGGCAATAATGCCTGAGTATGTTGTAGCAATGAAGGGTTTGACTTTTCTTGTCAGGGAGAGCGGGTACCATGATGTTTGGATTTTCTTAGCAATCTGTGTCTTGAATGTGAGTTTGGACTGCCAGGTATCTGCTACCAGGAGAGCAGCTTGTAAGTCCAAGAGTGCTCCCCTAATTATTACAGTCTATGACAATATGACTATTGCTCTGCTGGAGTACAAGGATGTGCAGTGGCTAACCTGCCCACTCGGCCCTCACACTACTACTTAGCAACAGTGATACCATTCACAAAGGTGGATCAGGCACAGTCAAGATATATACCACCTTCATCTTTTATGATAACACAGGCCCAGGCAAAACTATGCTATTAAAAGGGAAGTTCTCTCAGGAAATGTATGTGCCCATTGAATCGGTCATGTATTTCTGAGCATATATGGATCGATCCGAAATGTCTTTCCAAAGCATTTTACCTTTGGTTTTCTCACATTTACACATGCGAAACCCACATGTCGATACCGCCATCTTGGGCTAATCTCATCCATTGATCTATTACCCTAAGTTAAAGTGCCCACAAAGCAGTAAATCAGATCAACTGCCCGCAAGTTGACAGCCACATGTCAAACCGATATGCTCCACCTCTTCTTATGAGGTTAGTGGACAGAGTAGCCTGTCATCACCTACATCATCACGTTACCAAACACAAATCGAGGAAGATCAACACATAGACACACACACATACACACACACACACATATAACCAGCATTAAAGTTTACTTTCTTTTCACAAAAACAAGAAAACAACGTATACGTTTATGAAAATACTAATAGTCTGGAATTTGCCAAGTCGTTATATTTTTTAATTAAAGTTAAAAACAGAATTTTACATCCAAAGAATCATTGAACACTTTTCAGAATCTAATGATTTCAAGAAAATGTTGTTTCCTGCAAGGCATAGTTACGATGTTTAGTTCGACTGTCACATTCCATCAAATCTTTCAGATTGCCTTCATCGATCTGTTCTTGAATTGTGAAGTCAAAGTACTGTGTGGTAAAATCTAATGCACTTGTGTTCCACCTTCAATGTAGTATTGAAGCACAAGATCAAAGGTCTCCTTTCACATCGAAATGCAACACTTTGCCATCCGCACGTCTTCATACCTTAAATGATGGCATGTTACTGCGTATCACTGGCAGTGCAAATGGGCAAACTGGTGCCTCATAATCATCCCAGAATGTGGTTATTACTTTTCCGTTACTGATGGTTATCGTCCAGTTCTGGTTAAAGAGCCCACCAACCGGAAGATTGTGTCCATGGCACACGCACATCTGAATGACGTAACTATGTACATTTGGGAAGCAAAAATATATATCAGTACCCAAATTCAACAATAAGTTCACCAATAAATCAACATGTTAAGTAAAAATTACATTTTCATAAATTTGGGTCAGCAAAAATATATATCGGTACCCAATTTCAGAAATAAGTTAGACAATAAATCAACAAGATATATAAAAATTACATTTTTGTTAAAATTGACATTTACGATGTACGCTCTTTGCGTCAACTTGAATATAAATGTTGATCATGAAGCATACAATTGCATACATTTGTAAAGTTTACTTAAATTATTTGCTGAATTTCCATTATAGCAATGTAAAGTTGAATGACCATCTCACTGGAAAGCTTGTACGTTATTGTAGTGAATCTTATAATTTCTTTGTGGTTACTCGCCAAATTGTGTCCTTGAAAATGTGAGTATGAGGGATTCAGGGACAAATAACAAAGATACCTTGTATTGTGTGGGTCACATTGGCAAAGGAAGATTTTGTTTTCGGGAACAAATATCTTCCAGTTTCAATTGCAAGCTGTGGAGTGAAAATAATAACATTATTTTACTCTTCAAAAGAAGTAAATATTTTCTTTATTTGTTACTATAAATAAACACATTCTTAATCTAAATGCTTGGTGTCCCTCTGCAAAGACCATTGTGTTGCCGTCTGAACAGGAGCACAGGAGCACACCAGAAAAAGGTGTCTGTGTTATGTTATGTTATGTTCTTTTGATTTATTCCGCACAGGGCTGCCATTTGAATGGTCTCCAGGCGCACTGTCCCACCCTGCTCTGGCCTACTGCAACAGCTGCAGCCTGGAGTGGTGCTTGACATTTTATATGGCATGCCTCCCCAATCTTGGATAGTCCCCTTAAAGTTACAGTTTGTAATACACCACAAACACCTACACCCAGGTGACAGGTCTGTTCATGTGTTTCCATACTTGCCTCCTCTCTATGGAGACAGCCAGCATTCAACCTGGGGGAAAACACCTGCGTTCTTACACCTAGGTACCAATAGGTGCCCAGTACTATGTTTATGCTATGGCTGTTGATTAGCAGGTAGCAGGATCTGTGAGACCACTGCGGGTATCTTCACTACAACTCCCCCTGCATCCTCTGTTTAGGTTGCCAGGGAAATCCCATCACTCTTGTATCCAGACCCTGGGGGTGGAGAAGCTAGGGAGGATCACCTGGGTGGAGGTTCCATGGGAATTGGGAGAGGGGTACCCACAGGAGAGACATGGTATCCCCCTTTTCCTATTATAGATCAGCCTAACCCTCCCTGGCCTTTATGGGTTACTATAAAGCTGTTCCCCTCATTTCCCCACAGATGACACTCTAGTACTGAGACAAGGAAGATGCCTGTAGAGTACTATGGGGTCAGGCATGTCCCTCTAACTATGGTCAGGCAAGCCCAATTGAGACTGCACACCTGCAAACTGTCAAGCTGTTGCAGGCGTATAAATGAAGAGTCAGAAAGCAGTATAGAGAGCAACAGTAAGGCCTGTGAAGGGAAAACCAGCAGGGTACCCGGTACATGAAGAGTCAGCCATGGTGGGACCTAAGGAGCAGATCCATGACACCGGCAGACATCTCATGTGTGGTAGCCTCCCCATCGGGGAAAAAAGCAGCTGGAGCGGCAAGCTAGGAGAGAGGACGCCGCCGCATCCGTCCCAGAGGCAATGAAGTGCAAGTGTGAAAGGGTACCTTAAGAATGTGGGGCCATGAAATAAGACCACCTTAAATGAATGGTAAGATCAAATGCAATATGGCTACACCTAACATCAAAAGGCCAATAAAAAGAGACTAAGTGAATCTGACTCTATACACAGAGGCCAGCCTAGAAGAACCGTGTGAACTACAGAGTGCAGGAATCCTGGTTGCGCAACCTGTGATGGGTCGACTGTGTGGTCTGACAACTGCACCTAGACCAGTGAGTGCTAAATTGTGAAAACCAAAAACAGTGTGAAACAAGCCAAGGAATAAGACCCTGAGATTTGAGGAATTACTGATGTTGACTTGTGGACGAAGCATCAAGACATGTTTCTTTTGAACTCTGTTTTTATTTTTTTATTTGTAGCACTCAGGAACAACGCCCAAGGGCATAGAAGCGCAGAAAAAAGACAAACAACAGACAGAACAGATGAAATTAAGAACAATTAAGTCAGCCAAGATGGGGAAACCAGAAGGGGAGCAAAACAATGAAATTATTCAAATAAGAGTCTTTAGTCTGTGCCTGAAAGTCGAGATTGCCCCACACACTCTAAGATCCGGTGGAAGGGCACTCCAGAGCCAAGGTGCGGCCACTGAAAAGCAATCATTCTGGACATGGAAGAGTTTGGCTACCGGGGTTTCCACCAGGCCAGTGTTGTTGGTACGTAGTGCTCGTCTAGTTGGCAACCATCTAATCTTTTTGGTAAGATAGGCTGGACCTTTGCCATACAGACAGGCATGCGTGATGCATAGAGTCCTGAACTGGATTAGCTCTGTATTGGCAGCCAATGAAGTGATCTTCTTGCTGCAGAAACATGCTCAGTACTGCGCAAGTCAGTCACTGCCCTAACTGCATTATTCTGGACCACCTGCAACCGATTTATCTCTGTTTTTCCAATGCCCTGCAAAAGAGTGGCACAGTAATACAGATGTGATCCAATGGCACGGGCCAGTGTTTCATTGTCTGCCTTATCAAGAAAAGGTCTTGCCTGTACGAGTAGCTTGACAAAGTAGGAAGCACGAGATACCAGGCTTCTGACGTGTGCTTTCATAGTAAGCTTCGAGTCCAGTATAAGGCCCAGTGTTTTAACTTTGGAGAGTATTGTTAAGAGACAGTCAGAGATTTTAAAAGAGAGGCATATGCTGTATCCAATTTACATAGTTTGGAGACTGTGCCTAGCAACATAATCTCCATCGTCCCATTGTTCAGTACCAGGTCATAAGTAGTCATCCAATGATGGATGCGATTACACATGTTATTAATGGCCTGTGAGTCAAGCTCATGATTGCCGGAAAGGGGAAAGAGACACTGAGTGTCATCTGCATATTTTGCATATCCAACTCCTTCCGCATCCAGACACCTGAAAAGAGGCAGAATAAAAATGTTGAAAAGCGTTGGGGATAGGCAAGAGCCCTGGGGCACCCACACACCAGAACATATTCTTCTGCCACAAAATCATCAAAGAAAACTCTCACCATCCTCTTGGAGAGGAAAGAGAGCACCCAACAGGCTGCCTCAGTAGAGAAGTGGTCAGTGTCTTGCAACCTAGTGGTTGGGAGGGTGTGATCGACAAGATCAAATGCAGCATTAAGATCCAAAAGCATCAAAAGTGATGCTTTCCCTTTATCTGCATGTTGCAGAATTTAGGTTTTTAGCTAGGAGCGTGGTTTACGTGCTATGATTGTTTCTGAAACCCGATTGATTGGAGCCAAGAATGTTATTAAGTTCCAGGAATTTTCGATCTTGCTGATAAGCCATTTTATCAAGGATATTCAATAGAAACAGTGAGCTGGTAATTGGACGATAGTTTCCTGGGATGTTGGGGTCCAAAGAGGGCTTTTTTGAGAGTGGTGAGATCCAAGCCTGTTTAAGAGAGCTTGGGACAATATTCTCCCTGAATGAGAGGTTGACATATTTGATTATCAAAGGCGTCAACCATTTTGCACATAATTTGACAATGGTGGCCGGGCAGATATCGTCCTTGCAGATTGTAGGTTTGATTTTTACAAGTATATCAAACATGTCAGCTTCCAAGATTTCACAAAACCCAAAAGATGTCATAGAGGAGGGTGCGTGTTCTATGCTGACTCTGCTGGATGGGTCCTGGGTGACGCAGGGCATGGAGCACTATCCTTCCCTAATCATAGCAATTGTTTGCCGCATGGCGTTCTGAATATTCGTAGACCAAAGGCTGTCTTTTGTCACTGGGGAGATCACAGGGAATGGTCTTCAAGCTCACCAAGTGCTCTAAATAGCTTTTTAGAGCATGAAGAGGCGTCCTTAATTCTTTGCTTAAAGAATAATTTCTTGGCGTCCTGTTTTGTCGCATCTCCATCTTCAGTGCCAGATTTGTCTTGCCTTCAAAGTTTCAATTTCTGGAGTATGCATCATTTAGAGGGTTCCATGTGATTTCATCGCCTGCTGTTTCATCGCAGGGTTTTCTACCGTGGATTTTTTTTCAAAATAAATCATCACATTTTTCTTTTGGGGGGGTTACCCACCAAACCCACCATCCGCCATTAATTATTTTTATATCCCCGTACACCCACACCCACACCCACACCCAATTTATATAATTTTTTAACCCCCCCAAAAAATTTGCTGATTTTTTTTCTAAAAAAATCAGCGGCAAAAAGCCCTGCGAAAAATCATCCGGCGATGAAATTACGTCGTACTGTTTAGAGGGCTGGCATTTAACCGGCCTTTGCTTTAGAGGGGCCAAGAAGTTGACTGCCTCTGTCATTACAGCATCATAAGCCGACACCAATTCGATAGATGATTCAAAGCTCTTAAGGGTCTCAAGTAGGGGTTCAAAGAAAGGGTGCATAGATACAGAGGTAAGTTTGTGCAGATTCTGACATGTGACTTTTATTGGGGTCACTCGAATTTTTTTGCCCAGGTACAGGAAGCTCTAGTTGAAAGTGTATGGATAAGTGATCCAACCAAGGGCAAAGCATGGTCTACACTTTTTCTACTTGAACCCCATGTGTGACTACCCAGTCCAGAATCCTGCCTTCATAATGTGTGGGCTGCAAGATGTTCTGAGTAAAGCCCAAACTTCATAGCAAGGATTGAAGGGTTTTAGCATGTGTTTCAGACAAATCATCAAAGCCTACATTAACATATCCCAGTATAATGGTCTTAGTGCCAGGCTTCAAATCTACAGACAGCCGCTCACATAATTGAGAGCAGAACTCTGGCATGTTATTAGGGGGGCGGTAGATCAGAAGTAAATTACAAGTATTGTTGGAATCAATGGCCCACTTCATCTGTAAGCATTCACAGTCCGAAATGTACTCAGTGTTCACCTGCCGAATATTGAGGGAGGAATGAAAGATGAGAGCAACCCCTCCCCCCCCTTTCCTGTTGCCCTATCAGTTCTAAGGGCTTTAAATTCTGGGCATATTGCCAGCATCAGTGCAGGACATGCTGCTGGATGAAGCCATGTTTCTGTTATACCGCAAATGACTATGCTATTATCTTGGATGAAGTCACAGATTTCCGTTGTATGTTTAATCAAAGACCTAGTATTGATTAGAACAAAGCGCACAGGCTTAAGCCCAGTACCCACCGATTTTCTTTTAACACCTACTATATCATTGGTGGATGGAGCATCTGGACTAATGTTACTCCCTAGATTTATGTTAGGCATAATGGCAGTCCTAGATATCATAACAGCAATTGATAGATGTGATTTGAGTTTGGATGAGCCAGAAAAGACTGCTGTCGGAAAACTAAGATGGGAGAAAGGAGGAATGCAAAAAGCAGTTTCTTGCCTACAGTAGACCTCGTCCATCGAGCCTGGATGAGAAGATGGGAGAGAGGAGGAATGCAAAAAGCAGTCTCTTGCCCACAGTAGACCTCGTCCATCGAGCCTGGATGAGAACCGGTGAAAACTGGCCTCTGCATACGCGCTGCCGGCGAGAATAAGAGGGCTGGGTGTTATGATTAATGTAGTTCAAGCGAACTACAATGTCACAACCAACGCTCGAGCAGAGCTGAAACAAAAGTGTCCCAAACACACAAATGCTAACACAGATGTAAAGCCTTGGAAGAGCTAATTTATACTATGTCCTTTCCGAGAAAAAAAAAACACAAAGCTTTCAGCCGGTAACACTGGAGTCAAAAGCATCAACACTCTCACACATGCACACAACGCTGCATGGGGACAGCAGAAGCTTTTAACTCATCAGCTGGCGGAAATAGAGGGCTGGGTGTTATGGGTAATGTAGTTCAAGCAAACTACAATGCCACAACCAACCCTCGAGCAGAGCTGAAACAAGAAGTGTCACAAACACACAAATGCTAACACAAATGTACAGTCTATCTATTTGCAGTCCTTACTGCTTGGAAGGGCTAGTTTCTAGTATGTGTTTTGCGAGAAGAAATAAAACACAAAGCTTTTGGCCGGTAACAGTGGATTCAAAAGCATCAGCACTCTCACACATGCACACAAACGCTGCACAGGGACACCAGAAGCTTTTAACTGATCAGCCAGTGGGAAAACGAGGGATGGGTGTTATGGGTAATGTAGTTCAAGCGAACTACAATGTTACAACCAACGCTCGAGCAGAGCTGAAACAAGAAGTGTCCCAAACACACAAAATGCTAACACAAATCTACAGCCCATCTAACTGCAGTCCTTACTGCTTGGAAGAGCTAGTTTCTAGTATGTGCTTTCTGAGAAAAAAAAGAAAAACACAAAGCTTTCAGCCGGTAACAGTGGAGTCAAAAGCATCAGCACTCTCACACATGCACACAATGCTGCACAGGGACGCCAGAAGCTTTTAACTGATCAGCCGGCAAGAAGAATAGGGCTGGGTGGTATGGGTAGTGTAGTTCAAACAAACCACAATATCACAACCAACGCTAGAGCAGAGCTGAAACAAGAAGTGTCCCAAACATGCAAATGCTAACACAAATGTACAGACTCTCTAACTGCAGTCCTTACTGCTTGAAAGAGCTAGTTTCTAGTATGTGCTTTCTGAGAAAAAAAAATACAAAGCTTTCAGCCGGTAACAGTGGAGTCAAAAGCGTCAGCACTCTCACATATGCGCACAAAAGCTGCATGGGGACGCCAGAAGCTTTTAATTGGTCAGCCGGTGGGAACAAGAGGGCTGGGTGCTTTGGGTAATATAGTTCAAGCAAACTACAATGTCACAACGAATGCTCAAGCAGAGCTGAAACAAGAAGTGTGCCAAACACACACATGCTAACACAAATTTACAGCCTATCTAACTGCAGTCCTTACTGCTTTCAAAAGCTAGTTTCCTAGTGTTTCTTGAAACTTGGGGATGGGAACCCAGAGGAGTGTGTGTAACTATATTGCCTTGAACTGGAGAAATGCAATCTTAAGACTTTTTTTGAACTGTTTTGAACTTGGGGAAGGGGAACTGAAGAAGAGGTTAATAGCTGGAAGAAGCTCAGAACTGTATGTTAAACCCTAATTCTTTGAATGGTATAGCTTTAGTTGTACCATCCTGATATTTGCTTTAATAAATCAGTTTGTTTTGAACATTGATTCTATAGTATGTGTCTTACTTCATGATGCCTTCACAAATGGTGTCAGAAGTGGGATGCGGCTCAACCGATACAAGTTAGGGGACCCTAAAATTCAAAAAGCTCAGTGCTGAAGCCTCAGTCCTTTCAATAGCTACAAAGGGCTCTTGGGTTTGACATCTGTAATAGTAGGGATGAAACAATTTCTCCAGGTTAAAGAAGACTGATACCCACAGATGTTATATCGATTCCACCCCCTGGTACTCACATTACACTGGCACCTAAATCAGGGCTGGCATGAAGATTTGGAATTGATGTATCATCAGGGGTAACATATCCAGACTTTAGAGGTGATGTTGGGAAAGACCTTTAGGTTTTTCACAGCCCTTATCAAAAATGCTATTCCTGCAAAGGTTGTAGACACCCCACAAAATGTGACCCTTTAAGCCAAAATGATTTCTCCACTATTCCAACAGTTCAATTACTCGGTAAGGAGAAAAAGAAGAAAGAAGAAAGATGGATACATCGTCTCATAAAAGTGATAAGAACCTAAAGACATCTTGAAAAAATTGGAAAGAACCAGAGAAACCCCCATATCTTTCTATGTACTGAAGGTAAAAATGTATATAGAATCCCTGTTATCTTAGAGCAAAAACCCATCTGGGCAAAATTGGATACGGGAAGTAAGAAAAGTGCCATAACAACAGAGTTACTCCCCCAGAGATGGAAAGAAGTAGGAAAAGAGAGGGTGACTTGTGTAGATGGCCATATGAAAAATCACCTGTTACCCCAGATCCCTATGACCATCTTGGGAAGAAAAATAAATCTAACCTTAGCAGTGATCTCCAATTTACCGGCCCAGTTAATCCTGGGGAGTGATGTACCCCTATTCTATCAATGGATTTTACAGGTGGCACAGATTAAATCCAAGAATCTTAACTCTAGATTGCCTCGACTAATAAAATAAGAATCTCTCCTGTTTGAAAATAGAATCATTGGGAAAAAAAAGTACTCTTTTCTTAGGGATGGACCTGGTACACCGGAAAGAAGAATTTAATCCAAGAAGTATGCAGTAGAACACTGGAAGAGTTGAGAGCAAGGTAACATAGACTTCCTCTCCCAGTTTCCCTGTCAAGCACCCTGGTCCAACCCACTTTGAAACCTGAGGGTATCCTCCATCCTACTCCCCCTGGATCCTCTGCTCAGGTGGCCACGTATAGGCCATCACTCTTGGATCTAGACCCTGGGGTTGGAGAAATGAGGGAGGATAACCTGGTTGCAGGGAACTTGGGGATTGGGATTGGGGTACCCACAGAGAGATATGGTATCCCCATTTTCCTACTAAAGATCAACCTAAGCCCCCCCACCATTATGGGTTACTATAAAGCAGTTCCAATAATGTCCTCACATGTGACACCCAACAGTACTGGGACAAGGAAGAGGTGACTAAGAGTAGTGAACAATATCAACAATAAACATCAATTTCACCACTCAAGTACTGGGACGAAGAAGATGCCTGAAGAGTACTATGAGAGTCATGCATGTCCCTCCAATTACCGCCTGCAAGCCCAATTGAGACTGGACACCTGCAACCTGTCAAGAGGTTGCAGGTGTATAAATGGAGAGCCAGAAATCAGTATAGAGAGCAACAGGGAGGCCTTTGTGGGTAATACCAGCAGGGGGCCCGGACCGTGAAGAGGCAGCTCTGGTGGGAACTAAAGAGCAGATTCAGGATGCTGGCCGACATCCCATGTGTGGGATTCTGCAGATGGGGGAAACAAGCAGCTGGAGCTGCGAGTGAGGAGAGAGGACGCTGTCTGCATCCGCCCAGAGCCAGTGGAGTTGCCAGCGTGAGCTTGACAGTGCCCGGCATACGAGCAAGGCTCACAGAGGCTGGCCTGACATCTCAGAAGCAGAGAAGGAACAGCTGGAGCTGCAGAACAGGAACGTCGGGACCAGTGAGGGACGGGCAGAGCCACTCAGAAGCTAGGACGCTCCTTTGAAAACGACTTAAATCATGCATATTGAATACCAAACTTTAAGAAACTTTGAAAATGACTTAAATCATGCATATTGAATACCGAACTATAAGAAATCTTGAAAACGAATTGAAGCATGCATATTGAATAACAAACTATGGGAAAACTAAAAACCAAGCCGAACTATGCAGAGTGAAATTTCGAACTGCACCGCTGCCACTGAAAAAAAGGTAAGTTGGGGTGGGAGGGACAGGGAATTTAACATTAAGGGAATGGAGGGTGGGGGAAGATGATTGGGTGGGGAGAAGTAGACGTGGGCTTGGAACAGTAGATTCAGGCCATGATCCGAGCAACCTGATTGGTTTCTCCCCACTCCATGGGTGCTAATTGAAATCAGTTTTCAGCAGCCCGTACGATCTGCCTATTTTTTCTAGGAAAGCCAAAAACCTAGCGTTTCCAGGGAGTGGGTCTTCAGTGGGTACCCTACCTGCAGCAGGAACGTCTCCTCACAGAAGAAATGGTTCGTATTGGGGGAGATTGTTTCCAATAAAACACTCTGACCTCATTCTTGTGATAAAGGCTGCTTTATTCGAAGAAGGTCTGCTTTGAAATTGTTAACATCATCAAACTTCATTTAAAAACCCCATCACTTTTGTTACTCAGCCCTTTCTACTCCCCTCTCCCTTCATTTGTGCTCCACCTATCCTTGTACATCTTCCTTGTTTTCTTTCCTGATGGTGTCTTATCCCCGACCATGTCTTTCCTTGTTCTTTCTCCTTTCTTCCTGTTTTCCCCATCTTTCTCCTGATTGTTCCTGCCTGCCGTAGGACCAAGAACTGTTGTTCTTTTCTCTTGTTTTCCCAAACCCCTCTATTATCTTATCTTAACCTTTAGAAACTCCAACTTTGTTAACCTTTTCTTTGATTTGTGTCTGCTCTCTGAACTGCATTCCTGAACTTTGCCTTAGCGACACAGATGCCCCTGTCCCATCCCCACCACACATAAACAAACACCCAATAATCAACAATCAAACAACTATTATGTTATTTTAGCAGCCTCTGCCTTATGTCAAGCCTCCCCTCATCTTATCTCATGTTGGAAGTGAGGGCCATTGCTGCCTTTCCTTCCCCTTCTCTGCCGCAAGCCCAAAATAAACTTATTCCGTCCTGCGACTCCAGACCGCTGAACAATCCCTGCCGGCCTGCATTTTATGTTGCAGTGTTTTCCCCGCCCTTTCCTCCCACAATGTCTCCATCGGTGGGATCATTCCTTCCCATCCACGGGCCCTTCTATGGCGTTTTACAAATCAACATAATATTTTTTGTTATGCACCAATTCAATGTTATAATTGCTCTGGACTAACACTGAAAGACAGCCATCACTGGGTGGTTTTGAACCCCAAACCTTTAAACAAACAGTCATATGAACTAACAATTGCCACAACAGAAACTATTGGGATAGCAATTTCATCAAGAGTTCCTTCGTGTTTGCTTAGACTAGAGTGTGCTTACTGTTAAAGGTAAATCTGCATTGGCATATTTTCCAGGGCAATACCTGCCACCCCTCCATGCCCACATACACTTTCCCTATTACTGATGTGTAGACTTGGCCACCACTATCACATTTTCATCCTGCTTATATGGCGGTGGCCTGTCATGTTTTTTTATTATGAAAATATGGTGACCATAGTGCAACAGGCTAGCTAATGTGCAACACGCAACAGCAGTTGATCGGCGTCTCCCACTGTGCCTGAAAATATCCACAACTTCCTACCTTCCAATTTATACAAAATGTGATCTTGCCTTTTTAGAGAGCTTGTACTAAAGAAGAGATCTTCAGATCTTTCAGACTACAATAACCAGCATATATGGCTATTAACTATGCTGGTTAGGGATGATGGGAGCTGTTGACCAGATAAATATGCAAGTACCAACACGTGCCCCTACACCTCAACATTAACGTACAGGTGAGGGAATACACCAGCCGAGGCAGCCCTACCACCCCATGAGTCTAGGGGTGAAAGACAAGACAAACTAAGACAGATTCCAAAAAACTATCTTTTAAACAATCAATGTATACACTTCTGCCATAAAAGATTTCCTAGGTTGTGCAACACTAGAAGGGATCATAGTTAGCAGAAAAGCATAAGAAGTGTGCTGAATATCGCATACAAGGAAGGAGGATTCTGGAATAACAAGAAAGGGACTCACTACACTGAATGGGCAGGTGCAATCATAGGCAAGTATGATGCAGCATACACAGGCAGGAAAACCAAAGTATGGCAGATGCACAAGGTGAATGTAACATGACCAGAGAGGAATATAGGTAGCACATATGGAGGCAAAAAATGCAGGAGTACAGCCATTTTCCCAGCACATAGGCTGCAGCAGGCCTAGAAGTTATCAAGGCCTCAGATGAAATGCCAAATACATGAACAAACATTTATTTTAGAAGCTCTGAAGCTTCTCAGCCAGTAGTCCATAGCACATGCCAAGGTCAGATGCATGGAAGGGACTAGTGGGTGTGCAGAAGCAGTGATGAGATAACAGTTCCCAGGATGCAAAGCAGTAGCCTTCCAAGTTAATTTAATGAATAGGAGCACAGGCAGCCATTGATGGCCACGTGCATTAAAATAGTATGCGCAAAGACTCCATAGAGAATAGAAGGGTGTCCTAAGTGGTCACAATGAGTACACCATGCATGTCATAATTAGCTAAAAACTAAGGGCTGGATTCACAGAAGCATTTTATAATGGTAACATCTCATTGGAAAACGCTCTGTGCATCAGGCCTAAGTAACTAGGAAGAAAATCACTCTCCAACACGGTCCTCTAGCATGTGATCAAGACATGAAGAACACTGGTTATTCATTATGAGCCAAGTACAGATAAGACACCTGTTGAACTCCCTAGCACACACACAGTCACAAGATGATACACAACTCCCTAGCACACACACAGTCACAAGATGATGCACAACTCCCTAGCACACACACAGTCACAAGATGATGCACAAGGCCAAATACAAAGGAGCAGATAGGGCACATGGCCTGGGAATGATGAGGAGTACTTTTAATAGGAATTATTGCAGACCATGGACTTCTCTCCCCCCACCACATGTCTCACTCATATCTTGACATCTTGTCAACTGTCCAAGGTTGGCGAGTAAATAGCCAACCAATACAAATCCCTCTTGCCACACCGCCTATAATGAACAGGGCCAATGAATCAAGTGTAGTTGTAATATGTAATCAAAGTATTTTCTGTAATGGGCTGGGCCCAGGAGGGGCCATCAGATTTGTTCAGCCAATGAAGGAACTAACACCTATATACTCTAAAATACTTGAGATAATAACCAATCTAAAATATTCATACGTCTTGTAATCGATATTGTAGTATGATGCTATTGATCACCTGTTTCTAGTTGAAAAGCCGTTCACATTGTAATATTGAGAGCTATTTGTAGGCTGTGCCGACCGAGATTCTGGTAACCCTTAAATGTGGCGGTAGCGCTATTACCGCCGCATTTAAGGGTCCGCCAAATCACGGCGTCGGCTGATTTCTCCCCAGCTCTTAGCTGGGGGAAAATCCGCTGAAATTTCGTGCTCTTACCGCCGGCGGGAAATCCGCTGGCAGTAAGAGCGCGAAATTTCCCAAATTGAGCCCAATGGGGAATTCCTGAATGGGCTCAATGGAGAATGGGCAATACTTGTTCCACCAAACCCGTGATAGCGCCGGCCTTACCGCCCAACTCATGATGAGGCCCTCTGTCTTTTGACTAAAGCTGGGGTTTTCCATGCTCTTTGAGTACTCCATTATTGAGTATTATGTTTATGCTATTGCAAATTTGGGGCCTCTTTTACACTTTTATTGGAATTTTTCTGCAGAAACATGAAGCCATTCTAGTCATAAACTAATGCCCCCAAACCCACATGACTCAAGGCACTCGTGAATATTTGCAGGACACCACTTTGAAAATGTAGTGACCTGCAAATATTAGAGGGTCACTCAGGGTGGTGGAGGAAAAAATCCTTATTCACTATGATGCATCTTTGACCTACAACTGCCCAAATCGCACTTATGGCTTTGGCACCTTTTCCCTCCCACACTCCACCCACTTAATTTCACATTAAGTGGGAAATTTTACATGCTGCAGCAGCTTCCCGTGACTACAAAAATGTTTTGTTTTACACTTTTAGTGCATGCAGGCCCTCTTGGCCCCGCCATGATAATGATTGAAACAAAAACATTTTGGAGTATGAGCCTGCCCACATATTTTTCCTTTTTTCAGCACAAGGCCTGTTTAAAAAAAGTTGCAGTATTAAAGGTTGCACATTTGTGATTGCCCGCCGGGGCCATTGAATACCCGGGCAGGGCAGTGGGGCATGTTACAGGGCCATTAAGAGGATGCAGCTTTCCCATCCTCACAGGTCTCTCGTCATGGGTGAACCCTGAATCTTTACAGACAGATTGCAGGGCATTTTTCAAAGTTTGAGGGACCCTGAACCTCCCAAAAGCTTAAACATGTTCACTCATGACTAGAGAACACTGATTGACTTTCTTGCTAGCCCAGAGATAGGCTTCATAGCACACGCAAATAATATGCGTCTCTTCTGCTGTTGGGGGAAAACATGAATTGGCTCTTATTACTCCAAACACTGGATGGAAGCAAATGTGCTGAGTATCAAAATCAGCAAAATGCAGATACTGGTACTAAGTTCACATAGCAGTATTCTGATATACTTACCAGCACGAACCTATAATTCGAGATGGTACCCATACCACACCGAGCCTGAAGGCAAAACCCTAAAAGTGCAACTCCACCCAAAGCAAACAAACCAAGTGCATGCATGAATCTTATGCTGAGTAAACTTTCTAAGGAACAGTAAATATTCCTAAATGGACCAAAAAGAAACATGATTCAAAGTACACTCCTAGGAGAACAGACAATATCAGCATAACTGCTCAACAAACGCGTATTCCACCTGCAAGTAAACACAAAGTGCTGTAGCTGTAGCACTAACTGAGATCCCAAACCCTCAGACAACTGGCTGTGAGTAAAGTAAAAGTAAGAATGCAACATCTTTCCTGTGCACAGTGCCAGCTACCCCAAGAACGGAAGCTATAACTCTGCTCCATGCATCCTCATGACTGCTTCTCAGCCATCCACCACCTTCTCCCCACTGCCTTCAGATGTTGCTCTCCTTCCTCAGAACCCTTCTGTTGTCTGCCTTGTCCCCTTTTTTGTACTCACTCTTCCCCTTCTCTCAATTTGTTCCATCGCATAAACGGCTCAGCCATCTTTAGTCCCTGTTCTCAAATCTACCCATAACCTCTACTCTCCAGTATTCATATAACCTTGCTTTTCTCAATGCCAAAACAGTATGAAATCCTGATCCTAATATTTCTGCTCATCCTAATCCACTCTTCACTTTATTTAACCACCTTCTGTCTTCTCTAGCCCTGATACGCCTGTTGATCTGTATGTTTGGATTAGTCTCATGCTTAGCAGCCTAAACTGATGCACTTGGATCCTCCTTGGCACCCACATCTCCTCTTTCTATGTCTCCCATCCCCATCCCCCATCTGCCATCTTGGACTCCTTCTTTTCTATTCACCCTTCTCTCTAAGACTGAGCCCAGTCGCCTCCATTTCCATGGCTGCGTCTCCCGATTGCTGTCCTTGCTGATCTCATTTGTGTGCCCCTGCCCAGTCCCAGACTTCATAGCTCTTCTTAACTACTGGTTTCAAATGGTATCTCCCCTCTTTCCTGTAAACATAACACCATCTTACCTATTCTCAAACAAACTTCTATTGTTCTCCCCCTTCTAGCTACCATCAAAATCTTTTTCTTTTTGAACTGCATGAGGGCGCTGTTTATTCCCAATTCTCTCATCACTTGGACTCAAATTCACTTTTTGCTACGCTCAAATCTGGCTTTCAACCTTCACACTCCACTGAAACTGTTATTATATATGTAACCAACTTTCTAACTGCTGCTCATCATTTCTATATGGTGGTTTTGTAAAACCTACAATCACCTCAATTTGGGCCGTAGCCTGTGGGCCCACAGGGCCCGGCCAGTAAGGGCTACATGCATGTCCCCAAGGGAACACCTAGAAATAAAGATGCAGACAGCAGGGTAATACATGTATTTTATTTAATGTGTAGTGTGTTTTTTATTTATGTGTGTGCCGTTTTTGTCTTGGATCAAATCATCCAGCCCATCATGGGGCTGTATGGAATGTTAACAAAGAAATAAAAAGAATAACACAATTGAACAAGACCCCCCTGCACACACATGGGTTGGGCAGGGGTGAAAAAAAACCAAGGTTTATTTGAAAAAAAAACAATTGAAGAAAGGGGTTGGGAGCAGAGGAAATAGAAGCAGAAGAGAAAGAAAAAGACGTACCTGGGGGGGTTGCTGTCTTGATCGACCCCTCAGGCAGCTGTCGGCCAACCCAGGGTCAAGACCGGATGGGCCCAGCAGTATCTAGGGTCCAGGCAGGGTGCCAGGTGCTGCCTCGGCCATCAAAGAACAGCCCAGCCAGTGCCACTTGTGGGGGGCGGACCAGACCAGGCTGCCATAACATCCTCCTGGGATGCGTATGCCAGACGCAGTTTGGGAGGTAAAGAGCAGAGAAGGAGAGGCTCACTCCATCCATGATGGTGAAGCAGTGAAGCAAAGTCCTGGGTGTCCTTCGCCAACCCACTTGGGTGAAGAGAGAGGAGGTGGGAGGAAGTCCCAAGCTGATCAGTCCGGGTGAAGGAAATCCCTGGGCCGCCCAGCAGAGCAGCCCAGGTGAAGGCTAGAGACCCGCCCTCAGCGACTCAAGATGCATTGCAGAGGGGGCTGGACAGAAGCTCCAACAAGGCCATGGACCCACACCTGTGAAAGCGGCAGCATCTTTGTTGTCATGGGGATGCCCTCTGACATCAAAATTGCCACGGGAGTGGAGCAGTGAGCATGGCAGCGTCCCCATGACAACTGGGCCGCCGCCTGAAGATAAGAAGGTGGCCCCCACACTAACAGGGGCACCCCAAAGATTTGCAAATGCTGTGGGGGGGGGGGCTGTGGTGATCACTGATGGGCCCTCAACCCAACTCAAGATTGAACGCGGGCATGGGGTGACAGTAACAATGGGCAGATACACGCCTGTGCAGGAAGCCGCACAGGACAATTGAAAAAGTGCAAGCAGTGTGTTGATCACGGATGGCCCCATGAAGTGAACATTGCCACCCAGAAGAATGAACATTGGGGGCAGGCCTGTGAAGAATCCAACGGATCCCTCACTGAACCCCTGCCTAAAGTCTCCTCCCAGGTGGCCCGGGGAAGGCAGACGCTTCCTGATCCCAACCCTGGGGGTGGTGTACTGCGTGAGGATTACATGGGCCCAGTGTCATGAGGAGATTCCATGGGGTGAGACGCAGTATTTTTCTTCTGACAGGAAGATTCTTACCACTGTACCTAAAGAGGTTATGGCTTACTGTCATTTCAATGTCTCTCAACCTTAAGAACCCTAAGGTTAGTCAATTAGAAACAAATATACCAAAAGAAAGATCCTTTTTGATATCCCAGACTAAACACCTTTCTCAAACTCATGGGTACAATGTAAAGGATTATGGAATTGTTTTCTTCACTAAACCATCTTTCTCTATAATAGCTAATTCGCATGACCCCTCTATTAAAAACCTTAAGGGAATGAAATCTACAATAACAAATAATGTAGAAGTTGAAAAACCTAACTTTGTTGGAAGAAACTGCAAGTCACAGAATCCTAGAGGTACCAAGGCGAGTAAGAGGGCTGAAGAGGCATGTAGATGAAGTAATCAGGCAATTAAGCCTGGTAGCTACTGCATTAGTCAGGTAATTAAGGTTAACTGCCCATACCTGCAGACAATCATTGAACCTGTCAGGCATAAAAGGCGCCACCAGGAAAAGAGGAGTAGAAGTAGCTGGTACGAGAGCTGGAAGGCTGCCTGTAGCATTAGAAGTAGAGGAGAAAAACAAGGCTGGCAAATCACAAGAAAGTGGAAGAATAGAAAGGATAGCAGAGCGTGGAGACAACAGATTTCCCCTGTAATCTCTGAGAGAGTTCTTTTCTCCCAAACTCCTAAACGCAGTGGCTGTGCAGCGGAAGAAGTACAGGATACTGAGTTTTTCCCATCTGACCCTTTTTACTGTGATTGCATAGCCGTGGAAGTGCAGGAGACTAAGGCAAGAAGCAGAAGGCAAGCCAAGGGTCTGGGGAGAAAAGGAAACTCTCGAATCAAGTGGCCGGACGGGAGACACCCGTGCTGGAGAAGGGTGTGCGTCCCCAACAAGCCAGAAGTAGTAGAAGAAACAGAGGAAGTCGGGGAAGCAGTGCAACCCATAAAGCCAGTGTCATTCAAGCTGTTGAGTGAAGCACGATGTTCAGATGCACAGTGAGAGCCTTGCCGGTAACTGTAACCAGCTCCTACCAAAGTTGTGTATTGTTAAATGCGACTAAAAGCTGTTTGTTAATTCAGAAGTCTCACTAAGAATGGAATTGTAGCACTCAACTTTGAAGATCACTATTCGTGTGAGAAGCTAAAGTACTTGAAACCCATTGTTGATTTATCGAAAGACTATTGCTGTATAACGGAGTGGTCATGTATCCGTAATTATTACAAGGGAATTATTCTTAAACCATTACCAATTACTGAACGCTGTCTATATATGAGTTACAAGTTACAGAGTGTGAAAACTACTTCAACGAGAGGTCCTGTGTGCCTAATTATAATTCCCAGAGAATGTAAGAATGTCATCCTTTACTGTTGCATGGGATTATAATTCTTTACTCGACTTAAAACCTTAAAATCTATTTGATGGAGAGTTTGCGTGTACCTAATTGTGTTTTCATTGGAGAGACTGGGCTCTATATTGTATCCAGAAGTGACATTTGTTCTATTTCAAGAAGTAAAAAGTACAACGTCTTGGAAAGACTGAGATTCTCCTCATCGGCACACCCGCTCCCTCCGTTCCTGTCACTCTCTGGCGAGCCTCTCTTGGTCCTCTTCCTGCTCCCATATGTGAGGCAGAAAACCTCAGGGTCATCTTTGACTCCACACTGTCCTTCTCTCCTCACATCTCTGACATCTCTAAGAAGTCACACTACCAGCTGCACCTCCTCAGAGGTATTCTTCCTTTGCTCTCCTTCCCCCAGAAGATCACTGTCTCCAGAGCTCTGGTTCTCTCTAGGCTGGACTATTGCAACAGCCTCTTTCTAAATCTGCCTGCTTCTACTCTCTGCCCTCTGCAACTCATCCAGAACAGGACTACGAGACTTGTCCTTGGCCTCAAGCCCAGGGATCGTATCTCTTCAGGACTGAAATCTCTGCACCGGCTCGCAGTGGTTGTGAGGATTAAGTACAAAACTCTCTGCATTGTCCAAGGGGGTGTGCTCGTGTGCGTTGGGTGTTGTCTGTCCTGATGCTGCTCTGCTTGGCTGGAGATGCTAGCTTGTGTCTCCCCTTAGTCCTTGCTTCAGGAGATATTAGCTACCGAAAGGAGCTGGTCAGTAGTTTCACCTCCTTCAAATCTTTCCTTCACTTCTTCTGGCTCACCTCTGTTTTTTAATGGGCGAGCTCTTCATCCTGCACACTCTGGCAGGGACGCGGTTCACAGTCTTTCCTGGATCGAGTTACGCCACTGATCCGAAAGGAGGTTGCTGAAGTAGAAGGTCCGGGAGTAAGCAGGTAAGTCTCTATTCCAATAACTCCTTGGAATGACTGCCTTTAAGTCTTTCTGTTCAAGGTAACTAATGTCCGTTATTGTTTTACAGGTGCAGCATTAAGCAACCTTCGGATGATGGATGACCCTCCTGACAATGATGCTTAGGATTCCTGCCGGTAAGTATAGCACTGTGCTGGGCACGTGAATGTTCTCCTCTGTAGCTTTCCTTTGCTACGTGCAACTAACCTGTTTGTCTTTTTCTGTTCAGCAGGTACGGCGCGAGTCCAGGAAGAAGAATAGAAGATCTGTGTGGCGGTGTCGAGCTGTGGCGCGCTGCTGAGTGAAGAACTGTCCGATGAAGTTCCTGGAGCGGGCCGATCAGGTGAGTAGCTACCCGAGAGGGTACTTTTCATTCTGTTCTGCAGATGCGGTGGTCCGTGGGAAAGCAGGAGATGAGATCTGGATGTACTGCAGGTAAGGCCTTCGATGCTTAAATAACTCCTGTTATTCTCTGTTCGCAGGTGCCGATGGATGGAAGACTCTGGACGGGCGTGGCAGAAGGAAGCAAGAACTGTTCTGACATGGTGAGCGTTACGCTGCAGGAGTGCAGAATAACACAAAGCGTGTTCAGATTGTTGGGTGCGGTTTAAATAGCCCTGCAAGTAGTTCCAAGAAAGTAGTCCTCTTCTCTGTATCCCTTCTCTCAGGTAAAGTAGTTCCAGGCCACACCCTGAACTGAATGGCTCAGCCTCTCAGAGCCAAGTTAAAGGACCATGTAGTTAACACCTCCATGAGCCTGGCGCCAGCGGTATAGGCGCATTAAAAATGCCATATCATATCATAAAGAAGAATAAGCATTACCCCCAAGCCAAGAGACAATCCCTTTATATATGTATATATATATTTTTTAATTATGGGTGTTTTATTACAAATCTTGCATAAAATTAAAATGACATCCATCCATTCCATTACATTTGTTCCCATACATATAATCGCCTCTTACTATTTACAACATTAGGGCCTCCTCCATGAATTTCAGAGCCGCAAACATCATCGATGCATTCTCCCCAATACAAAAACATGTCCCACCATTCAACCGTTGTCAATGTTTTAAACTGGCTTGCAAAATCACACAAATATTTTATTCTCAATGGCATCAGGCTTATACATTCTACCAACAGATGCTTTGAGGATTCAATTACTTCTTTCACTTCCAATACCTACAGATTGGGCCCATTTAATCGCATTGACTTCTATTGTTATGTCCCTCTCTTGTCGGCAGGATGTTCAATCTCAGTCTCATAAATAGGTCACGATATTTGGGACTTGGAAACTTAGATAGGTAGGCTGGCACTTGATTGATGGCTCTATTATCCAATTCAAAGTTCAGAACAGATGTATACGAGAGTCTTTTGGCCTGTGTCCCTATCGAATCTAGCATCATTACCTGGTTCTTTACATTTCCCGGGGTCACCATTAAGATATCACTTGTTAAATTAAGATCACATAGTCCAGCCCTACAGTCTTGTTTCCATCTGTCAATGAGGCCATCTCTACTTCCTTTATCTTTGTTCTTCAGAATGTCCCAGAGCAGCAATGTCTCCATCTCTGTGCATTCCTTTATATAGCAAATCTGTCTTGCTGAGAGCCATCTTGCTGCAAAGTGAAGTTGTTAGCAGTCAAGTGGCATAAGAAACAAAAACCCCATTATTACCTGAAGCTGAGAGAGTGGCACATATGCTTCTGGTTAATTGTATGGGCCGATGACTGGCAGAAAGGTAGGAACAAAGCTGGGGAATGGGAATCAAATGCTTATGAAGAATATTCTGAAGGAGAACACAACCTGTGTTGTGAAAGACTGCTGAAGCTTGAAAGGAGAAAGTGTTATGGGCAGAAGCACGTTGTTCTTGTAGTAGTAACACAGACGCAAGAGGGAAAGAGGCTGTCCCTTTTAAGAAAGCCATTAAAATGAAGAGTGCCTTGCCTACCTGAAGAGGATGAGTGTTCATCAGTACTGAGCGGTAGTAATGATACTCGAACTGTGGTGGTATATTAAGTTGTCAGCAGATGTCACATTGAAGTGGTTAGAAGCAGTAACATACTGTGAGACAAAGGCGACTGTTCTCATAGTGCTACCAGTAGAAGAGTGCAGAGAAAGCATCCTGACATATAAACCAAATGTCAAGTTATAACTGAAGACGTCTTAAAGAATTGAATATAAATTAATTTCTTTTGAACTGTGGCAGACTATCTTGAAGAAGAAACAATTTATCATTACTACTGACTTCTGCAATTGTATTCGCTCTCCCCTCTTGCTTCTTCACTCTTTTTGACTGCTTACTCTCTGTTCTCTCCTCCTCTCTCTTTCTCCCTTTTCCTATTTCCTCCCCTTACTTTCCTCTATGCACCTACTCTATCAGAATTGTCCCTGGACCTAGTATGATAGCAACCTCGTCTGTCTCCTCCCCCTCCGCTAACCTGTTCCCCCTCCCCACCCCTGCCACCATTATCTGAAATGTTGTCAGGCCTAGTACGATAGTCGCTTGTTTTGTTCCTCCCCTCCCTTTCCGGACCCCTCTCTCACACCTTTTGTTTTTCTCCGGCTCTACCAGAAATGTCATCAGGCGTAGTATGGAAGTCGCCTGTCTGTCTCCATTTCCTTCCCACTCTCCCCCTCCCTTCCTTATCTATGTCTTAGCTCTTGCACTATCTGAAATGTCATCAGGCTGAGTAAGATAGTTAATTTCACATCCTTATTGTACATGGCCTGTAAGAATGTCATTGTATTTTCCCTTGTTCCCTCTCTTAGGTAGGGAATTCCTCTGTAGAGTAGGGCAAGCAAGGTATTTTCTTTATATAATTTCTTTCATAAAATGGCATATTTTGAGAAGTCTACAAGCAGTTGTCTACCTCGGATTACTGACCCCTCACAGGCCCAAGCCATCATTGCCACCAGGAGACATATCCCCAGCCAACCGGCAACCAGCACCACCTTCCAGCCCTGCAACAGCCAGCTCTTCTACCAGCTTTGCAACCAGCCATCAGCGAACCAGCGCCACCACAGAAAGTTCCAGGGAAAGTGCTGTGAAGGGGTGACTGACTGCAGCAGTCACCCCATTGTGACAGAATGTTTATATGTAGTATATATGTTATATTTTAATGTATATATGTATGTGTAGTTTTATGTTTATGTAATTACTGTTATGAAAGGTAAATATTAAGTAGGGGTAGGATGTTAAAAAAAAAATATGGCCATTCATTTTTGAAAAAAGGGTACAATGGAGATACCCTGGTGTGAGGTAGTGGGATAGTGTGGCGGGCTGCCTAAGGCCGCTTAGTGAGAGGGGACCACCCACAGAGGCCCTCCATGGCCTCACACTCCATGTGTATGGCACCTGAGTTGAGGCGTGGTGTCAGTGGCCACAGGTCTTCTGATGCTAAGTGCATAGAAATATCATTAACCAAACACAGCAGAGAATGATCCACAAGGATCAAGCACAGTTAGTGGGAAACATAATTAGTGGGAAGAAAAAGTGAAAGGACGAGCAACCAAATGCTTGGGAGAGGAGCCATGATGCTAGCTAATCCGGAACACAAAGGATTTTAAACAGAAGTGAAGGAACAGCGAGAAAGTTCCAAATGGAAGAACCAGAACAGAGAAAGTGCAGTCATCCTTATGGGATGGGTAATGTTAGGTACCACAAGGAGTTTGGCATGATGAGATATTTGCGGTCATTAGGAATCATTATTCTTGAGAGCCTTTAGCACAATGGTGAACCATTCACATGGCTTTGAAAAGAATATGTTGCTTAATTGGCGTTCATTGCAATATGGCGAGGAAATGCAAAATATGAGAAAAACAGTGAAGACAAAATACAAGGCGAGCAGCAGAATTTTGCATGATTTGAAGACAGTTAATGTGAACAGCATGGAGGCCAAGATAGAGAGAGTTGGAATCATTGAGGCAGACTCAAGGGGGTTAGAGGCAGATCAGGAGGGATAAGGCACCATTTAACAGAGAAGGTGGAGTTGAAACGAGCAGCTTTCTCCCCCAACTTACCTGATTAAGTTGGGGTAGAAAGGAGGGAGATGCATCCTATTTTAAATCCAAGTTTTATTTTTACAACAGATTGTGGCAGGACCTAACAGAAGAAGGCTAAGGGCCTCATTACACGGTAGGCGGTAAGGGTTTAGTGGTACCGGTAAATCCTTACCGCCTTACTACGAGGTCCCTTTGCGGGTTGGGGATTTTAACGCCTGCTTTTTGCAGGTGTTAAAAACCAACCTGCAAAGGGAGCCAGGGAGCTAATTACGGTACCGCAATTTGCGGTGCTGTAATTAGCGCCTTCCCCATTCCCATTATGCCCTATGGGGCAAAAATGGGAATGGGGAAGGGCAATGGTGGAAGGGGGAATAACGGCCCCTCCAACCTTGGAATGGGGCGGTAATTCCCCTTTCCACCAAGGCGGTGGCGGTATTTTACCGGCATGAACCATGGCGCTAATTGCGCCATGGTTCACCGCCTACCGTGCAATGAGGCCCTAAGAGTTAGAATACTATGGGCCTCATTAAGACCCAGGTGCTGACGGAATGAAGGGGGCCGGTACAAGACCGGCCCCCTTCATTCCGTCAGGGCTGATTACGAGGTTCCCTTTGCGGCACCCGGATCAGACGTCTGGTAAAACCAGATGGGCCTCATTGCACGGTAGGCGGTAAGGGTTTACCGGTACCGGTAAATCCTTACCGCCTTACTACGAGGTCCCTTTGCGGGTTGGAGACTTTAACGCCTGCTTTTTGCAGGTGTTAAAAACCAACCCGCAAAGGGACCCAGGGAGCTAATTACGGTACCGCAATTTGCGGTGCCGTAATTAGCGCCTTCCCCATTCCCATTATGCCCTATGGGGCAAAAATGGGAATGGGGAAGGGCAATGGTGGAAGGGGGAATTACCGCCCCTCCAACCTCGGAATGGGGCGGTAATTCCCCTTTCCACCATGGCGGTGCCGGTATTTTACCGGCATGAACCATGGCGCTAATTGCGCCATGGTTCACCGCCTACCGTGTAATGAGGCCCAATGACTTTTCCGGATCCTGCGAGGGGAAGAGGGAGGTAACAACGGGACACTTGTAATGTGCCCGTTGTTACCTCCCTCCCCATTCCCATTGAGCCCTCTGGGGGATCAAATGTGAATGGGGAATGGTTCCTGCAAGGAGGATTTACCGGGTCCTCCTATGTCGGAATTACCCGGTAAGTCCCCATTGCAGGAACCCGGTAATGGAGCCCGGTCTGGAGGCAGCCATGGTGCTAACAGCACCATGGCTACCTCTAAACTCGTAATGAGGCCCTATATGTTAACATGGCTGGCAGAATAGAATGGGGGTCATTCCGAGTTTGGAGGTAACCATGGTGCTATTAGCGCCATGGCTGCCTCCAAACTCGGGTCTGGGTAGTCAGAATGGGGACTTACCGAGTCATTCCAACCTTGGAGGACGCGGTAGGTCCCCATTCTGAAAACCATTCCCCATTCCCATTCGAGCCCCCATAGGGCTCAAATGGGAATGGGGAAGGAGCTTATTACGGGCCTGCAAATTGCGGGCCCGTTATTAGCTCCCTGGTCCCTTAACGGCTCCCACTAAGGGCTTGCTGGTAAAACCAGCCGGCCTTAGTGGGACCCGCTAAGAGACCGTGGAATGCGGCGGTAGGGGGTTAACGGCACCGGCATCCTTACCGGTGCCGTTAACCCATTACCGCCAGGGTCAAAATGAGGCCCAATGACCTGTGTTTTATCCAAGTTGAGCCTAAGGAAGTTGTAATTCATCCAAAAGGATATGACAGTCATGCAGGAATGAAACCCGAGAGGAGGTGGAACCCAGATCCCCATCCAAATGGACGAGGAGCACTGTATCGTTATTAGGTAATCAGATGAAAGAGCTTAGAAATAGAGATTAAACAGAATGGGCAAAAGAGAAGACCCCTGAGGGGCCTGTGTGAGGCCCTAAAGAACAGAAAAAGGGCAGCAGGGATTCAGATTGGGAACAGTAACACAGAAAGGAGGAGAGCCAGGAAAAGACAGTACAAGTAGAGCCCTGGGAATGATGCCTGCTCAGGAGCATGGCAAGGGGCACAGCATTGAAGGCAGCTGAGAAATATAACATCACAAGTCCTGTGACGTCACCGAAGTCAGCCGCCATCCTGATGTCATCAAGAGTGGCGAGCAGAGCCACCTCCGTCTCATGCAACATCATGAAGAGATGTCACTGAACTGTTGTCTCGTCACAATTGTCGCGATCTGTCTGCTGCTTTTCGTATGAATGATTGCTCGACCCTCTGTTCATCTATCTCTTCTCTTGGCATTTCTGATTCCATTCTATCTTTGCTCTTGTCCTGTCTCTATCGCCCCTACTTTGTATCTTTGGGTGGAAATGCATCTGCCCTCTTCCTCTCCACTATGGTGTTCAGCAAGCCTCAGGTCTTGGATTCTCCTGTTCTCTCTGTAAACTAGCCTCCTTCCCGCTATACTCCTACATTTTGATTTGGTGTTGGTGCTTCTATGTGGGAGGCTCTCCGGACTGTCTGTCTTTTCCTGATTTCACTGCTCCTCAGTTCTACCCTTGCATCTCTGACAGCTGCATGTTCACGCATCTTCTTCATCTTAATCCCTTAATAAACAGGTCCTCTTCCTAGACCCCCTCCCATCATTTCCCTTTTTTCTCTCTCTCCTCATTTGCAACACAAAGGTAATTTCTGACCCTCAACCCTCTTCTCCTTCCCAGCACACATTTCCCCTCTAGTTTGCAAATTTCCAACATCCATAAAATCCATACTTTCCTAACCTTTCATGCAACACACATTGGGGGTCATTACAAATTTGCTGGTCCGGGAACTACAGTACCGCTAAACTTGCTGGTACTGTAGTCCCCGGACCAGCAAACTACGAGTTCTGTGGGCGGGCGCCCTCCCGCCCGCCAGGTCTGACCTCAAATGGGTCTCAAATGGGAATGTGGAGCATTTCATTCCGGTGTCCCAGAAAGGGCAATTAGCGGGTCCGGCAAGGCCGTAATGACCCGGTAATTGCCCATTCACGGGTGCCGGAAAAAATTACACATTTGGCGGCAGCCTGCTAGTTTTACCGGCAAGACTACCGCCAAACTTGTAATGAGGCTCATTGTGATTGTCACATTCTCACTCACATTTTCTCTTTTTAATGTTTTCCCTTATCCTTGGACTTTCTACCTGTGCTCTCTCTTCCCTCGCTAATCTAGCTTCAACTCTGCTGCCCATCTCCTTCACCACCTGCCATTAATATCTCTGAGCTCTCCTACAATTGACTCCTTTCTTTGGCTTCTCACCCGCTCCACCTTTCTGTCATTTTTAATCGCATCCAGAGTCTTCCTCGTCCCTGACTCTCTTCTCTCATCACCCAGGACTCCCCCGCTTCTGCTTTGGATCTTTACACACCCTCACCCGCATCATCCACTTTTCTTCTCTCGCCGCCCTGTGCTTCCTCGTGTTTCTGCAAGATGTCCTTGCTTGATCCAAACCTGCGGAATTCCCTCCCCTCTTCAATGACCTGCTTCTTCGCTTACAGTCCTTTTGATATGCGCTGCTCCTATTCTGTCAACTTTCCTGCTACTATCTTTAGATCTTTTGATTAATTGTAATGTCGTTGCCTTTGCTTTAATAATAATTGTATCTCCTGCCCATATTGTATATTCTTTTTACATTTTGTTCAGCACTTTGGCGAAAGCGCTATACACATACAATGAAATGAAATGACAAAAAAATGCATTTAATAAGCAACTGGGAGATGCAAAGTGCCAGTAGCAGACTCAGCTTTTGGGACCATCTGAAACTCATCATCGCTCCTCCCCGAATTGCATAAAAGAATAAGGGCCTCATTACGAGGTTGGCGGTGCAGGCCAAAAGTGGCAGTAATTCCATTGCCGCCACATTTCAACTACCCACATTACAAGGTTGGTGGAATTACCACCAGCGAAATTACCGAGTGGTAATGCTGCCAATTTTTCCAGGAAAAATAGAGGATGTACTTCTAGTTTAAGATGGAGGTACATCCTCCACTTTTCCATCAAATATCGGTGGAATTTCCACTCGGTAATCCCGCTGGTGATAATTCCCTCAATAATCCCCAATCCTATGGACTACATAAATGGGAACTTGTAATCCTGTGGTAAATCCATGTGACCAAGTGGCAGTAATGGTAAATCCGTTTGGCAGTATTCTAGTGGATTTGTTTACTGCCGGAATACCCCAAATTAGTAATGAAGCCCTAAACCAGGTGTATTGAGAGCCTGTAAAGGCCCGGGCCCTCAAACTCACAGCCTTTGACGTACCATCCTCCAAAAGGAACTAGAAAAAATTGTTTGTTTGGTCTGGGGCCTTGCTGGTGCTTAGGCTCCACAGAAGCATATCCACCTGCTATCTGGCCTTCTTATCAGCACTGGGCACAACAAGGCCAAAATAATTGCCCGCCTCCACCAAAATCAACATGCCCTTGAAACCAGAATTCCCAAATTCTTCTACACCGGTGGTAGAGAGGTGGCATGGGCTAAGCTCGATATAACCAATGAGTAGAAATTCAAGATACATTGGCGGGCTCCCTAGGCTGAGAGCTTTCGTTGCCCTTGTGCATAAACATTTTATGGCTTAAATATAGAAGATTAGTTATATATGGTTGGCTATTGCCACCTAGTGTCCAATAAACAGAAGGCGATCCAACTAAAGTAAAACAATAAAAAGCTGGTCGTCGCTTTTTACAACATACTGGATGGATGCGCTTCGTCTCGAGCTCACTTTCTGCACTGTCAAGCCCCTTAAACTGTGAGTGTTTCTGTTACGTTATGATTGTTTATGACCTGTACTTCGAATTGAACTCTGCCATGTAGTTTTATTATGCTCCTGTTGAATTCCGAGGCTTCTGCTCTTTAATGCTGCAATTGAGTTCTAGAATGTGTCAGTCTTTGTTTGGTCTGAGTTCCTTTTGAATGCACGAGTAATTCTGCGTACTGCAGGTCCTGTGTGCTTTTTCAATCTAACGTCTTGGCCTGTCTGTACAGGAGATTAAATTATCACTGCCATGAATAATTGTATTTGAAAACATTCAAATAATCACCAGTGTTACCTCAGAGAAACCCAACACACTTGTAAAAATTGTGTTAAATGTGACAGAGAAGAGCACTTAATTTGGCTCCATATGGCAACCATCCTGAAAGAGATAAAGGGATACAATAAAAGGGGGAAAAAGCAATGACGAGAAACGAAAACAAGGAAAAGAGGAAAAAAGAAAGAGAAAGGGGAAAAGAGATAGGAAAGAACGCAGGAATTGTGTAGGTGGAATACAAGTATGTATGTGTGTATGCATGGGATTTATAAAGCGTGAAGCTTGCTGTGAAGCAACAGAGCTCTCTACCTCTTTTCCCATGCACTTGCGCGAGCTGAATGACACCTGGCCTAGTAGGATCGTTGTCCGTCCTTCCTCTCTTCCCCTCTCTTGACTCGTAGCGCCTTGAAACACTTGTGTATAGGCGCGTTATAAATGCCACATCATATCATGCCTAATTGACACGCCCATGGGCTACAAGTAAGGTGCAGGAGTAGCAGAGGAGCTGGGAAGGGTACAGGGAGCCAGGGGTGAGCGGGGGGGGATTCCAGAGACGGAGAAGGGGCTAAGTGGAGCAATCAGTTATTGTTGAGATGTCCTTTGAAGAGTAGGGCCTTGAGGCCCTTCCTGAAGTGTAAAATGGAGGAGTCAGTCTTATCTGCATTGGTAACCTATTTCTGTTTCAGAAACAGCGTTCATAGCTGAGCAAGGCCTATTTGCTGGTTTTTCCCTCTTGAAGTTCTTTGAAAGTACTGAAAATACTGTGAAAAATAATGCGATCATACTTAGAATCGTGATGGACACAGTAGTTTGGGATTGTTTTATAGTAGATTGTGGTTATTTGTTGATGTTGATTTGGGAAACATTAAAATCGTTTTATTTTTTTTAATTTAATGTGGGACGTCTGTTGTATGTATACTTCTTTTATTGTTCCTTGTGTAGGAAGATGAAGGATAATGGGTGGTTTGTATAAACCTGTTATATTTACTCATCAATATTGGTGTATACCTTCAAAAGATAAATGATAGAAGGAAATAAGAAAGCAACCATTAAAAAAAAGAGACAGAAAGAAAGGCAGATGGGAGGAGGGACAAAACAACCTACAAAATACCACTAGTAAATTGCGGAAATTGTAACATTACACGACAGAGCTAGTCAAGTCCATTATTGATATTTTGTAGCAAAAGCCGTTGCCATTACTGTCAATGTTCTAGAAAGTATTCTGCAGTCACTAAGTGCCCGTTAAATCTTATTGTCCCATGGGACATGGATCAGTGGGGAAAAAGGTTATCTTAGAGGTGCTGGGGCCTGGTCTCCCCTGAGCATGACCACAGGCCTACTGGACAATGGATAGGATGTTAGTGCCAAGGACCTGGGCAAAGGCCATGTCCCTCAAAGTGCTGCCACTGGGACTGTATCTCTAAGAGGGCTCTGGGGAATGGCCTAAGGCCTGCCCCAGAAAAAAGTCAACCAACCTGACCACAGGCCATGTCAATTGGGTCGCTTTTAGGTGCACAGGCTTGACGAAGTGCACGGCAAAGTCACAGGGCCTCATTACACGGACGGCGGTGGACCAAGGTGCTATTATCTATTAGAACCTTGGTCCAAGCCGGTAAAATACCGGCATCGCCTTGGTGGAAGGGGGAATTACCGCCCTATTCGAAGGTTGGTAGGCCGGTAATTCCCCCTTCCCCCATTGCCCTTCCCCATTCCCATTTTTGCCCCATAGGGCATAATGGGAATGGGGAAGATGCTAATTACGGGACCGCAAATTGCGGTACCGTAATTAGCTCCCTGGTCCCTTTGCGGGTTGGTTTTTAACGCCTGCAAAAAGCAGGCGTTAAATTCCCCAACCCGCAAAGGCACCTCGTAGTAAGGCGGTAAGGGTTTACCGGTACCGGTAAAATACCGGTACCGGTAAACCCTTACCGCCTACCGTGTAATGAGGCCCACAGTGTCCACTGGGCAGGTCGGACTGCAGGCTCTGCCCAGTGGACACAATATTTGTCTTGGGAATACCAGGGGCATGGCAAATGGCAATACCTAGGAAATATTGCAGCCCCATGCCTAGTAGCAAAATTGATGTTTTGGAGGTGCCTAGGCTCTGCCATGCCCAAGGCAAAATGCCCCCTGGGCAAGGCTGCAGGACAAACCTCAAGAGTTGATCAAAGGCCATGCCCTGCTCATAATGTGCCAGGCATGCTAGCAAACATCATTACAACAAATATGCACGTACCTATATTTCCTACAGGATATAATTTGAGGGCAAACACAAAATAAAGCCACAGTGGCTTTTTAAGATTATATTCAAGGGGTCGTTTTCCATGTCTATGAGCACAATATGTGATGTCATGAGAAGTGTGTGGCAACATCTGCGTTATGGTTGCATTATGAACAATAACTGGTAAATTCCTGTGGTTGTGATGTTTTATGCTGCAACTCTAACATCCCTTTAACTAAAGTTGGGTGACTACACTTAGAAATGCGTATCACTAAAGTAGTTTGCAACTTGTTAATGTGGGCCACATTGTTGGTGCCCGAGCCTATGTATGTCCCAGTATAATTCTTGTTCTAGCCAATCATGTGCTACTCCTCTGCTCTAAATGTTAAATGTAGGAGAAAACTGGAAAAAGTAGGCAAAATGTCCACAAGCCAATGAGACCCTCAAATCGGATGGAACTGAATTGGGATTCAAATAATTATACACCTTACAGTCCCTTAGCTCTGCACTTCCAAATGGAAATCAGAACTATCCATCTTGTATTTCCACATTTATAAAACTGGAGTACTTTCGTTTGGAAATATGCATGCCCTTGTAATGAGTCTCTGATAAAAGAGGGGCACATATGCATTGTTTCTTGGATGGATGTCAGAGAAGGAGGTATGACACTTCTTTGGATAATTCAGTTAATGAAAACATCCTCCCCTTCTAAGGCAAGGCAGACATAGGAGAATGCTTCATACTTCTGATTACACCTTCGGGGTCTCCAGAATGAAGTCCCACCTCACCCTTGACCTCACTCTGCTGTTCGTATAGTATTGTCATGCATGGGCTGTCATTTACCTGCAGTGCTGCAGAACTAAAAAATGCAATGTCTGTAGACGGAGCACTGAAAAGAGTCAAAGTTACAGGTGTACTAATCAGATGTAAGAGCCCTCAAGTGTGAGGACAGTCGAGGTATTGATGCAATCAGTTTTGTGAGTCTGTTCACGTCTCAGTTCCCGCTCCTCTCTTACTCCCCCCTACAACACCGATTAGTAAACACAAATATGATCCAGACTTCCTGTCTCACTAGCCAGTCATTCTGGTCATACCTCCTTACTCTCTTTCCATCCAATGCCAGCTTCATTGAGAAAAACACTGCAGACTTAAATTTGGCACCTGCCTCTCCTTTTGAACTCCATTGTACTGCTATCTCTTTCACTCCATACCGCTATACCGTCAGCCCTGGGTCATCTGTCCGATCTTCCAACTGAAGACAAGCATGCAACTCTATCTGTGTCACCAGACTACGGCCTGTTCTCCTGATCGCTTTACCGCTTACAAGGAATCCCCACATTGGTTCTACATAATCGAACTACTGTCATAACTTAATCTGCTCTATCCTATCTTTGCCCTGAAACCCTACCTACTCCCCCGGACATGACTACTCCCCTTTCCCCACTCGATTTTCTAATTCCTCTCAGCCAACCGCTTTGCCGCTTACCTCGCCTCATATCGCTCTTTCCCACCCACCTTCATTTGCCTTTGCTCCCTCGTCTTCTTCGTCATTCTCTCCCACCACCTTACTGAGCTGGTACCCGTCCTCTGAGCTGAAAACCCATCAGATGCTTTTGTGGTCCCCATCACACAGACCCTAAAGGTTCCAGTAAACCTTAGTTGCTCCTACCTCTCCCATCTCTTCAACCCCGCTCCCACATCTACGATGCTCCCTGGATGCCGAAAGATTTCCACTTTGCAGCTCATTATTCAACCATGTGATGACCCTGATAGCACTGGCAACTACTGGCATGTCTCTCACAACCCTTAGTGATCCAAACGCTGTGAACAGGTAGTGTTCAACTGTGCCATGTCCTACCGCGAGACTAATGTCACCAGCATCCCCCAATTACCTCGATTGCATGACAGGTGCTCTTCAGAAACAGCACTCATTCATGTCTCCACCTTTCTCTCCACTGCCCACCATGCTGAACTCTCCTCACTTCTACTGTCTAGCCTCTCTAAAATGAGCACCCATGACTCTGCCCCTGACTGGATAGCCTTCAGTCTTTCAGACTGGTCCTTTTGCATCTCCTGGAATACTCTGCTGCAGCCTCCCTCCCCATTGGTGTGCCTCAATGATCTGTGTTGGCCCACCAATCTTCTTACTCTGCACTTCCTCTCAATGCAAGCTAATCTTTTCATTTGTTTTTTCTCGCCACCTGTTTGCTGAGGACACCACACACTGTTGTTGCCTTCCCTTCGTTCCCCGAGACCTGTCTTCCTATATGTCAGAATGTCTTTCCACTTCTGTGCCTGATGTTCATCATCGCAGGAGCTCCCCTCCTGATCTCTCTGATATCTTTCCTCTTGAATCCTTTTAAAATGCATCTTTGCCACTTTGCAGCAAAGGTTGCAAAGCGACACGTTTAATTGATTACTGAATTCCAGGCACTGTTCAGCTGAAGGTACTACACACAGTTTGAAAATAAACACAGGGCTACATTGCATTACTGCACTACACAGTACACAATATAACTGAAAGCAGAATTCTCTCTTCCAGTCATCAGTCTGTTCTTGTTACTTTGTAACATTTGTTGGAGAGTAGCAAAGATTAATTTTAAAATGGCTGCCCACAGGAGTCAATTTGAACGTTCATTTTTGTTACCTTACATATTTAAAAATAGCCTATTGCTATACTCTAAAGTATCACTGATGATTACTACAATAAGCATGATACTACTTCTTTAATCGAATGCCCATCCATTACCTGGCCACCTCTGTCTCCACCTAATTCCCCCGTTGAACACTGTGATTTTAAAGCCCAACTCAATCTAGCCATTCCACAGGCTCCATGCTTTTGTTTCCACTTCCACTGCTTCATCCAGCTTGCACCTAACGATTGGCACTCGTTTCCATCAGAAGTCAAAAGTGTAGCCTCTTTCCTGGGCCTTCAAAGCTGCCTTTAAAACGCCCCTCTTTTCTAGGGGCACAGAACTGGACAGGAGAATACTTTCTACCCCCTAGCATTTACTTCCAACATTCATTGTACTCCTGTATTGAACTCAAACGGATTTAACTGTATTCAATATCAGGATATGCATAAAATGTATGTAATTTATGTTGCTCGTTTTTGGATGTCCACCTTCAAAATCCCCACGTTGACCACTGCACCAACAACCTACTCAACTTTCTCTTTGGCCTATTCTAAAGCACCCTGCAAGGGATTTCTTTTCTCGCTCGTATTGCCTTTATGTATAGCAATTCTGATCAAAGCATTTGTCTTGCTTAAGTAAATGCAACATATTCAACAACAATGTGACGTCCCTCAGAAGTGTGAGTTCAGTGCAAGGTGAACATGGATTTAGAGGTGTGAGTGCTTTCAGAAATGCCAGTGTGATCCAGAAACTGAGGCATAAGTGTAGCAAGTGTTTGCAGAACTCATATTTGACTAATCATATTTGAGTGATCTCATACCTCTCCTTGAGCTCACACTTTCAACTCCACTCATTGACACTACCCATGGACAAGGAACTGCACACATTTCTCTGACTGCACACACACCTCTAAATCCACTCCTACTTTTCACTGCACTCCCATTTATGACTTCGTTCAAATCGCTAACTCCTATTCAAGACCCAACTGGATTTGTAGCTCGACAACACTCAAATATGACGGCACTCACATTTAACACTGCACACCAACATGTGACTATAATCACATTTTAACTAAAGTTTCACCTCATATTGTTACTCTCATCTCTAAATTCACTTACACAATTCACTGTACGTATACACCAAACCCTACATAAGTAATTATTTTCCAAAGAAAACATGCAATAATTGTAGGCTTTATTTGAAAAAAAATATTCAACTTGATTTTGCTTTTTTGCATGTTTGCTTCCATTTGAAAGAGTACACGATGAACTGTAACAACTGAATGTTAGCATTCTATAAGGCAATGATTCACAGAATGTTTATTGTAAATCACACATCATATCAAGTTATATCTGTTGATGGACCCTCATTTTGTCAGATTATTATAATAGATAAATTGCATACATACTTGGGATATATTGCTGCATTTAAAGCTGTAAACTCAAAATGCACATGTCACGCAGAAACATCCATTCATTAAGCTCTTTTGTAATCAAGAATGTCCAGACCCCCATTACCTATCACTTTGATCAATGCATTGTTGATGAAGGCCCATCTGTGTTCAGCTTAGGGCAATGAGCCCTTGTTTCCAAACTACAAGAAATACATTTACATGCAGGTATTTTGCCTTTGAAAATGTATAAGACTAGCCTAGCAGTTGATTGATAAATAGCTGGTCAAACATTAAGAGCAATGTCAAATATGCTTAGGAGCAGTCTGTGCAGTCGCTACCTTCTGTGAGCTTCAGTATCTGGAGACTCTTTCAGTCTGTTTACCAGATTCATTGGTGTTTGTGGGAGGACCCATAAAGAACCGCCCCAGGCCGCGGAGCGGCTGCGGAGCTAGTCGCAGAGGTAGGATCAGTCTGTGCAGTCCGTGTCAGGACTGCAGGATCAGCAGGCATGCCTCCTCCCCCTGTGACGAGAACTCCAGCTGACCCACAACGGGAAGGAGAGGGCGAAGGCGAAAAAAGAACTCTACGGAGCTCAAAACCCCACTTGAGCAAAAAGGACACGCAAGTGATCCCAAATCTTCAAAGAAGCCGCCTGCAGTCGGCACCGCCGAAGCTATGCAAACAGCTCCCGGTACCCAGAGACATTGAAACGGCCGCACCGGCTCTGCCCCCTTTCCCCATGCACACGCAAACTGCAGGGTCGCCAAAAACCAACCACACACAGATGGATCAGGTCGAAGAAGCAATTCAAGCAATTCAAAGCCTCGCGGATGTCACTACATCCACGCTAGACCGCCGGCTTAACCTCTCCACCAGCTGCAAACTTGTCAGCGGCAAACAGAAACGCGGAGAGTCCCCCACGTCATCCAGAGAACACAGAAGAACAAATATCGAATTCAGAAATTTCGCCTCTTACCTACTTCTCGCCTCGCGTCACCTACTGATCGGGTGGACAACTCCCTCCGCGCCGAGCTGTTGACAGCGAGCGCCGTGCAACACTGCGATGCTTCCACAGTGGGGAGGGCTCTAGCCGGCAGCCGGGCATACAGGAACAGATGCGTCCACTCGGAGGACACGCTAATCGTGTAAGACCCACTGCAGGTGGCTGGAGAAACCGGCAGCTCGATGACCACTACCAAATTCCAGCTCACGAACGGCACAGTTGATAGGCCGCACTCATCCGGAGAAAAGGCGGGTGATCAAGTAACAGAGCCTAACACACCAAAAGACAAGACAAACAAGCTACCACCAAATGAACCCCAGTGCCTAGACACTCGTGCCACCCACCATTCAACCCAGAGTAAAAGAAACCCAGTCCCAATGAAGGTGAAAACCACAAACAATCACACAAAAAAGGCGTTTGCAAAAATAGTGCAATTAAACTCCCTGAAAGACTTTTTCAAAAACAGGGGAAAAGAAATCATGATCATTTGGATGAACTGTCTGACGCAGAGATTTTAGAGGCAATCAAGGAGACCCGCCAGCTATAAAAATCCAGGAAACTGGCAACCTCTTCGTGCTCTCAAAAGCACCTCCAACAGCGCCGACAGAAATGGCGGCGCAACCTGCTCAGAATCCAGTGAGCTTTGACACTAAAGACAAACCTCCAGCAGAGCCAATCACCCCCAACATTTGGTAGGGGATTCAGCAAAGCCGAATGTCACCAGCAGCCTCCATTCTCAAGAAGGGGCAAGAGAGCTTGGCGAAACACTAGCACCATCACGCAGGAGCAGCCAAAACCTCTCTAACCAGCCATCACCTCTATGGGGAGCCAACCAGATCACCCCACCAAGTACATCTCAGAGGCGCCAGAGCCTTGGCAATCACTGGCCGCCTATACAAAAAGACACCCCCACTAAAAAAAACGGACATGCTCACTATCATGTCGGCTATCACTATCGCATTGGCCCCCTTCTGTAAGCTATACGAAGCCATAAATCACAATTTAAAATATCACACAACGCTGGCAGCAATGATGCACACAAAACTATTATTCTTGGAAGGGTACATTCAGGCGATGGAAAAAAAGACCATCACCCTCAACAAAGACACGCTCGGCTCCTCACCCTCCGAAAATAACTCGAAGGATCAACAAAACGACAAAGACCAAAGCAGCAAAAAAGGCAAATTAACAACGACAACCTACACAACTCAAAGTACCCAAACTGACCGGGAAAAACAGCAGTCAGTAGCAAAAAAGGGCCCACAATGGGAACATTTTAGCATCTTTAACTGCCCTAACAGCAATAACTCGGCAGGAAGCTCCACTATACTGGAGGTCTTCTTCTTTAAAGAAAGCTCTCTGAGAACATGCACCAGAGAGGCAAAGGCCAAGAAGGGGGACACTATTAAGAAACAAAGTACCGACGTGCCCAAAAGTGACAAGAGATCAACCGAAAAGAACCAAAGAACACGGCAATCTCCTATGCCAAATAAGTAAACGCTTCTAAAACTACACGACCCGTCAGGCCTTCAAACGCAGCAAGATGAGAAAACTAGCCCGAGAAAATTATCAGAAAAAAACAACTAAACCGGGGTCAAGGAAAGAAAAGCTGCAACCCAGGACAGACCTAAAAAGGTCTCCAATGGACAAAGGCCCGCTGAACCATGATTCGAAATCCCCAAGAACAGCTGAGGAATTCCTCGCTGATACGTCATCTATGAATATCTCACAGCATCTAAATGAAGTACCCACAGAAGCCGAAGAGAGGACAGCAAAGGTATATATAACTAATAAAGACAAATGTCCCAGATTGCAAAGGACCAATCAGAAAAAACACACAGCAGTGAGAGACAAATAAAACCTCAGGATGACGCCTCGCTCAGCAGAAGAAATCAGAGAGAGAACGAGAGCAAGAGAGGCCCTCGAGCCTCATCAGCAGTATCACCTAGCGATCACCATTGCAGCGAAAGAAAAATCACTCAAAAACAGGACAACCTAGAGAAGAAGTCTGTTGTGAAGAATGTCAACTGGGAGCCTTCCAGAACCAGCAATTCCAGCCGACCGGAAAGGGACCGGAACGAAAGAAACCAAAGAACCGACAAACCCAATGTCCAGGACAGACGAGCCGGACAGGACAGATCAGAACCAAGATCAGCAACGCTGACCCTGAAATTGGAACAAGCCTCTAGGAACTACAAGGAGATGGTGCTAAATAGAAGAACAGTGAGGAACATCTTCAGCAAAATCACCACCCTGAAAAGACTAAAATCAGAGGACTATGAGAGGATCGAATCATACCACAGAGGGACAACCGCGAAAACCTACATTCACATAAGAGCCGCCGCCTTGCCGTCTTCAATCAAAAAAGCCTTAGACGAATTGACCTTACGTGGCTTCCATCTGTCAATATTGGCAAAATCCAGGCCCGTATCGCCCGTACGCAATTACAGGCTGGTGCAAACGTCAAGCAACAGTCACTATAAGTTTAAAACGGAAGACCTATACAACACCACGAGAATGCGTCGACACAGAGTCAAGCCAACAGACCCCAGACAACGGGGCAAAGGAATATCATCCCCCACAATGAAGCCGGACCCAAAGAGAAACAGGACGCCAAGAAAACACTCAGGGAGGGAAAATCAGAGTTCGGCGCAATTAAATAACACCCCCCAAAACAGGGTTCGGAGGACATCAACCGATTCACCTACAGCAAAGAGCTCAGAAAACGTGGACAGCTCTTCAGTCAAGCCACCAAAGCTTGCGGTAAAAAAATGCTGCTTTCTCCAATGAAACAACTGTGGGCCTGGCTGCTGAAACACTGGTGTCTCAGAATAAAAAATAGCAATTTGCTACCGACGGTATCGAGGCACAACCGTCGGGGATGCTAGAAGATCCTTCACAGCAGACGACTACACTAAGCCTGGGCTCTTGGAATACGTGAGTATATAGGCACTTGATGCAAAGAGGAGGCGTAAAGCTGAACGACTTCAACATCCTGGCGCTTCAAGAAACATGGTTATAGGAAATACCACATCTTGACGGGTTCAATATAGTAATCTCGCTAGCAAAAAAAACGCTTTGGGCCGCCCATCTGCAGGAATTCTATTGGCGGTCCAATCAGGAAGAGGAATCACCATCCAACGCACTCTGTCAATCTCCTTGAACCATCTGGCAGTGCTGACAAGCTGGACCGTGCCAGACCCCAAAAATAACCGAGCAAAAAAAAACCTACTGGTTGCAATCATCATCGTTTATTGGAATCCCCAAATCATAACGGATGAATGCTTCTTAAAAACCATCGAAAAAACAGTTGACTCGCTTTACGCTGAAAATGACCTGACTCACATTATAATGTGCAGAGACCTGAATGCAAGGTGCCCCCTAACATCGGAAGAGCCGAAACATGAAACCACGCCAGCTGAAAAAATAGGAGCACGGTGGCTGGAGCTGATGGAGTCACGGGGCTGTTTCAATTTTGGACAAGCTTTTCCTAACCCAAACCGCTGGCCGACTTGGGAAAGAGACATCTCAAGCGCAACCATCGACTATACATTCGCGTCCGATGACATGCTAAGCGACCTCTTTCGAAGTCATAAAAATGGCTGCAAGCGATCACAACCTGCTCAAGGCGACCTGGGTGATGTCAAGTCGAGAAACACTGAGGAGCGAATCACAAATTGAGTGCAAAATTCGAGGGTCACGACCAAAACTAACAGAACTAAGAATAATAGAATGAACACTCAATTACTACAAGCATCTGGCTGGCAACAAATCTCTAGCTGAGACAGAACCGGACTACCAACCGCTATTGAGCCCATACAAGTCCAAGACAAGAAAAAAACCTGCATCGAAGGACCACTTCTTGCATCAGTATGACAAGCAGCTGGTAGCAAAAAGAGCCGTCTTGAGACGCTTAAGAAGGAAGGTAAAAATCTTAAACTCACCAGCAGCACAAAGGGAACTGAACAAAGAAAAAAATTTGTACAAAGCATGGGTAAAAAACCAGCGGATCATCCTATACCAAAGAGACTCTGAAGCAATGCTGGAAAAAATGGTGGGAAAGAATGCTGGAGCTTTCTGGACACTGATTAAGTCTTCAGGAGCACATACTGAGCCTTCCCAGTCGAACAGTGTGAGTGAAGCAAGCTGGATAGTTCACTTCAACGCACTCTCCAGAGGACCAGCGGAGACGGTACATGCTGACAACACGGAGACCAATGACAGGTGGATAGATCTAGCTAACAAAGAGGACATTCAAGCAGTCATTCGCAAATTAAAAACCTTGCGGGCCTCGGGCCCGGACAGAGTGACTAATATCAACCTCAAAAACTTCCCCGAAGAATGGTCGACATTCATCAGCATGGTCTTCAAAAAATGTGCCACCAGCAGATTGCTACCCAGATCATGGACCACGGCAGTGGTGGTCACCATCTTCAAAAAGGAATATATGGCAAATCTGCAAAACTATCGACCAATCGCACTCCTGGATACGATTGGAAAAGTGTTTGCCTCACTCCTACTTCGGGACTTCCAAGCCTCGGTCAAAACTGCTCCTCTCAACGATCCATTCCAAGCAGGATTTCGAAAAAACTCCAGGACCATTGTCAACATCATGATCCTGAGCACCCTCAAAAGCAAAACTCAAGAGGGGACGACAAAGCTGTACCTAGTATTCATAGACCTGACCCAAGCATTCGACATGGTAGATAGATCACTTCTATGGGCAAAACTCTTGGTGCCAATTGCCCAAAGAAGATCCTGGAGCCAATAAAAGGAATCTACTCGGGAACATCAATGTGGGTAAAGCTGAACAAAAATGGCATACTATCAGACGAAATCCCCACAACAAGAGGGGTGAAGCAGGGATGCCCCCTTGCACCGGCACTGTTCACAGCCTTTTTAGGCGACTATAAGGACTCGATAACAACGGTAAAGCATTTCCACCTAACATTGGGTGGACGCCGGTTCAAAGAACACTATACGCTGATGACATCACTTTGGTGGATCAAAAACTGATTGGCCTTCAGCGTCAATTAACCAATTTATCAAACTACATAGAAACAAAAAAGCTGCAAATCAACAAAAAAAATAATGATCCTGGAGAAAAAAAAAAAGCAAAAAGGCAAACGGCATATCATGGCAAGTAGAAAACAGCAAAATTGAAGTAGTGTCCGAATTCAAATACCTGGGGGTCATACTGGACAACTCTCGCTCAGAAGCGTGCATGCAAAGATTAATCTGGGCAAAAGCGAGAACATCAACAACACAAGCCTGCATGCTGGACAACAAATTCGACCGCTTTTTCTTGATCCCCCTTCTCAAGTACTATAAAGCAAAAGTGGTACTGTGCTTGCGATATGGTGCAGAAGCAATGCTAATGATACCGGAGGAGATCTGGGAAAAGATCGAAGGCTTCTTTTGGAGGTCTGTGCTGTCCTTTCCCAAATCAACCTCAATGCCGGCCATCAGAAGAGAGTTGGGACTCATCTCTCTAAAAACCACAGCAGAAAACAGCAGCATGTCACTCTACAGGAATATCCTGTTACCGGAGTCATCGACCTTATACAACTTGTTAAACGCAGAAATCAAGTCAGGCAGATCCAAAATGCTAGCCGCCTGGGAGACCAAAAAAAAGGGCCAACTGGAGTCAATCGCTTGCTCACAGGATGAGCTGCTCCAAAAGCCTCTCAGAATAAAAAAAAAACTAGAAGAACTAGACTGGATAAACACCTCAGAGAGGGCAGAAAAGAATAAACTCCTAAAACACCTGCCACTTCTCCCCAGAAAAGTAAACGACCTGGCGGAAATCTACAAAAAATTCCCTAGTAAACCGTTCCAACAATTCTTCCTAAGAGCAAGACTGAACTTACTTCCGACCAACGAAATCCTACACATTAGAGGTTTGACAAACACAAATTCATGCAGACTATGCAAACAGGTTGACGAAGTAGAATCAATTCGACATCTACTGACCTCATGTCCGGTAATGCAAAAAACAGAAGAAACTACTTAAACTCGGTCCTAGAGTCCTACTCGGACCACGAGGAAACGACTTGGTGGCCACGCCTGGTTAGTGGATAAAAAACTTCCTGGGCAATCGCCACAATAAAAATCCTGCGAATTGCATTAGCGAAAATAGAAAAAGAAACAGAAGAATCGCAGAAAACTGAGTAACAAATGAGATAAACGAGCAACGACAGAGATCACTTTCGCCTTTGTAAAACCAATTAATTTTGGTAAACACAAATACATTTAAAAAAAAGGAAATATGCTTATACAGGTCCTAAATCCTGTATTTTAGAAAACATTGGGACTCATTATGAGTCCAGCGGTAGCGGTAGCGGTAGCGGAGTCATTTTCTTTCTGGCGCCCGGCAATGGGACTTACCGGGCCCATACAGCCCCGGCGGTCCCGGAAATTCCTCATTGCCGGGAACCGGAAAATATGACTCCCCATTCCCATTTGAGTCGCATTGGACTCAATGAGAATGGGGAGGACGGATGCACCTGCACCATTCATGAATGGTGGCGGTGCAGCTGTCAAGGTCTACGAGCAGGTGCCATTCTGCCTGCCAGGTTAGACCTGGTGGGAGCGAAAAGGCACCCGCTCGCAGGACTCGTAGTTTGCCAGTCCGGAAAACAACCATACAGGAAAGCTTACCGGTACCGATGTTTCCGAACCGGCAACCTTATAATGAGGCCCATTATGTTTTAACAAGAATGTGTGTCTGTTCCATGATCTGTCTATTTCTTTTGTTTAACAGAATGCCTTTCTCAAAATATATGTTTTCAATTGATAAAGGGTAGAGCAAACTCAAATGAAATGCAACTTAGAAATGTACAGCCGAAAGTCAATTTAAAAGGGTGCAGGGAAGATTACAATTAGAAATACAGTATTAGTTAGAATTTCTGAACCATTTGTATGATTGCAAAATGGAATGCAGATCTACATTCAGCAGAAAAACAGTCTTCATATGCATATATAACTGATATATTGAAATGTATGACTTATGCATAATTTGTATATTTTAATATACCTTCATCATGCATGAAGTTGTAGAAACATAAATGATTATCTCCAGAGTCAGAATATTCCTACGTATTTGAATATGCTATTTATACTAACATTAAATGTCCATGTATTTTAAAAATTAATATTGCAGTTTAATATAGATTTTTCACTCATAAGGGCATGTAGCTAACACCTCCCCTTATAACACATACAAATTCAATGGGCCAATAGAATAAAGGAGTTGGCCCCTAATGGGTGTGAAAAAGTGAAAGGCGCCTATCACATAGTCTATCCCATTTGAAACACTACATCAAATGAAGCTCGGTGGGTGAAGTATGCAAGTTATTTAACCTCAACACATTAGAAGACAAGCATTTCGGAGCCACAGAGAAGCAAGAAAGCTACACCGACAGGAGAGAAGCAGATTTGCATTACAACTAGAGGAAGCTGATGGGGATATCTCTTTAAGAAAAACGGGCCTTATGCAAACTGGACTGAATGCAGAGGCCTTTCCTAAAGCAAGACCAGATTACTTGGGAGAGTTTTTGGAGCAGATGCATTGAATTATTAAGTGTTACTCCCACTGACTGTGCAAATCACTAAAATGATTTTACACTGTAATCCATAGTGGTTGGTTAGTTCTTATAGGTATGGGCACATTCTGTGTTAACTCTTTGTCTTGGCAAGGAGTATTATTACTACACCTACATAAAATGGAGGGGTACATTACAAGTGTTTGCATGGCATGTTGTCTGGTTGGCTATACTTCAGCGTTCAGCACAGGGAGACATAAAACTCATGTCTCTATTCAAATCGCTGTTCTGTATTTTGAGCATCTTCAAATACTTAAGTTTGCATGTTCTTCTGTGTCTCCTAACTGAGAGATCAACCTACAATATCAACATTTGCACGTCTTTTACTGTATATCCATCTTGAGTGGAGTGATGTCCTTCCAGTGTTTCTTTTGTATGGTTTGAGGTGGTATATCTGTGTAGCTTAATTCTTTCACAGAGTCCCTGCAGGTTTCACCTATGTACTTTCCCAGCTGGCATTTCGTGCAATGGATGAGTTCATAATGCTACACGATATGTAGTTGTAATTCCCTTCAATCTCTATTGTTCATTTCTGTCAGATTTTTATAGCAGATTCAGTGCAGATGTGTTGGCAGGTTTTACATCTTCCTCTATTACATGGCTATCGTATAGCATTGCAACGGTACCTGTAAAATGAAAATACTATAAATAATGTTTCTTTTGCCTTTAGAATGTTTTAGCCATGGAAAGAAATATATATTATTTCAAGTTCACTCTGCCTTCATTTAAAAAAAAAAATAACACTTTGCACGTGTGTGGCGCACAAAAGACTGGACTGCTAAAATTAGTAAATGCATGCATCTCTTACAACAGTGTACTGTTTTTGAACTGCCTTGTCTGCATGCTAACGGTCCTGTGTTGTAGATTTACAATTTGCACCCCGGAAAGGCAGAGTTACCAATCACAATCTGCCTTTCCCAGGCTGGATTGTGCATACACCGCCCAAGGTGAAAACAAAAATGTCATAAATAAAATGGCTGACATAAAATAGAAAAGGGACTATGTCTCTTTTCAGATGATGGTGCCCATTTTGGAACCTGTTTTCCAGGGCCACTGTCATCCGAAAAGGCACCTAGTCCCTTTTCTATTTTAATTGCAGCAGCCATTTTTTGACATTTGTTTTCATTACAACGGAGATGTGCACGCGCTGAACACATTTCCCGTTGGAAGGAAAAAAACATGAAAACGACCTGCTTCGCTTGGGCCTACAAAGCTTGGGTGTGCATGCCATTAAACGTCATGTCCGCCCCCCAGCCAGGGCGTGAAGCTACACTCTTACATAAGATATGTAGAGCATTGCATTCTATGCATGCCAGTCTTGGTAAAAATGTCTCTCTCCTCACTTCTGCCTGTTAAAATCTGATGAAGAAGATGTTTGGGTCTTTAGAAACCTAATGCTTGTTCCACTGCAGCATATTATACGCGAATATTCAAATAAAAGGTGCCAAAACCATAAATGGTTTGATTTAAAAAAAAAATGTAAACTAGACTAAGACAGAGACAAACCTTTTTGCAAATAAAACAAACATATTCAGGTTAAAACGGCCTGTTTCTTGCCACAGATTGTAGGATGTGATTGTTGATGTGGGGGGTATTAGATCAGAGCTATTTCTCAGCAATCATAGAACCAAGGGAAAGGTAAATATATGCCATAGATAGATTTTATTACAGGTGAGACATATTACTGTGCACCATGTGAGTGCCGTCAAATGTAAGTGCAGGCAGGTCTAACAGAGGCGTTCGAGATACGACTGGATGTGTGAGTGCAGTGAGAGGAGAGGGTGGATTTAGTAATGTACGGGCGCTCAGAAAAATGATTGCAATCCAAGATGTGAAAGTGGTCAGGTGTGGATTCAGTCACAGGAATTAGTGAACACAACCCGGGGAAGGGCACGCCTTAAGAGTGAACACAACGCCTCAGGTTGCAATTAGAGTGAGAGCTTGATTCTGTTCAAGTTTGGGTAATAGAGCCATTATCACTCAACCTGCTGTCGTGACTGGAATTAATGTAGCGTCGCAGCAGGAATGTCCATGATTAAATAGTTACCAATCTCTTCTCTCACCCCTGAGCAGATCATCGTGGAGGGTGAAAAAAGAGCAATTGAGCAAAGAGAGCGAGTTCTGATCTGCAGCGTCAATCCAGCTTGAATGAAGACATGGATTTCACAAGTAACCTCTGACCTAAAGAAGTCATCCATTAGGAATTAGCCAAGACTTGACAGTGAATGGAACAGGAAAACTGACCTTGAAAAGTGATTCACCAAAAAGAGCCCATGCAATGAATAGGCTGGAGAGAAACATCTGACCTAGTGAGGTGACCTAAATAGGTGACGCATCAAGAATGAGGCCAAGGATTGATAGGGATTGAGGTGGGATGTTGCACCTAGTGATGAGGTCATCCAGCGTAAACCCAAGGATTGATAGGGAAAGAAGAGTGATGTCTCACCAAGAAATGTGGCCGTTTAGAATGAGCCAAAGGATAAGTAGGGAATTAAACATTATGTCTCACCTAGAGATGTGCCCATTCAGAAAGAAGTCAAGGATTGATAGAGAATGAAGCTTCATGTCCCACCTAGAAATGTGGCTCTTCAGAGTGAGGCCAAAGATTTCTGGATAATGGAGTGTCATAGGAAACAGACATAACACACACATCTCGGGTGAGTTTGGTTTGTTAAATCTTTATTGACAGCTCTGCAGGGTGAACACGGACAAGAACGGCATACAATCTGCATGCAATCCAAGACTGTATTATACCGCCCTGTTATGGACTGGTCTTCATACCTTTTCAGTACATTGACTCCTATAGAGCAAGTGGACGATTTCATGACCTCACTAGGTAGGATGTCAGTCTTCCCCAAGTAACACAAGGGCTAACCCTGTAAAGCCAGACAAACGTATTTACCCTTGGTCATTTTCCAGTCTTCAGGAGATAACCAAGGCAGATGGGTACTTGTAATGCAATGAAGCCTTTTACTCCTCTCACAACGTTCACTTGAATTAACCTCATGTTTGTGAATTAATATATTGGTCGCATTGTTTACATATATCGAGATAATTTACTGGGACAGCAGAATGCAAATAAGTGAGTAATATGTAAGTAAAGACATTGTTAGTTTTCAAGTTTCATTTCACCTTTCCACCGACAGACACCTGTTTCAAAATGGATTACTTTCCTCAGCTACGTTAGGACTAATTTTAGAAAGAAAGACCTGGTTACCTTGCAAAGTAAGTATTTGGACCCTTGTTTATAGAAGGATCTCACCCGTTTTTCGCTGTGATTTTTAACATGAGAGATCTTTATTTACATTGAAAATAAAGCTTTGACACATTTGTCTGTTAAGTGAATGTCATCCGACACGTGTTTCAACCCCTGAGGGTCTTTCTCAAGGCAAGTTTGGTAAGGTTCTTGAGCCATTAGCTGGTAGAAATTCAATTGGTATTGAATGTTGTTAGGCTGATGCCTGTGTGTTGCTCACTCCGCTCGTCGTTAGGGTTTGCCTCTTCCAACCTATGACCTTGCAGAAACTAACGGATTTGAAGAGACCTACACAAAAAGCATAGCACAGGAGTGTTCATTATCTAGAACACAGTTTTCTTACTTTATACGTTAGGACTAATATTACACATGAATTCCTAGTCTTTCTTGCATCATCATGTTCTTTACACGTATGTTGAAATGCACATACAATTACATTTACCATCAACATATGAATATATTTGCATTTGTTCCTCTACTGAAGCATGAGCTCTACCCTAGAGAGGTGAACATTCTCAATAAGGCCGCAGATTGGATAATAGATTGGTGAGCCATGCAAATGAGCCTGGGTATTGGTAGGAAATGGATCCTGAACTCTGACCTTGAGGGGCAGAGACCTATCCATGGGGAATCCAAGGGATGTATGGAGAATCCTCAGTTGGAAAATAAAGTGATTTGGGTAGTTCTGAAAATGAAGAGAAATGAATACCCTATTGCTGCACCACATCCCCTTTCTGAAAAAGTCTGTGATCCAGACGATTGTGAATGGCTTTCATCTCAAATGCGTACTTTGGAATTGTTATTCCATATTCAATATTGGATTGTATGCAGCGAAACGGGTGAGGAAATGTGTTCTCAACTCTCACCCTGGGCACAGCAGGCTGTGTGAATACTGTGGCAATAGAAAGAACATTCCGACAAATAAAAGAACATGATAATTCTGATATGAAATTAGTTCAAACATGTGCATGGTCTCTACAGGTTTACGAAAAGCAACTCTATGAGAAGCCCCAGAAAGGAATGCTGACGATTATCATGTTATGTTATGTTATGTTATGTTATTTTGCATTTGTATAGCGCCTTATGTATCATTGGTATGATCTCAAGGCGCTGGTAGGTTGAACGCCTTCGGGAACCGCAGTTCAAGTCAGTTGAGAGAGAGAGAGTCGTAAAGTGCGTGGGCGCAACAGGTATGTTTGCAGCTGGTGTGGTTGTTGCATGATTGCTGCTTCTTAGCGGTAGGTGTGGTGCTGAGGAGATCAGTTGAATGTGTTCAGTCTGGAGGGTTGACATCCAGACTGAGTTCTGGCTGCGTTAGGCCTGAGGAGACTCCTAAGCTAGCCGGTGTGTGCTAACTAGCTGTGTTTTATTAGGATGATGGGTGGTTTGATGGGTCATGTTTGTATGAGAACAGCTTTTCCGAATGTGTCATAGTACTGCTGTGTTCTAGTTGAATGGTGGTGTATAGGAGAGAATAAGCGTAGCAGTGTGATATTGTGGTAATAAGTGAAGTGTATGCAATCAGGCATAATCTACCTTCTAAATTTAACTTTTAACACAGTGACGCTATTAGGGTACATTCAATCCTGTTGGTGATACTATCTTAGTTCAACTCTAATAAAGTGATTCTATTAGGGGATGCTTCAAGGTTCAACTTTAACACAGTGACGCTATTGGGGCACACTCAATGATGTTGGGAATACCGTCTAGATTCAACATTAACACAGAGATGCTATAAGGGCGCGCTTTATAAGTTCAGTTTTAACAGTGACACTAATAGGGCACTCTGTCTAAGTTCAACTTTAACATAGTGACGTTATTAGGGCACACTGTCTAAGTTCAACTTTGACACAACGCTATTAGGGCACACTTTGTAGATTCAACCGTAACATAGTGGCGCTGTTAGGGCGCACTTTTTAGATTTAGCTCTGAGACACTGACACTGTTAGGCACACAAATTAACAAGGGGGGTCCTGGGAGTCCCTCTGCCAGACATTAGTCCTGGTTACGAGAGACTTACCCAGAGTCTTTAGCTCACTATCTTTCACAGAGAAGAAATTTCCCAAACATATCAGTCTTTGTCCTGCCCTGGGGCAGTCCAGCACCGAAATGCAAGGCAATTCTCCTCTGAACAAGAGTACCAACAGAAACCCCAGACACGTGTTTCGGTCTGGTTGGACCTCATCAGTAGGGTGGATCTGTGCCTCTCTAAGAATAGTGAGCAAGGGGTCCACGTCTGGATTCCCCTAGTAACTTAGGGTGAGACCCAAAGTTACTTAAATATGCAAATTAACAAGGGGGGTCCTGGGAGTCCCTCTGCCAGACATTAGTCCTGGTTACAAGAGACTTACCCAGAGTCTTTAGCTCACTATCTTTCACAGAGAAGAAATATCCCAAACATATCAGACTTTGTCCTGCCCTGGGGCAGTCCAGCACCGAAATGCAAGGCAATTCTCCTCTGAACAAGAGTACCAACAGGAACCCCAGACACGTGTTTCGGTCTGGTTGGACCTCATCAGTAGGGTGGATCTGTGCCTCTCTAAGAATAGTGAGCAAGGGGTCCACGTCTGGATTCCCCTAGTAACTTAGGGTGAGACAAAAAGTTACTTAAATATGCAAATTAACAAGGGGGGTCCTGGGAGTCCCTCTGCCAGACATTAGTCCTGGTTACGAGAGACTTACCCAGAGTCTTTAGCTCACTATCTTTCACAGAGAAGAAATATCCCAAACATATCAGTCTTTGTCCTGCCCTGGGGCAGTCCAGCACCGAAATGCAAGGCAATTCTCCTCTGAACAAGAGTACCAACAGAAACCCCAGACACGTGTTTCGGTCTGGTTGGACCTCATCAGTAGGGTGGATCTGTGCCTCTCTAAGAATAGTGAGCAAGGGGGTCCACGTCTGGATTCCCCTAGTAACTTAGGGTGAGACCCAAAGTTACTTAAATATGCAAATTAACAAGGGGGGTTCTGGGAGTCCCTCTGCCAGACATTAGTCCTGGTTACGAGAGACTTACCCAGAGTCTTTAGCTCACTATCTTTCACAGAGAAGAAATATCCCAAACATATCAGTCTTTGTCCTGCCCTGGGGCAGTCCAGCACCGAAATGCATGGCAATTCTACTCTGAACAAGAGTACCAACAGAAACCCCAGACACGTGTTTCGGTCTGGTTGGACCTCATCAGTAGGGTGGATCTGTGCCTCTCTAAGAATAGTGAGCAAGGGGTCCACGTCTGGATTCCCCTAGTAACTTAGGGTGAGACCCAAAGTTACTTAAAAATGCAAATTAACAAGGGGGGTCCTGGGAGTCCCTCTGCCAGACATTAGTCCTGGTTACGAGAGACTTACCCAGAGTCTTTAGCTCACTATCTTTCACAGAGAAGAAATATCCCAAACATATCAGTCTTTGTCCTGCCCTGGGGCAGTCCAGCACCGAAATGCAAGGCAATTCTCCTCTGAACAAGAGAACCAACAGGAACCTAATGTCTGGCAGAGGGACTCCCAGGACCCCCCTTGTTAATTTGCATTTTTAAGTAACTTTGGGTCTCACCCTAAGTTACTAGGGGAATCCAGACGTGGACCCCTTGCTCACTACTCTTAGAGAGGCACAGATCCACCCTACTGATGAGGTCCAACCAGACCGAAACAAGTGTCTGGGGTTTCTGTTGGTACTCTTGTTCAGAGGAGAATTGCCTAGCATTTCGGTGCTGGACTGCCCCAGGGCAGGACAAAGACTGATATGTTTGGGATATTTCTTCTCTGTGAAAGATAGTGAGCTAAAGACTCTGGGTAAGTCTCTCGTAACCAGGACTAATGTCTGGCAGAGGGACTCCCAGGACCCCCCTTGTTAATTTGCATTTTTAAGTAACTTTGGGTCTCACCCTAAGTTACTAGGGGAATCCAGACGTGGACCCCTTGCTCACTACTTTTAGAGAGGCACAGATCCACCCTACTGATGAGGTCCAACCAGACCGAAACACGTGTCTGGGGTTTCTGTTGGTACTCTTGTTCAGAGGAGAATTGCCTAGCATTTCGGTGCTGGACTGCCCCAGTGCAGGACAAAGACTGATATGTTTGGGATATTTCTTCTCTGTGAAAGATAGTGAGCTAAAGACTCTGGGTAAGTCTCTCGTAACCAGGACTAATGTCTGGCAGAGGGACTCCGAGGACCCCCCTTGTTAATTTGCATTTTTAAGTAACTTTGGGTCTCACCCTAAGTTACTAGGGGAATCCAGACGTGGACCCCTTGCTCACTACTCTTAGAGAGGCACAGATCCACCCTACTGATGAGGTCCAACCAGACCGAAACACGTGTCTGGGGTTTCTGTTGGTACTCTTGTTCAGAGGAGAATTGCCTAGCATTTCGGTGCTGGACTGCCCCAGGGCAGGACAAAGACTGATATGTTTGGGATATTTCTTCTCTGTGAAAGATAGTGAGCTAAAGACTCTGGGTAAGTCTCTCGTAACCAGGACTAATGTCTGGCAGAGGGACTCCCAGGACCCCCCTTGTTAATTTGCATTTTTAAGTAACTTTGGGTCTCACCCTAAGTTACTAGGGGAATCCAGACGTGGACCCCTTGCTCACTACTCTTAGAGAGGCACAGATCCACCCTATTGATGAGGTCCAACCAGACCGAAACACGTGTCTGGGGTTTCTGTTGGTACTCTTGTTCAGAGGAGAATTGCCTAGCATTTCGGTGCTGGACTGCCCCAGGGCAGGACAAAGACTGATATGTTTGGGATATTTCTTCTCTGTGAAAGATAGTGAGCTAAAGACTCTGGGTAAGTCTCTTGTAACCAGGACTAATGTCTGGCAGAGGGACTCCCAGGACCCCCCTTGTTAATTTGCATTTTTAAGTAACTTTGGGTCTCACCCTAAATTACTAGGGTAATCCAGACGTGGACCCCTTGCTCACTACTCTTAGAGAGGCACAGATCCACCCTACTGATGAGGTCCAACCAGACCGAAACACGTGTCTGGGGTTTCTGTTGGTACTCTTGTTCAGAGGAGAATTGCCTAGCATTTCGGTGCTGGACTGCCCCAGGGCAGGACAAAGACTGATGTGTTTGGGATATTTCTTCTCTGTGAAAGATAGTGAGCTAAAGACTCTGGGTAAGTCTCTCGTAACCAGGACTAATGTCTGGCAGAGGGACTCCCAGGACCCCCCTTGTTAATTTACATTTTTAAGTAACTTTGGGTCTCATCCTAAGTTACTAGGGGAATCCAGACGTGGCCCCTTTGCTCACTACTCTTAGAGAGGCACAGATCCACCCTACTGATGAGGTCCAACCAGACCGAAACACGTGTCTGGGGTTTCTGTTGGTACTCTTGTTCAGAGGAGAATTGCCTAGCATTTCGGTGCTGGACTGCCCCAGGGCAGGACAAAGACTGATATGTTTGGGATATTTCTTCTCTGTGAAAGATAGTGAGCTAAAGACTCTGGGTAAGTCTCTCGTAACCAGGACTAATGTCTGGCAGAGGGACTCCCAGGACCCCCCTTGTTAATTTGCATTTTTAAGTAACTTTGGGTCTCACCCTAAGTTACTAGGGGAATCCAGACGTGGACCCCTTGCTCACTACTCTTAGAGAGGCACAGATCCACCCTACTGATGAGGTCCAACTAGACCGAAACACGTGTCTGGGGTTTCTGTTGGTACTCTTGTTCAGAGGAGAATTGCCTAGCATTTCGGTGCTGGACTGCCCCAGGGCAGGACAAAGACTGATATGTTTGGGATATTTCTTCTCTGTGAAAGATAGTGAGCTAAAGACTCTGGGTAAGTCTCTCGTAACCAGGACTAATGTCTGGCAGAGGGACTCCCAGGACCCCCCTTGTTAATTTGCATTTTTAAGTAACTTTGGGTCTCACCCTAAGTTACTAGGGGAATCCAGACGTGGACCCCTTGCTCACTACTCTTAGAGAGGCACAGATCCACCCTACTGATGAGGTCCAACCAGACCGAAACACGTGTCTGGGGTTTCTGTTGGTACTCTTGTTCAGAGGAGAATTGCCTAGCATTTCGGTGCTGGACTGCCCCAGGGCAGGACAAAGACTGATATGTTTGGGATATTTCTTCTCTGTGAAAGATAGTGAGCTAAAGACTCTGGGTAAGTCTCTTGTAACCAGGACTAATGTCTGGCAGAGGGACTCCCAGGACCCCCCTTGTTGATTTGCACTGTTAGGCACACTCAATGATCTTGGGAATACCATCGTGATTCAGCTCTAACACAGTGTCGCTATTAGGGCACACACAATGAAGTTGGGAATATCTTCTGGATTCAACATTAACACAGTGGCCCTCATTACGACCCTTGCGGAAAGCGACTGACCGGAGCGCCACAGCGTAAATAGCGTTTCCGCCATTGCACGAAGGAGCAAAGTGCGGCCCATTCCGACCCATCGGGCACGAGCACCACGCCACGGCGGAAGTGCAAAGTCCGCGATGGCGGAAATGACCCCAAAACGGCCCACACCGCCGCCGTACGGCGCCCTAGGTGCAATACCGCCACCCCTCTTAGCGGTCACCGCAGTGTGCGCCTACCGGAAAGTACGGTGACCGGAAATATACGGAAACGGAAGTTAAAACATGGGCCCGGAACGGGAAACATCCCGGCGTACACCTATAAAACCACTAAAACCACACAACCACTAAAATCACTACCCTGAAACACACCCCAACCCGTCACCCACCCTAGCGAAACCAAGACAAATGGGAAAAGTAGCGAAGAAAGCGTGCGACCGCAAGCGGCAGGTCCACTTCTCCCGCGAGGAACTCACCGTGCTAACAGAGACCCTCCAGGAGAATGCTGCCGTTGTCTTCTCCACGCAAATGACCAGAACGGCACTTGCAAACAAGAAGACCATATGGGCTCTGGTGGCACAGCGGGTAAGTGCGGTGGGGACCGCACCCCGCACCCCACAGCAATGCCGCAAGCGATGGGACGACCTGCGGATACGCGTCCGCAGCATACTCTCTGCCAACCGCAACATTGCCACAGCCACCGGGGGAGGTCCTGAATCACCCATCAAGTTGACCCCCTGGGAAGAAATCTGTGCCTCCACCATCGGAATGGAGAGCATAGAGGGAGTCGGAGGGATGGAGAAAGGAGTGCAGACATCCGAAGATTCAGGTAGGTGTACCAGATAAAACAATGCCAAATCCACACAGTCCATCCATGTGAAGTACCATGCGTCCACATAGTGCAACAGAAACACATGTCCAGGAGAACGGCCACACACATCGGCCTGATAGCACACGTTAAAACCCACAATAAATACATAAATAATTAAAAACCCCTAATACACGCACTACACGTGCAGCAGGCACACCCTAACTGCAGGCTGCCAAACAACTGCACCCTCACTCCACACACAAATCAAAGCACCTCCAAGGACCCGACCCAAATCACCCTCAGGTACCACCCCAGAGCATGTGATACAATGCCATTCCAATTCCCACAGACCCATCATTAACCCTCGCCCTCCTTTACTCCACCACAGGGTCCGATCCAAACGACGAGCTACAGGACACCCCTACCAGCACACCTGCAAAGAGGGCCAAGACCAACGGCCAGAGACCCTCCACCTCAGCTGCACGCATCAAGACACGGCAGCAGCACAAATCAGGTGGCAGCACAGAGGAGGGAACATCAACAGGCACCCCAACTGCCAGCATGCCCACAACACCACCACCACAGGTCCCCCCAATGGATGCCACAGAAGGCACTGCCTCTGGTGGCAGCAGCACCATAGGTGACACCCCATTGATGGCAGCATGCTCCGACACAGAAAACGGGGATGTCGAAGTCAGATCCATCCATGACCTGTCCCAATCCCCCTGTCTGTCCCATCCCGTACAACATGAGGATACCACGCAGGGGCACCCACAAGACAACGACTGGCCATCCCCCACAAGCCCTGTGGCAAGGCAACATGAGGACAACAGCCCCTCTGTGACACCCCCGCAAATGGGCATGGCCCAGCAGAGGCAACAGTCCCTCGACAAGTTAATCGTGCAACAGCAGCAAATGGCCACGCTCCTCAAGGACCATGCCGATGAATGTGGGGGCACTAAGGCAGACATAGAAACATCAACTGAGACACTTAGGGCAGAAATGGAGAGAGGCACAGAGACGCTAAGGGCACAAATGGAGAGTAGCACCGAGAGCCTGAGAGTCCAAATGGAGAGAAGCACCGAGAGCCTGAGGGGGGAACTGCATGCGACGTCCAAAGACGTATGTGCCGAACTTGCCGCAGTGCGCAGTGTGCTCACTGAGCTCTCGCAAACCCTTAGGGACATGCATGGACGTGAGCAGGCAGACACATCATCCGTTGCAAGTTCCGTCCAGGGCAGCCCCCAACGTAGATCTGGAAGGAACCTGCGCTCCACAGGCAGGGGTGCCCCTGATACCCGCAGAGGGGGCTTGCAATAGCGACAGCCCACTGACAATGAGCATCTTTGGACACTGGGGTTCGGGGGGGAGGTAGGAGGGTGGAGGGGGTGTGTTGGGCTCACTTGGGTGGCGGGTCGATAGGGTGTTCAACATGACATCACATATGCCATATAAAGTGCACGATCAACCAATGAGATGTGTGGACATTGATTTTTGTGTACTAGGCCATCATAGGCGTACAGTCCATATTGTGCATGTCCCAGACACGCACAGTGCCACGAGTCCCGTGTCCATGTATCAGCCACCAGGCGTGAGTGCTAGAAGCATACATCAATGAGATGCTGACGAATGTCACGGGCCTCCGGTGCCTCGCAGACTCCATGAGGTGCTGCCACATCCCCACCCTCATCATGACCATCATCAGGTGCTTGCAGTTCTGCGTCAGGGGGCATGGGCACATTTCTACGTACGCACATGTTGTGGAGCATGACACATGCCATCACCATCTTTGCAACCTTCTCATGGCGGTACAGGAGTGCCCCGCCAGACCTGCTGAGGCAGCGGAAACGAGTCTTCAGTAGGCCGAATGCCTGTTCAATGACTACACGGGTACGTGAGTGGGCATGGTTGTAGTCCTCCTCATGCTGGTCCCGTGGGTTCCGGACTGGTGTGAGGAGCCATCTCTTCAGTGGATATCCAGCATCACCTGTATGTGGACAAGAAACCTATGATGTGGAATGCCATTGCTACGTACGCACACCCCCCCCCCTTCCTGCCAGGTCATTGCCAAATCACATTCCCCACATAATCATGCATGTAATGAGACTCACCGAGTAGCCAGGATCTGTTCCCTGCGTGTCGCTCCATGTAGCGTGGTATTGTAGAGTTCCTCAAGACCATAGAATCATGGGTAGATCCAGGGAATCGGGCACAACAATGTGTAATGATCCTGTTGGAGTCACACACCATTTGTACATTCAGGGAATGAAATTGTTTTCTGTTGCGGTACTGGGCCTCCATTGCATGTGGGACGACCAATTCCACATGGGTGCAGTCGATGGCACCAATGCAACCCGGTATGCCGGCAAGTGCATGGAATCCCACTTTTGTGTTGGTAATTTCCTGCTCCGAGCGTGGTAGAGAGATGTAGTCGTCTGCGTGCTGCAGGAGGGCATCGAGCACTTGCAATAGTGTCCGTGAGAACAGTGGCTGAGAAATGCCATGCAACTGTCCGACTGTGTGCTGGTAGGTGCCTGTGGCCAGGAAGTGGAGTACAGACACCACCTTCAGTAGGGGTGGGATGGCGGTTGGGCTATCTATCATGCTGACAAGGTCAGCCTGTGTCATGTCCACAATGGCGGCTATGGTGTCCCGGTCCAGACGGTAGAGGGTGTGGATCTGCTCATCAGTGAGGTTGAACGGATGTGCTCGGAGGCGTGGGATTGCGGGCTGCCTGCGTGGTGGTAGTGGCTGTGCTGGCGGCCCTTGCTGGCTCTGCCTTGCCCTCCTCCTCCTCCTGCGTCTCCTTCGTGCGGCCGGTTGTAGTTGGTGTTCGTCTTCTTCTTGGAGTTGGAGTACTTGCAGTGCTATCAGGTCCCCCAGGGCCAACATCGCGAGTCCTGCCGGTAGCATTTCGGTGTGGTTGTGGGAGGAGACTGGCTGTGCAATTTATGTGTTTTCAGGCTGTATGGCCTCCACCTGTGGTGATTAATTCCACCTGTGCAAGCTGCTCTCCCCTTTGGCCGAGCACGTCCCGCGCACAACGCTGCAAATCTGGGAATGGCATCTTGCTATTGCAATCATGTATTTGTACCCGATGGCCGTGTAACATTGGTTGACATGTTCATTCTGCTGTGGTCCCATTGTTGCACATACTATCTGTGCAGTCGCGAACAGACTTGTGAAGGGTCAGTGGAACGTAGTACTCGAGTAACGGTGGGCCCTCATGCATCACTTTACCGAGTTGCAATGACGGGCGGGGCGTCCCATTTGTGGGTGAAGGCAGTTGCCATTTTCACACACAGCCGCACTCGATGGAATAATTAGTGATTTCAAACGGCCACAGATGCCTTTTCGGCGTGATGTTGCAAATGTGGAATTCCAAGGGCGGCGCTTTCGGTTTCCAGCTAGCGGCGAGGAGATGCCCACAGGTCTGACTGCAAATATAACGTTCTATTGTTCAATGTCCTTGAGACAGAGGCCATGGCGAGGAAGCAATGATTGATATGAATAGTTTGGGATGCGCAATTGCTACGTGGGCGATGAGGCCGGCCGTTCCCAGATACATGTTACTTCACAACACTGGAATTACGGGCTGGGGCACTGTGGATTTTGCAGGCTGCATAACGCACAGACTCAATGGATGTTTCTAATGTTATGTGAGTAATTATTCAGGCGTTTTGATTCCGGGATGAGGGAATGATGAATGGGTGCATGGGCAGGTGATTTGATGCAGAGTTTGCCATGTACAGGGCTTCTTGGGATCTATCCGCCTCCCCTACGCTATGTGATGCAGGGCTGCCATGGTGGGACCATCGTCTATCTGGCCTTGTTGAGCCCTCCCTGTCTCGACACGCCCTCAGACACTTGTGTCCATGCACATTAACATTCCCATCTGATGGATTCTGTTTTGACAGACGCATGCACAGGTACACTCGTTTGTGATGGTGTTTGCACCTCGATATAGATGGTTAGGAGTCGCAAGTGGTTTTGGGGTGGTGATGATCCTTTGGAGTGGGCTAGCATGCATATGGCTGTGGATTTCGTGTGATCATTGAAGTGAGTTGTTGGAATGTAGTTCTGATGGCCATTCTGTTCTTTTTCTTTTCTTTTGGTTGACAGGTATCTCCTCCCCTTTTGCCACTGCCATCTGTATGCCACTCCTGCAGATGGCTTTTACTCCCGACACCTGCTGCTTCGTGTTAATCAGTGGAGCAGCATTACGATCTTATGGGACGATCGCCAATGGCCCACATGCCCTTACGCTGTACTGGTGGCTCGGAGCAACATTTCGGCCTTTCGGCTGGACTAGTGCCTCCCCATTGGGACGGCCCTGCGGTTCTGTGCGCTTCCATGTTGCCTTTTCGTACGTGAATGTGGCTCTGTGTACCATGAGGGAACAGGACGACACACAAGTAGTGGCTGGTCATTTCTTGCGGATGCAGCCCACAATGGTGATTGGTGTTTAGGAGTTCATGGCCTGATGGCTGTATGGGCTTGGTGACTTTGATGTGCATTAAATTTCTATTCTGATTTGGCCCGTGTAGCGTTTTTCTTTGCAAGTGATGTGGCATATGCCTATTTGGGGGGCGATGTATTGTGAGGAGATCTGCATTGGGTTCCAGCTTCGGAGTTTAGTTGCGTGGTACTGTACTGGGCGCATTTGCCTACTAAGCCCGTGAGGTCAGGGATGGGGGCTGCCAATATGACAGTTTGAATGTTGTCATGCTCAGGGGCGGGGGATTGGGTTTTGTGTAACAGATGCCGGTCAGCCAGGTGGACTGGTGGAATGATGTGATTCTCGGAATATGGCTGGACACAGGTGCCTGTGTTTGCGTGCGTTTCTTGGTGGGGGACTGTGGTCATGTCCATTGGGATGGCTTCTGTGTTCGTGCCATCTGTGCCCTGCAGCTCCCATTGGCCCCTCTTGTGTTTCTTTTGTTCGTTGCCATGCATGGGTGACTTGTACATTTCAATGGTTGCATTGTGGCTTCATTGCACCTACGGGGAGTTGTACTTTGTGGGCAGGGAGCGGTGTACAGGCACTCAGTGGGGCCGTTTACGGTTGATTCGCGATGCCGTACTTCTCACCATGGCGGAATGGTACATTACGCCATGCCTGATGGCGTTAGGTACATGTCCGCTAGGGTCGGAATTGGCGTACCGTTGCGCCATGGTGGTGTTTGCGGTTTCGCATGGCGCGCGCGCGCGTGTTTGGTGCAGTTAGCGTTGGCGTTCACTACGGTGTCGCTAATGGCTTCGTACTTTGCGGTGACGGGTCATAGTCGCACCGAGCGCTATTCGATGGCGGTATTGCATTTCCGCCATCGTTTTCCGATTTCCGCAAGGGTCGTAATGAGGGCCAGTGACCCTATTGTTTGTTTGTTTGTTTATTTATTTGATAATGCGCTCCAAGCCCTTGGGCAGCTGGGTGCAACACTACAAGTAGACTCGAAACTTAGTTACAGTGCCTGACACAGGGAACGCTTTTAAGTTCCCCATTAACACAGTGATGTGATGTGCAACACATACTTCATCGCTTTGCTTCACTGTAATAATTTGATATTTTATTTCTTTTCAGGTCAATAACCAACTCTGAATTTGACAGAAAATAATGGCCCAGCATGAAGTGCAATCCAACATAAAGCCGGGATTCAGCCAGCGCTATAAATTAATGCTACACCCTGTCTCAGCCGGAGCTCAGAGCAATGCCAAGGACTATGTTCAATTCCTGCAGTAAGTCAATGAATCCCCTACTACACTCAGAGCCCGGCCAGTCATGTTCGGAATGGATGTCACATCGTCACTATGCATGTTCCTTTCTTCTATATGTCATTGCCACCATTGCATTATAACGTGTCCTCCCAGCCTCTTCTCTTCTTCTCTGGATGATGTGCCACATCTCACCATGCACTTAGCGATTCCCTCCTGGGGACAAGGTTTCTCATGTGAGCACTAAGGGTGCCCTAGTGTGGGTCCACTATTACATGCTCTAAGTGCAGTACTTTGTGTGCGCTGTCGTTTTACCCATGGATGATATACTATAGGGCACATTGGATAGACACTTTTTAAGTACTTTGGTGGTGACTGGCACAGTACAAAAGGAAAAAAGTGTGTGTGTGTGTGTGTGTGTGTGTGTGTGTGTGTGTGTGTGTGTGTGTGTGTGTGTGTGTGTGTGTGTGTGTGTGTGTGTGTGTGTGTGTGTGTGTGTGTGTGTGTGTGTGTGTGTGTGTGTGTGTGTGTGTGTGTGTGTGTGTGTGTGTGTGTGTGTGTGTGTGTGTGTGTGTGTGTGTGTGTGTGTGTGTGTGTGTGTGTGTGTGTGTGTGTGTGTGTGTGTGTGTGTGTGTCGAAACAAATGCTGTTTTGCTCAACTTTCAGGGGGATGCATGTTTCTTCTTGGTGTTGCATGTGTGTGTGTATACAAGTGTCTGCACTGAACAGAGTAGACAAAAGGAGCTCTTACAGGAGAGAGAGAGGGAGGGGAAGTGAGAGAGCGCGAGAGAGTGCGAGAGAGTGGGAGAGAGAGAAGGGTGACATTGCTAGCTAGATAAATGAGACCTGTCTGGAAATGGCCTGGGGTAGGAGTGCAGGGCTACAGGCTGTTTTGCCTTGTATGGCTTACTCCCGCATTCCCCTGACTAACCAACTCCTCCCTAAGATCTCCTACCACCTAACACTACACAAACAGGCTTAGCCGTTAGCACATCAACATTAACCGAGCAACGAATAAGCTTTCCTCTTTAGCCCTGTCACGCTCCTCCCACATCAGTGACTAACCAGACCCAAAGTGCTGTATGGAGAACATATTCTTCATGTCCAGCCCATTGCTCACTTTTCAGGGAGATGCCAGCTTTATCTTTGTGTTGTATGTGTGTATGTGTATATATGTCTCCACACTGAGCAGAGTAGACAAAAGGAGTTCTTACAAGAGAACGAGAGAGAGCAGGGTGGGATTGCAAACTAGAGAAATGGGACCTGTGAGCAAATGGCCTGGGGTAGGAGTACAGGATTGCAGGTTGTTTTGCCATGCAAGGCCTACTCCTGCCTTCCCCCGACTAACCACCAAACCTTAAAGATCCCCTACCACTTTATACCACACACACAGAACCCCCACAGGAGGGGCCACAACCAGGGCCGTCACGAGGGGGGTGCAGGGGGGGCAAACTGCCCCGGGCCTCGCGCTTGCTGAGGGCCTCGCGGCCCCCTCCTAAGTGGAAGGCAGCACAGTCTCCCGTGTCCTTTATTCACACGGGGGACTGTGCTGCCCCTGCAATGATTTTGCTGTTTCTTGTGAAGCCGTTTGGCTACGCAACAAACAGCAAAATAATGGGAGACAGCAGGGCTCAGAAGTGAGCTCTGCTGCCTCCCGTCATTCAGCTGAAAACGTGGACACGCTGACTGACAAGAGAGGACTCCTCTCCTGTCAGTCAGTGTGTTCACGTTGCTCAGCGTGACCACACTGACTGACAGGAGAGGAGTTCTCTCTTGTCAGTCAGTGTGTTCAGGTTGTCAGTGTGACCACGCTGACTGATGGGAGAGGAGTTCTCTCTCGTCAGTCAGTGTGTTCACGTTGCTCAGCATGACCATGCTGACTGACAGGAGAGGTGTTCTCTCTCTTGTCAGTCAGTGTGTTCATGTTGTCAGTGTGACCACGCTGACTGATGAGAGAGGAGTTCTCTCTTGTCAGTCAGTGTGTTCATGTTGTCAGTGTGACCACACTGACTGATGGGAGAGGAGTTCTCTCTTGTCAGTCAGTGTGTTCATGTTGTCAGTGTGACCACACTGACTGATGGGAGAGGACTCCTCTCCTGTCAGTCAGTGTGTTCATGGCAGCGTGATCATGCTGACTGACAGGAGAGGAGTTCTCTCTTGTCAGTCTGTGTGTTCACGTTGCTCAGCATGACCACGCTGACTGACAGGAGAGGAGTTCTCTCTTGTCAGTCAGTGTGTTCATGTTGTCAGTGTGACCACACTGACTGATGAGTTAGGAGTTCTCTATCGTCAGTCAGTGTGTTCATGTTGTCAGTGTGACCACACTGACTGATGAGTTAGGAGTTCTCTCTTGTCAGTCAGTGTGTTCAGGTTGTCAGTGTGACCACGCTGACTGATGGGAGAGGAGTTCTCTCTCGTCAGTCAGTGTGTTCACGTTGCTCAGCATGACCATGCTGACTGACAGGAGAGGTGTTCTCTCTCTTGTCAGTCAGTGTGTTCATGTTGTCAGTGTGACCACGCTGACTGATGAGAGAGGAGTTCTCTCTTGTCAGTCAGTGTGTTCATGTTGTCAGTGTGACCACACTGACTGATGGGAGAGGAGTTCCCTCTTGTCAGTCAGTGTGTTCATGTTGTCAGTGTGACCACACTGACTGATGGGAGAGGACTCCTCTCCTGTCAGTCAGTGTGTTCATGGCAGCGTGATCATGCTGACTGACAGGAGAGGAGTTCTCTCTTGTCAGTCAGTGTGTTCACGTTGCTCAGCATGACCACGCTGACTGACAGGAGAGGAGTTCTCTCTTGTCAGTCAGTGTGTTCATGTTGTCAGTGTGACCACACTGACTGATGAGTTAGGAGTTCTCTATCGTCAGTCAGTGTGTTCACGTTGCTCAGCATGACCATGCTGACTGACAGGAGAGGAGTTCTCTCTTGTCAGTCAGTGTGTTCATGTTATCAGTGTGACCACGCTGACTGATGGGAGAGGAGTTCTCTCTTGTCAGTCAGTCTGTTCACGTTGCTCAGCATAACCACGCTGACTGACAGGAGAGGAAATCTCTCCTGTCAGTCAGTGTGTTCATGTTGTCAGTGTGACCACGCTGATTGATGGGAGAGGAGTTCTCTCTTGTCAGTCAGTGTGTTCACGTTGCTCAGCGTGACCACGCTGACGGATTGGAGAGGAGTTCTCTCTTGTCAGTCAGTGTGTTCACGTTGCTCAACATGACCACGCTGACTGACAGGAGAGGAGTTCTCTCTTGTCAGTCAGTGTGTTCATGTTGTCAGTGTGCCCACGCTGACTGATGGGAGAGGAGTTCTCTCTTGTAGGTCAGTGTGTTCATGTTGTCAGTGTGACCACACTGACTGATGGGAGAGGACTCCTCTCCTGTCAGTCAGTGTGTTCATGTTAGCATGATCATGCTGACTGATTGGAGAGGAGTTCTCTCTTGTCAGTCAGTATGTTCACGTTGCTCAGCATGGCCACGCTGAATGACAGGAGAGGAGTTCTCCTGTCACTCAGTGTGTTCATGTTGATTAGAGAGGACTCCTCGCTTGTCAATCAGTGTGTTCACGTTGCTCAGCGAGACCACGCTGACTGATGGGAGAGGAGTTCTCTCTTGTCTGTCAGTGGGTTCACGTTGCTCAGCGTGACCACTCTGCCTGATGGGAGAGGAGTTCTCTCTTGTCAGTCAGTGTGTTCACATTGCTCAGCGTGACCACGCTGACTGATGGGAGAGGAGTTCTCTCTTGTCAGGCAGCATGTCTACGTGTCGGCTGCATGGATGCTTTTTAAGGGTGCATGGAGGTAAGGTAAGTGTTTTCTATTTTAAATTAAAAGTGTATATGTGTATTTAAATTAAATTAGTATGTATATGTGTATGTATGAATGCATGCGTGCATGTTGATGTTTGTGTCAATGCTGTGTTTGGTTTTATTTATACATGCATGTATGGAGTTGTGTAACTGGTGGTTGAATGCATGGGTGAAAGTGTTTTTTGTGAGTGTGTGTTCAGCACGACCCCTAAATGTAGCCGCCCTGGGGGCCACTTCATTAAGGGGTGGGTTCATGGTAACAGAGGTGCACCTAGGCTAAAATGTCAGGGGGCAAAGGGGACTAATACTTCAAATGTTGGGAGATGTGCTAACGTCAGTAGCTGTGAGGAAGGGGAAAACTTCCTTGTGTGGGGGCACCTAAAATCTTTCCACTTTTCAAATGAGACTATTCTGGTGAAGCTTCAATGTTACAAGCAGCTACCTCTTGCCTTCATTTCTGAAACATCACACTTAAGGACTGCTGTGAGAATGAGATGTCTCATGTCACCACTTCTCTTCTAATCACTCCCCTAGCATGCAAGTGCTAACCCCACATCACGATTTCAATTACCTAAAAATGTATGGATAGGAATGCAGGTGCTAACAGTGAAGTGACTTCTCATGGCCATGCTAATCCCTATGGCAATTCTCACCCAGTTCCTGCCCTCCCCACCCAAAACACCTCCTCACTGGAACACTGAGCTAGTTTTAAACATGCCTTGCCATCAAACCTAGCCCTCAATGTGCCTGCAAGTGTTCCTCAAAGGAGTCCTCTGAGAGTTCATGACTTCATTGGAGTTGTAAACACGTAACTGGTGTAATAAAAATGTCTTAATCAGGTCTGCCTTTAGCCACTCAATTTAAAAACACCCTGCATGTCTTTCGCTGAAATTCTTTTAAAAATAAGCATTGGCAATGCCAACAGTTTTGGCTTGTGTATAAGTATTAGGCATTTACGAGGCACTGCTATTTTCTGCTCAGGTACTCAAACCATTTTGCACTGGCACTATCAATGGCCAGCTAATACCAATACAGAAGTGCCTTTCCCATGCCTACACGAATGCCCAAACTGTTACCATTGCCAGTGCTCTTTTTGCTTTACCCTTGATGCACAGGACTATGCATCAAGGTTAAAGCAAACATACTACCTGGCTAAATTGGCCCACTTTGAATGTAGGCCAATCTAGCCAGTAATAACACTTATGGTACACAGTCAGCCTGGATATACTTTCTGTGGCATGGCATTTTTTCTGGTTGGGAATCCGTATATGGTAATAATGGCAAATATTGATGCAGCCTGCATCAACATAATTAGAACAGCCAGCATGAATATATGTTTATACTAGCATATCTCGCGTGGAAAGGCGGCATGAAATATATTGGAAAATGTTCCTATGCACAATTTGTGATTTGCAACTATTGGGAATTTCCATGTGCTTCCATACAAAACCAATTGCAAACTGCGTGGATTTCTACCCAATTTTGCAAAGAAAGTGCTGTAAAATGCATACTTTTAACCCAATGTTTCAAACATTTCTTGGGAGTGAGAACCCCCCCCCCACCCCAAGCCACCCTTGTTTGGTTTGGGCTCCCTCACTGTGCTCTGTTGATCTTGACTAATTGGAACAAACATTTAAGCCTCTTAAGTTCAGAAATGTACCAGCCTCCACTGTACATCATTTGTCACTGTGTATGATGTGCTCCTTAATGATATGATATGGCATTTATAACGTGCCTGTACGCAAGTGTTTCTAGGCGCGACAAGGCAAGGAGGGAGAAACAAAAGAGTAGGACAAAACACAGATCTTACTAGGCCTTGTGTCATTCAGATCGTGCAAGAGCATGGAATGGGGGAGGGAAGAAGTGCCGAGGGTGGGGTAGGATGCAGAAGTGCAGGAACAAAGGAGAAACAAGAATGCAGCCAACTGGTGGCAAGTGTGAGTACTCATAACTTCATCCAACGGGTGGAGAATAAGAGCCAGAGCAGGGACTGTAGGGTTACAGATACAGACCACAAGTGCAGGGGAGCCAAGAGGCAGTGCGGGATTGCAACAGGACAGGCAGGGACCTGGGCCCAAATTCAGAGCTTGACCAGGTGACCAGTGCATGGATCAGGGAGGTGATCAGCAACGGAGAGGAAGAGGGAAGGCAGAAGCAAAGAGACAAGTCTTGAGATGGTTCTCCTCAAGTTTCAGCGAGGCAGGGAGCTGTTTCCAGAGGGAGGCCCCAGCCCAAGAAAGAGATCTGCCCTCAACTCTTTGCTTGGAAAAGTGATTGACCCTCAGAGAATTGGAGGTGGCGCAGTGGAGAGCTCAAGCCATCTTATATATATTTATTCATATAATAAAAAAGTTAGTCTGGCATGAACCTTTCTTCAGTAGAGAAAGTAGTAATAAACCATATTTGGGATCCTGCACACAAACTCAAGGGTAGATTTCTCAAGTCTCCTGTGTGCGGATATGCCGCCGCTGGCCGAGTGCAAAAAATTGTAAGGGGGCCTCACCAAATGTTTTGCCCCGGGCCTCACCACATCTTCTGACAGCCCTGGCCACAACAGGCCTAGCTGTTAGCACATCAACACTAACTGAGCCACGACTCAGCTCTCATTTTTAGCCCTGTTGCACTCCTCCAACATCAGTCGCTAACCAGACCCAAAGTGCTGTAGTCTATCAGATCTTGGGCTCTTCCCTGTGGATGACATAACACCAATTTTATCCCACTCACCCAACAAAAATAAAGCAGATTGGCCTCCATTAACTGGGTACTTCTGACCTGCACCCATCAATACCACAGGATTTGCACCTGGTTTTCCTTCTGTCCCACTAATGAACCCCATCCTTTTTTTCTCTTGTAGAGCCAAGCGTTGCAACGCCAAGAATAGTGGCAGACAGGTGCTATGCAACATCACTTACATTACATTACATTACATCTTCATTATGCACCTGCTATAATTTCAGTAATATAAGCTTCTTTAGCTGTCCTCTTGGCTCCAAGTGATTGCCTCATCACCTTTTTCATCCACTCTAATCATTTCTTCATGGAGAGGCATCTCAACTTCATCTAACAGCCTTGTATTCTCTCTTTGACTTTTCCCTCTCATCTGCACCCCTTAACATTACCTCTAGTTGTGGCACATCATCTTCAACATGATTCCTCCCAGTTTGTCCTTGGCACAAGTTATCTCCTACTTTGTATGCATCCTTATATCCTCACCTCTAGATAAAATACCCTGGCTTCTTTTACATCCTCATATACTTTATTTGGTTTTCGACACCCCATCTTCATTAGGCACTATGGTGGGTCGGAAGAAGGAGTCGGACACATAGTGGACATTCTGATAGTCTTTTATTTAAATAATTTGGAAAAAGGCCTATCTAACCCTATCACTATAGGTGGATTCCCTTCTTAACTAAATTAAACTAAAAGCTCTCATCTCTCATCATGAAGTCAGTCCAAACCTTATTCTACCTGACCCTAACAGTAACACCTAAATCTGGCCAAAAGAAGGTTTCTCTTCTGGCTGTCTCCCATTTATGCTTAGGCTTTCTCTCAGGGTTTTCTTGTTCTACACCAATCTTCAATATGTAAATGTATCTCTTTTAAAAAATCCATTCCTTATAATTTCTTCTGATACTTTTCTCAGGTTTTATTCACAAGCTCCTATAGCTCCTCGCAGCTGTTCAAAGATCTTGTCTTCCTGACAATATGACTCTTATCAATGCTCTCTTTGAGATATTCATTTTAGTTTATGTCATTCCTTGTTTTATTAGGGTTGAGATTTCCCCACTCTTGGCATCTTTTAAATCCACTCTTTCTCTCCTTGTTTGGTTCACTCTGCGTTTTAGCTCATAACACTTTCCAAGGTTTATCATTATGTGGTCTCCCCACTCTTCATTAGTTATCTCTCGCAGAATTATCTCTTGTTATCTCTTGTAGATTTCTCTCTCTCGCCCAGGATATTTGTTGCCACTTTCCTAATGATTCACAATCATTCTTATTCTTCAGGTTTTCAAATATTTCCTCAGATATCACACTATAATAGTTCAATGTTCCATTAGCGTCCTTATCATAATCATGGTCCCTTCTTTGTATTACATCTTGCCCCGGTGGCCTCCCGCTTCTGCCGGTCACCCCTGTACCTTCTTTTTCCATGGGTGACCTTACAGGACTCAGCATTTGCTCAGTTATGTTGGTTTGCTTTCTCGTGTCTTTCCTTATTGGCTTCAGACATTTACCGGTCTTGGTGTCTCTGCAGCTGGCCACGTTCAGCAACAATGGTGTATGGGAGCTGTCAACACTCCCTATCTTCCAGGTTTTGGTATTGTTAGACAGGTGCCTGGCACACCACAGTTCTTGTAAGGTCATGCCATCACGCCCGATGTTTCCTTGAACTATGTCTTGATAACAGCTTTGTCATTGACTGCTTTGCCAGGCCTCCAGCAAATGTGCTTGGCGTTCGCAGTTCCTCAGGTACCACAGTTCAACTCAGCAACGCCTCTACACTGCGCTATGACATCAGGGGTTTCCTCTGTGTACCGTTCTCTCTCCTCCTTTATGGTCTAACTGTCCCACTTTCATGCAAGTTTTTCTTAAAGGGTCATTCCCTTTTCCTTCAGACGACGTGCCGGATACAACATTACCTAAAGCCAAAGAGAAGGAGGACACAGTGCTTTTAACGGAAGGCAATTCCATATACACAGATAATGTGTCCTGCATAGGGAGTTCCCTTTGGGAATGGGAGTCCTTGTCCCCTAAGGGGGAGTCACTCACAGTGAGGTCCCACTTGCCCAGACCCCTAGGGAGGGTCCTGTGTAGTGGTCTCACCTACCTAGCATCAAAGAGGGTGGCTCTTTCGGAGAATGGACAAATACTCCTGATTTGTTACAGCACCCACATATCATCTTCTCAGGATAAGGGGCCACATTTTCAATAAGTGTGCTTTTATAGTCTATTTGGGTGTGGCATCTTGTTGTCATCATGTACCCTCTGATTGTGCCATCTGGATGAGACACCTCACCTTCATAATGTGTCCTTTGGTGATCTTCATTGTGATGGGGCAAATTATCTTTAATGTTCACCCACATATCCTTTCTATTAAAGGGATGCAACTCATATTTATTCTGTGCCCTCCAAATGTTTCTATGTGATTGCCACCTTACCTTTAACAAGCACTCTCTTGTCCACCTTTGATGGCCCCATCATTGTTCTGTGCCCTGCTGTCCTCTCATCTTTATGAGATGCCTCATCTGCATGATAGGCCCCATGGTCCTCTTCCTTTGATGGTGGCTTCCTGTGAATATCATGCATGCTTGTACCCACTCCTACAGCTAAATCACTACATCTTCAGTATAACCACCCGCCTACCATTTGCTTGGCATGAGACATCCCATCCAATTCATGGACTCCGTATCCTGCCTTGTGATAGTGTATCATGTTTTCTCCTATCCTCTCCACAAATTGAGGCGCACTGTGTTCTTCATGCACTCTTCTGTTCTTTTTGAGGGGGAACACCTTTTCGTCAATATACCTGTCCATGTGCTCTTCTATTCTCTTGATGGAACGGAGATGCTTATCTTCACTGTGCACCCTAACGTTGTCTTCTAGGGGTGTCTTCTGAGTATCTTTGTAAAGCTCAATTCTCTCATTTTTCAATTCTCTTGCCAGGACTCATTCTCTTCATCATGTAACCTTGTTTTGCATTTTACAGTTTTAATGGTTTCATATGCAATCAAATACACAGTACATATAGCAATATAAGGCAATACCAACATTTCAGAGTAACAGGCAGAAATGCCAATGGTTTAATTTCCATAGACCTTGAATTACTTTTAGATCATGAGTCCTTATATCTGTGACATCTTCCTTTCAAGCAGGTCATTTCACAAATTCACATCCACAATGATTGTGCTGCACACACTGGAAAAAAAGCAAAAATCAACCTCACACCAATCTGTATCCCACATGCTTACATGCTCTTCTGACCCCACCTGACCACCAACTAATTTCTATAATAGCATTTAAAGGCAATGCATTCCTAGTAAAGATACTCATGGTGCCAACTCCAGCCTTCTTAGTCATTCGGCATTTTGATTGATGTGATTGGACAACCTCTCATAGGATGGTACATGAGCAGGTGCACTAGCACAAGAACTTAGCATAGAAACCCTCCCACCCCCACACTCTATCTTTTCCATTTCTCATGGTTCTCATGAGTTAATCATCTTTTAGCAGCAGTTTTATGAACTGGCCAGCAAGAAGGTAAAGGAGAGTTGGTAACAACTAAATACATGACCAAGTGAAATTATGTTTGCATCATAGCTCCATCCGTCCTTTGTTTGGCATGATTCCCAAGCATGAGTTAACAATGAAGCAGAAGCAGAGCATCTAGTCAGGTTCTCACCAAAAATGTTTTTTAAAGCAAGGTCTGGCCAAACTGAGCAACAGCCCTAGATATGTCATCTAAGAGATAATGGGCCTCATTACGAGTTTGGAGGTAGCCATGCCGTTTTTAGCGGCATGGCTACCCCCAAACTCGGGTCCGGGTCCTGAAAAATCGGATTTACCGGGCCATTCCGACATTTGCGGGCCCGGCAAATCCCATTTTCGGGACCCAGACCCGGTAAATCCCCATTCCCATTTGAGCCCCAATAGGGCTCAATGGGAATGGGGAGGATGCTAACAATGGACCCGTTAATGATGGGTCCGTTGTTACCATCCTGTTCTGCTAGCGGGTGCCGCTCTGCATGTGTGGTCTGGCCAGGCGTACAGAGCGGGACCCGCTGCAGAACTTGTAATGTGGCGGCCCGGTATGAACGGTGCCGGTCCCTTACCGGCACTATTCATACCATGGCCGCCACAGTCATAATGAGGCCCAATGTCTGCATGTCTATGGTGAGCAGGTGCAAGTGGATCTAGGTCACGTGGCCTAAGCCCCACCCACTTGTCAATCACTGCTAAACTGTTGGTGCCTTCCTGTTTTGCTGCTCCTTTTCCCTACTTAAGCAGCCCTCCATCCTCCTTTCTTTTGCGGTTAGTAAGCAGGTTCAAGTGGATCTAGGTCATGTGGCCAAAGCTCCACCCACCTTTCAATCAATCACTGCTGTGCTAAACTGTTGGTGCCTTCCTGTTTTTCGGCCCTTTTTCCCTACTTAAGGAGCCCTCCAGCCTCTTTTCCTTTGCAGTTAGTGAGCAGGTGCAAGTGGATCTAGGTCACATGGCCTAAGCTCCACCCACCTGTTAATCACTGCTAAACTGTTGGTGCCTTCCTGTTTTGCCGCCCTTTTTTCCTACTTAAGCAGCCCTCCACCCTCTTTTCCTTTGCAGTTGGTGAGCAGGTGCAAGTGGATCGTGGTCACGTGGCCTAAGCACCACCCACCTGTCAATCAATCACTGCTAAATTGTTGGTGACTTCCTGTTTTCCCACCCTTTTTCCCTATTTAAAGAGCCCTCCAGCCTCTTTTCCTTTGCAATTGGTGAGCAGGTGCAAGTGGATCTAGGTAAGGTAGCCTAAGCCCCACCCACCATTGTAGCCCTGCCTCTTCCTTTCTGCTCTTAACTCTTAGATGAAGGGTTGTCTCTCGCCCGGCCATACGAAGTGAAGGGCAGACAAAGAAAAGTGCAACTCATGCTTGTACCTCCTCAGACCGGGAGGACTTCTCAGACAACAGGTAAGCCATGTTGACATGTGTTTTCTCCCTCCCTCCTCACAGGCCATCCCCACCATCACCAGGCAATGCCAACTTCTACAACATCACCCCTCCTCTAAGGAATGGACTCCGCAATGCAGCAACCTCACCCACATCAGCCTCAAGCCCATCAGCACCCCCTCACCATCCACAACTCGGAAGTTGATGTTTGTCAACGTCTGCTCAGCTATCACCCATGCAGCAGACATTGCGGACCTCATCACTACACACAGCCTTGATGCCATCTTCATCACTGAAACCTGGCTGGCCCCCATCTCCACTCACATTCCAGATGTCCTTGTCCGAGACATCTACAGCATCCAACACAGCGACCGGCCGTACAAGACAGTTGGAGGCCTCAAAGTCATCCACAAGACCTCATAGCCCCACACCACACTTGACTTCAACAACATTCACTCCTTCAAAGGCCTCTCCTGCCGCTTCTCGCTCTCCCGATGGATACAGTCACATTCCATTTCATTTACAGACAACCCAAACCCAACACCACCTTCATTGTAGACTTTACCGACCTGATCATCACCATGACCCTCACGCATGCCAACAACATCTTCCTAGGTGACTTCAACCTCCCAGGCAACAAGGCCTCCAAACAGAGGAAGGAAGCTCTTTACAGCCTTCTCGACACCCTCGGGCTAATGTCCAGCATAAAGTCGATAGAGGGGAATTGGTCTCCAAGCAATACAATGTCGATGGTTAGCGAGACGGAAGAACATATACAGATACTGACATTGACACCTTTTGAAGGAGGCGTGGGATCATGGGTGTCCATGCTGGTAAACGACATGCCATTGAGGGTGATGGTTGACACAGGGTCACCGTACACCATGGTGGATGTACAGACATTTGAAAATGAGTTGAGAGGAAAGAAAGCAGACTTAAGAGACACGAGAGTGAGAGCAACCAGATATGGGAAGACACCCATCAACATAATTGGTTGTACATGGGTACATTTATGTTTTAAAGAAAGAAAAACATATTGTAAAATGTATGTGGCTGGAATGGGTTATCCATTGTAAGATGGTGGGGGAAAACGTCCCTACGTATCAAGATACTTCCAGGTGAATTGATTCCAATTTTAGGCATTAATGAACACATGTGTGAGACTAGCGAAAACCTAGTAGGACATTTTCCAAAAGTGTTCAATGACAATATAGGCACATAGAAGGTGTTTAGAGACAAAATTATATTGAAAAGAAATGCCAAACCAGTAGTCCATAAGGTGAGAAATATTCCCATCGGTACGAGGGAGGCTCTACAAAAGGAATTAGTGAAACTGTGTGAACAAGATGTCATCGAACCAATTGAAAGTTCAGAATGGCTTTCGCTGATTGTTATTGTACGCAAACCGGATGGATCGATAAGGATGTGTGTAGATTTAAGAGACTTAAATGCAAATATTTGGGTAGACAGACATCCTCTACCAAATATAAATGAGATGTTGACAACAATGAGGCCTGCAAAGTATTTTACGACATTAGACTTGTCATCTGCATATAATCAGGTGGTTGTGGATAATGAATCAAAACATCTTACATCATTCGTCACCCTGTTAGGTGCATTTAGATACGAAAGGATGCCTTTCGGATTGGCGTCGGCAGCAGCCGTATTTCAAAGGTTAATGCATCAATTGTTTGGCGGGTTGCAAGGAGTTCATTTTTTCCAAGATGACATTTTAATATCAGCATTGACTGAAGAAGACCACAATGCTAAACTACTAGGTGTTTTACAGGTTATTCAAGAAAAAGGTCTCACACTCAGGATAGAGAAGGGTAAGATAAAGAGAACTAAGGTGACCTATTTAGGTGATTTTACAAGTGCAGAAGGAATAAAACCAAAGAAACCTCTAGTGGATACAATTATGAGAATTCCAGCCAAAGACCAACTTCGCAGCTTGTTGGGGCTAGCAGACTACTATTCACAATGTGTGCATCAGTTTTCAGACAAGTCATGTCATATGAGAGAATTAATGAGTAAAGGCATTACATTTGACTGGTCAGCAAACTGTAAGAAAGAATTTGAATGGTTAAAAGAGCTGATCAACAAAGCTCAGACTCTAAACATGTTTGATTATGGTGCCAGGAGTATCATCTCAGTAGACGCCAGTGGAATAGGACTAGCTGGAGTTCTTGAGCAAATACAGAACATTATGGTAGTACCTATTGCTTTTGCTTCCAGAATGTTAAAGGGGGCAGAAAGACATTATTCCACTATAGAAAGGGAGATGTTAGGAGTGAAGTGGATACTTGAGCATTTTAAAAGGCTAATTTGGGGCGCACCAATTGAAGTAAGAATGGGTCATAAACCATTGATTCATGTTTAGACATTATGCAGTATAATGTTAAAGTGAAGTATACACCAGGTAAATCTAATGTGGTGGCAGACTGCCTGTCGCGGTTGCCTTGGGATGATGTTGAAGAAGAGACACAAGGAGGTGAAAGCCTAGAAGATCGAGAAACAGACTGTGGAATTGTGCAAATCACCTCAGGCTTTTAAAAAGAGGAGTGGATCGAGTCAACTATTGATGATATTGAACAAAAACACTTAAGAGATGCCATTAGAAATGATTGGAAGAGTGTTGATCAAAGTATCAAGTTTTGGATTAAGGTAAAAGATGAAATGTCTTGTGATAATCTATGTATATACAGAGGAGATCGCATAGTTCCTCCAATTCAACTGAGAGAGATAATAATGACCATTGCTCATGAAGGGCATGTAGGAAGAACCCTTACAAAGAGAATAGTAAGAGAAGCATACTGGTGGCCTGATATGTGGAATCAATTGGAACAATTAGTAAGGGAGTGCATAGTATGTGCGATTAGTGATAAAGGGAGGAAAATGCAGTTTACACTGTTACAACCTGTTGAGATAGCTAAGAAGACATGGACAAAATTTGCTATAGACATAACAGGCCCATTTAAGACATTGGGGCCTCAAAAAATGTAGATCATTGTTTTGATGGCCTATACCTCAAAATGGGTAGAGTGGGGAGTGGCTGAGGAAACTGTTACTGCTACTAAGGTGGTAACATTTCTGGAAGAAATCTTCAATAGGGAAGGAGATCCCCAAGAAATAGTATCAGATAATGGTGCTCAATTCATATTTTTGGAAGTACAAAAGTTCTTGAGAGAAAGAGCCATGGAGCATACGACAACAGCTTTATATCATCCAATGACAAATGGGTTAGTCGAGAGAATGAATGGATTTATAAAAAGCATAATCCAATTATTGATTGCCAATAATTTGCCATGGAGAGATACTTTCAAGGAAGCCTTAAATACTTATAGAGTTACCCCACACTCAGTCATGGAGGTTGAACCATTTACATTGATGAGAGGCAGAACAGCTTCTAATAGATTGAGGCCAGCTTGGCTTAAATTAAAAAAAGACAGGGTGATTTCCATGGATGAGATTGTGGAAAGAGTAAAAAGGAAACAAGCCAAGTATAAGAAATATTATGATGACAACAAACATGTGAAAGAGAGCTACATCAAAGAAGGAGATTGGGTTTGTGTGAAGGAACCAAGGAAGATATTGAAAGGAGAATCTAAATACAGATACCACAAAGAGTGAAGAAATGTTCAAACAAGTCTGTAATCCTTGACGGTGGAAAAAGTGGCAATGTGATGATGTTGTGTTGAATAGAACAAGAATGCCTGTAGAAGAAGAGCTAGTGGAAGATGACTAAAAATAGTAGAGGAATTAGTGGCATGTCTTCAAGAAACAGGAAGATTGTACAGAACTTGGAAAAGGATTTTATATATCACTGAAATTATATTCCATTTTCACGAGATGCCAAGATGTATCCTTTTATCTCAAGTGATTTGTTGCTATGAATTCAATTGTTGTATAAGTTATGTTTCTTTAGATGTTATTAATGTTAATTTCTTTAAATTCTTTAAATATGTGGAAGGGGAGATGTTATATATGGTAATCTGTGTTTCGGTGTGTCACGGGTGATGCAATATGATTCTGGAATCATATTGGATTCGAGAATCATATGAAAAGAGTAACCGGAGATACCGAAGCAGCAACTGCTCTGGGGGGACCTCATTACTTATATACATAGAAATAAAATATATACTTTAATGATATCAAGAGTCCAGAGAGATGATTACACAACACACAGCACAAGAAAGACCCAACAAACAAGAAAGGTAACAGCCTCGACCTAATCATCACCGCACTGCCTTCCCTCCAGTACAGCTCTCCTCTCCTGCTTGACTGCTCTTTCACCTGGCCATACCTTTCAACATGCTGCACACCACCCCAGTCAACCACTCCCAGCAGAAACCCAGCAGAAAAACTGTCAGGTCCTTCAAAAACTTCCCGGTGGAACCCTCATGGAAGACCTCACCAACCTCCCCTCAAATAGACCTAACACCCCCAACCAAACTGCGGCTCTCTACTGGAAGCACTCAACGCCACCCTCTCAGCCTCCATCAACCGACATGCACCTCTGAAACAACGCACTTGCAACCCAAAAACCGTCAGCAACCTGGTTCACGCAAGAACTCAACCTCAGCAAAAGAGTCATCAGGCAACAAAAGACAACCTGGTGCCGTTCCAGGACTGCATCCAACCCAATGCTCCTAAAGGAACTCGGAGCAACTCGCTGACAACTAATCAACACAGCCAAGACCTCCTACTATCAGAACACCATAGCAGAAGCAGACAACAAAAGCAGAGTCCCCTTCAAAGCAGTCAAGCACTGCATCAACCCAGTAGCCAACCCTGCCATACCCCACTCCATCAGAAAATCCACCGTCATCAACACCTTCTTCATCGACAAAATCACCAAGATTCACCAGCTCTGTATCCATAGAGGGACCTTACATCTTTCCTCATGAAATCTACACACACACCCTGGACAACATTGAAGACACTCTCTGCAGAGGTCCTGGTAGAAACCCTGGCTGCCTTCAAGGCCACATCGTATACAGACGGCATTCTCCCAGCATCCATCCTCAAAACCCTCCCCACAGAAGCTGTCCTTCCCTACCTGGAGATCATCAACAGCCCCCTAACTCAAGGCACCTTCCCATCGACCCTAAAGAACCCACTCTTGATCCCAATAACCTAAGTAACTATCATCCCATCACCCATCTTCCCTTCCTAGGTATGATCATTGAGAAAGCGGTAGCTGTGAAACTGCAGCAACACATCAACACCAACAATCTCAGCCAAACCTACCAATCTGTTTTCAGACCCAGATGCAACACGGAGATGGCAACCATACAGATGGTTAATGATGCCCTCGACATCCTTGACAACTGCCACCCCTGCCTCCTGGTTCTACTCGACCGTACGGACGCTTTCGATGCAGTAGAGCACCAGGTGCTCACAGACACCTTACATCAGCCAAATGGGATCAGCAACCTTGTCTGACGCTGGTTCAAGTCCTACCTCTCACCAACAGCCAGCAGTTTGTTCATATGATGTTTTTGATGATGTGTTTATTTATATAGCGCCTTAATCCAAAGTGCTTTACAGAGCACATATATACATACACTATCACCCAACCGAAATTGGTACTCATTTATCAACCTCGCAAGGATAAAAGGCTGAGTTGGCCTTGCCGGGATTCAAATCTGAAACCTGCAGATCACGCTCAGATCGCAGCAGCGAGCGCTCAACACGCTGAGCTATCTTACCGGCTTTCTTATGGACTCCTCAGGATCATCAATGCTACCCATCACTGGTGGACTGATCTTCAATCTATACATGGAGCCACTGGTGTCCTTCCTAGCCACACACAACATCCACATCCACCAATACACTGATGACACACAGCCATACCTCAAGATCGACTCCATCAAGGACATCCACAGGCTCAAATGCTGCCTCTTGCTGATCCAGGTTTGGATGTCCAGTGCATACTTGAAGCTCAACCGCTCTGAGACCGAATTCCTACTCCTCACCAACAAGACTGAACACCCAGACATGCAGACCTGGCTATCAACCATTAGCCCATTAACCCTGAGGGCTTCACCTCCTGTGCCAAATCCCTCGGGTTCCACATTGACAAATACCTCTACTTCAAGACACACATAGCTAAGAAAATTCCTGAAGTAAGTCAGGCCCTTCCTCCCTCCGGACAGCTTTAGATCCACCATTAATGTACTCGTCCTATCCCACCTGAATGGGGGCAATATCCTCCTCAAAGGCCTTGTGTCAACCTCCCTTGCGCCCCTGAAAAGTGTCCTACATGCAGCTGCACACCTCATCAAGGGTCTGCCTATATGCGACCACATCACCCAGGCCCTCACCGACCTTCACTGACTCCCACTGCATGCACAAATCTCATCCAAGTCTTGCGGCATCGTCTTTAAGGCAGTCACCCCCACGTCACTTGGCTACCTCGCAGAGAAACTCAGCATCTCCGGTGGGCAGTGCACCACCAGAAGCCAGGACACGTGCAAACTTTACCCACTAGACGCCGTCTGCCCCTCTCCTCCCCACCACGTTGTACAGCTGTAACCCTCTTCTGTGTCCCTCTGTATCCTACCCCCGCCACGTATCTGTTCTGTCGTTACCTCTGAAAAGCACTCTGTTATGCATCTGTACTGTTGGATACCTCTGTAAAGCTCTACGTTGTTTATCTGTATTGTTGTATACCCCAGTCAACCGCTCTGTTGCTCCTAGAAGCTAGGTCCTCACTAAATAATACAATACTAATAATAATTGAAAAATAATAAAAATCACAAGGTGTGGTTTGTAGTCTCTTTATGTCTGCAATTGATGGACGCATACCTCTGAAATTCACAGACACAGCTTTCACCTGACAGCGTGTGAAGCGATAGATATTGCGAAATCGACAGCAATTTAACTTTCTAAAACGAAAATAGCTAGCCAACATGCTGCATGTTTTCTTATGATTTACTTTAACCATACAGTTTAAGCGATGAAGAGCAACATAATGTTGCAGACTATAAATAACTACCACATATTATCCGCATTTCTCACGCGGTTTACTTGGAACTGCATGCTGGTTTCTTAGACATTATTTGTACTATATTGTCATGTTTGAGGAATCTCCTTAAATGATATCTCTTTGATCATCAGGAACTTATCCATGTTTTACAGGTATCATGATGATAATCTCCAAGACATTGCTTAGTCTGTGGAGGAGCTACATAGCACTAGTCTGTGTAATAAGACTCTGCCTGTGTCCTCCATAGTGTGTAACCCTCCATCTGTGTGCACCATTGTAACGAAGACTCTGTCTATTTGTATTTTGCCAAGCCAGGCTACCGCTCTCTTGGAAGAGTGATGCTTTACCTGCTTCTGCCATCAGTAGTAAAGCTCCTTTTACATATATAAAGAGAGGGCCAGCAAGACCCTGTCTGTGTCATCAATGCTCAGCAGGGCTCCATTTGTTTCTGCCATTATCACACAGTCAGTTTCTGTCTCGTAGAGTGAAAAGGGCTATCTGTGTGTCTCTTCTTGGGCCAGCAAGACTTCTTCTGCATTTGCCAATGGGCAAAGAAGGCCCGCCTGCCTCGACTGAGGCTACCTGATTTTGTCAAGCCATAAACAATTCATCTGACATGATACCATAGTTCCTATTTGTCTCTGCCATGGTAATTTAGATTCCATCTCCCAGTGCCATGGTCAGCAAGGTTTCAATCTCGTGTTGCCAGATGCTCCATCTGTTCCTGCCAAGATGGCTGTGGAGCCATATGTCCCTGTCATGGTCTGCGTTTCATTTTTAGTTTGGGCTATTAGGTGTCGCTTGTATTGTTTTACAGCCAACACCCTGCATGCTAATAGTGTTTATGGTTTAATTATTATTTTTTTGCCTTCTTCTTTCTTTTCATACTGCCTTGTTAATGCTTATAGTACTTGTTCATAGCATGTGTTGTGAGACTGTTGTCCTGCTCGTGGCAACACTCACCCTTGACCTGTTTTTGTCCGTAGAGTTATTTGCTTTTTGGGCTGTTTTCTAGCTGTCTGCAGTCTTCGTGTTACATGCAAGTATTTGTAAGTGATTTAAATCCGTCACTTCACCTAAGTCAATGGCTAGCATGGGATGCACAAATGAAACCGTTAATTATTTATTTGTGTCTATAAGTTATTTTATTCTGAACAATGTAACGCTTATAGCACGCCCCTCTCTTTGAATCCCCCCGGTCACACTGAACCAGGAAGCAGGCTGGTTTGCAAAGTTAAAATATTTATTTATGTATTTCACAATATATGTATCACACTATTTTAATGGGTATACAATAATCACCAATGGGATGATGTCACACTAAACAATCTCTTTAATCACAAGGAGCAATAATGGGAAAAAATAATACAGCACAGAAATAATACTTTGGGTATGTTCAAATCAAATGGCAAGGTGATTACTATTTCCCCCTGCACACTCTTCAATCCCCCCAATTTGCAATATGAAGAAATAGAAGGAGCGAAAACAGGTTTCAGGAATGCAGAATTCAAGCAAAAGTATCAATCCCAATTCCCCCCCCCCCAGCAAACACCAGAGGAAAACAGAATTGATTGGCAAACTTGTCAAAATGGTTTTAAAGTTGGCTTTGAATGAATTAGGTAAAACACTACAACTGGATTTAATTCACTGAAATTATTTAAATACTAATGGGAGCCACTTTATCTGGTTTCAGACACACACTAGCAATGATTTGAGAGTAATAAGCAAGTTGAAAACTTAATTTTGAGGTCGTGTGTAATGAAAAGTTATTTACACATTATAGATTCTGGCCAAATGAAAAATTTGCGGCAAACTTTTCCATGCGCGGTAAATGCGATTGCAGAAAAACTATATAAAACAAGAATGCGCCTTTAAAATACAAACAAGGTTTCTTTACTCTAGGGATGGACTATGAAGAAACAAACTACACGACAGCACAGCCACCAGATCAGGACGTCTCCGATCAGGTTTTTGGCTGCCGAGACGCTTGCCCTCTTCAGATGAAATATATCAGTGCAAAGATGATTTTAACAGTATTATTAAAGAAGGACTAAAGGATAAGAGAGAGAGTTCAGGCAAGACAAAAACGATTTCTAACAACAAAGTTCTGGATATAAGATAGATTTGATTTGGATAGAGATGACTATGGACAGTACATAGGCTAGTGACAATCCTATACTATGGATACTCACTACCAATGTTTTGAATGGAACCATCAGGGATTCTGGTTCTGGTCAGGGATACTTTCTGGGACCGACTGCAGGGCACACCGGACTGGTCTGGTTCAGCGATCAGCAAGGCTCTCTGGACACCGCACGGCAGGACTGAACAGCAAGGCGCTCTGGTCTACACTGCACGGCACAACTGGACTGGATCTTGAATGGCTCTCTGGTCTGCACAGCACAGCACGACACAGCACCAGATCGGGATTTAATCTGCCCTTCTGGTTATGAAGATAATTATTTGGCAGGCAAGCAGTTACAGCACAGCCTGGCTGCTTCTTTGGTTTCCCCTTTAAGTTAAAGGATGGGTTCTGGAAGTTAGGCCCAGCTGAAAGTGGTTCAGCTATGCTCTGAGCCTTTCTGCTTGCAAAGTTTCTGTAGTCTGGAACAAGGAGTATGGATGGATCTTCTTCAGAGTGCTTTGCCAAATCAGGATGGTGGGTGGATCAGTGTGTCCTTTTTAGGTCCTCAACTGTCTCTATTTATGCGTTTGATAAAGGGGTGGGTATAATGAATTATCCCAGGCGCACCCCTTAGGTAGTCTATTGGCTAAAGTCTGCTCTCTCCCTTGATTGGAGGAGGAAACAGAGTGTCATCATGATGATGCGATTTTATTAGGCCAAACATCCTCCCCTTTTGCACATAAAATCTATTTTTGATATAATACATCTTTACTTGTGTACAATGTTTATACCGATAACATAAATAGATCACATATTTTGTGGAGCACACCCTCTTTCAAGCCTCGTTGCTGTGAGATCTTGGGTCTGGATTTGACACATTTTTGCACTTTTTGTCTGGGACACAATGTCTACTTTGTCCAAAATGTTGTACATGTGTGCGCATGATATCTGGGCATAATCGTATGAAGTTTCATGCTTCTGACATAAATACAATTTCTACAAAACCAGAATTCTCGCTGTGCCTTCTCAGAACGTCGCACAGAGTTCTGGCTCCTTTTTAAATGTGCACAAAAAATCACATTCACAATGCTGTTCATTCTATAATTTTTACAAAATCGCACAGTCCTTTATCAGTCTTTTTAGAAATATGCTTTCTGTGCTTTGTGAATCAACAAAAGTGTCTCTCCCCGCCTCCTTCCCTCCTGGCAGGTCTGAAACAATCTGCCCCCTTCCTTCTGGGAGAGGCCACTTTTTGACACTCCACAATCTGCATATCCTTTCAGCCAAGGAGGGTCCGTTGTCTCTTCTAGGAGCAGCCCAAAATCTCCTCCCCTGATTTAATCAACACAAAGGTGTAAGTTCCTGGCCTTGGTGGGAAGCAGGAGAGATGCCTTTTGTTGGGGGGAACCTGGGGGGAACTGGTTTGGTGACTCTGAGTTCAGCTTAAATTCACTGTCAATTTCTTACATTTTTCATTGTTTAAAGTAAAACTTGCAATTTTTAATCAGGCAACTAGAACTCTAATTCCAGTCTCTAAACCATGAAGATTAAATAGTTACAACCTATATTACTTTTGATAACAGGTCACTTAATTTCAAACATTTGATTCCAATTGCACAAGTTTAAGCTTCTGATGCAATTGCTGACAGCTGTCATACAGGTGGCCGCTGGTACTGCGCCCATATTTTGACATATTTTCACAGTCAAGCACATTTTGTACTGTGGATATTTTGATGATAGATTCCACTTTTCATGACATTGTGTGTTCATATTGATTCCTTAAATGAAGTGGCGGGTAACACCCAGCAAAGATATTGGATGTTTTGTGGTGTTTTGGACCAGTAATTTGTATTTTCAGCAACCAAGAAAAGGGGATTTAAGAGCAATTTCTGGGTTTCTTTCAATAAAGCACTGCCTTTCATGCAGTTTCCATTTTTCTTTGGTAGGCAGCCCAGTGACATATTTCAGCAGTGTGGTCTCCGTTCCACCACTGAAAACAGGCAAAGTAGATTTGTCAGCCATCTTTCTGTTTTTCAAAGTGCAATAGGGCTTTTGCAGCCATTTTGATGCTTCTTGCACCATCACCCCACAGGGATGTTGCAGGGCAGAGCCAAGTGGGTTAAAACATCCCACAAATTATAGTATACTAACAACTTGTTGTTTGTATACCGCATTCTCCAAAGCACTGTACATAGAACATTTACTTACAATTGTTTTTACAGAAGTTTGTACTCATTTAGCGACCTCAGAAGGATGATCTTGCTTGCACTGGCGACCTGCAGAACACATACAGATCTCAACAGCATGCGATCAAACCACTGAGTTATCTTACCAGCTGGATCACATGCAGATAGTGGTTTTGGTACATAGTATGATTTGGCAAGCATTGACAATGCCAACTGTTGGGGCTTTTTTGTAGGCATGGCAAAGGCACTTGTCATGCACAGCCGTAGTAGTATTAACTGGTCCTTGATTTTAGCAGGTGCAAAATGGTGTGAATACCTTGGCATCTAATACCAGTGCCTGGCAAATGCCTAATACTTGTACACAAACCAGAACTCGTTTTTATAAGGGTTTCAGTGAAGATTAGACGTAGGGCTTATAAATCGAGTGGCTGAAAGCAGACCTGGTTGACATTTAGATTACACCAGTAGTAGGTTTACAACTCCAATTAAGTCATTAACTCTCAGAAGACTGCTTTGAAAAAAACTGACAAGCACTTTCAATGTAAAGTATGATGGTAAGGCTTAATTAAAGCAAGCTCAAAGAGCTCCCATGAGGCTGTGTTTTGGGCGGGGAGCGGCTGGAAGTGGGTGGACACGGGCATAGGGATTGGCATGGCCATGGGCAGTCAATGGGTGGGCAAATAACCAAAGAACACCTACAAGCTTTGTCTCCCTCCTCATATGCAATTTCTCCCTAACTGTACTCTAATGCAATAGTTCCTGGCCCTGCCACTCAGTTGCTCTGCCCACTACCAGTTTTCACACCTTCCAAGCCTCTACTTAAAGACTGTAGGTCAGCTCCAGGCAGACAGCACAGAGTAGTCTGCTGGTCACATGACCAGGCCCTGTCACTCAGTTGCTCCTTCCACCTCCAATCTGTTTATTAATAAGGAAACAGTGTCAGCAAACAAGTATCAATGCAGTAACCAGGTCATCCAAACACACAAAAGAACATTAAAAAGAGAAAGAGAAAAAATAAATAAAAATAAATAAATAAAAATTAGCAAACAAGGCATCCAGTTTTATTTAGCATACAATGTCTGGATGAGGCTAGTGTGCATAATCAATGCCACATCCGATTTGGGAACATGCAGGCAGGCAGGGTTCAAACAGTCGTTCCGCAGCAGCATTAGTGGTCCCAGGGAGCGGTGACAAGTCAGGCTCTGAACAAGCGAAGTCTCCAGTCATTGTCACCCTCCCGCTCTTCAATGATCTGGATTGTCGTGACATAGCCTACACCAACTACTCTGACGACACTCAAGTCCTACTCCCTCTAACAGGCATCTATGAATAAGACGCTGCGGCTCTAACCAAGATCTACACAGCCATCCAGACATGGATGGCAGCCAATGGTCTCTGTTTAAATGGGGATAAAACAGATATCTGCATAATAGGCACAAGAGAAACCCTCAACATGCTCCCAAATACCTTCAATATTGACAACTCCACCATCACAGTCTCTGCAGCATTAAAAACCCTAGGAGTATACCTTGACTCCTCTCTGACCATGTCACGCCAGGTTAATGCCATAGCCTCATCCGCTGCACTCACCACCAAGGTGATCAATGCAGTCAAACTCTTCCTCTATACCAAAAATTGCCTATCAATCGCCAGAACCACAGTAGGCAAGAAACTGGACTACTGCAATGCCCTCTTCCTGGGCATCTCTGCGAAAAACCTTAAGAAACTTCAAGTCACACAGAACAATGCCCTGAGGGCAGCCCTGAGTATTCCCAAAAGGAAACATCTCACAGGCTAGGAAAGATGCACGCTAGGTACCGGTAAAAGAAAACATCCTTTTCAAAACCATAGCCATTACACACAGAAGCCTCTCCTTCGAGGCCCCACCATACCTATCAGAAAGGATCACCCTCAACTCATCCACCAGACCCACCAGAGCTCACCTGTCCAACCAGTTATACGTGCCCGCCTTCAAGAGAACCAAAGCTGGGGGGTCCAGCTTTCAACACCTGGCACCCACAAACTGGAACGCACTGCCCACAGCACTAAGAAATGAAAAATCATACATTGCCTTCCGCAAAATGCTGAAAAACAACCTGTTCAACCAACTCTGTCCTTTTCTCGATCTAACCACAATGATTAGCTATGCTGCTCGTATGTAACCTAGTGAACATGCATAACAGACTCATATTGCCTTCCTCTGTACTATTGTTACGCTCACCTGGTTCCCACGGGGGCGTCAACCGGAACTGGGCCACTGTTATTTCCACCGGCGTGACGTGTAGCACCGAGATGACTGACTGGACTGGCCCGCTCAGCCTAGTTTGTCTGGCTCGCAAGAATATTCTTCTACAAAGGAGAAGAGGAATTAACCACCCGTGGAATTGAGTGTCAACCCACCTTCCCCTCTCCCGTTGTCTTCCCGCTGATCACTCTTGATGTCCCCTCCTTAGTCTCACCTGATGGTTTGGAAGGATGAGCTCTCCATTCTGCGTCGACCGCAGGGGCGCGTTGATGACCAGTTATTTCACTGGCGTAGAGGAATTGGTGAGTTCCAGTATTGACTCTAAAGTCCAATTGTTCATAAGAGTTCAAATGTCTGCTCTTGACTCTGTCCGATTCCTTGCAGGTTGCCGATTAATCCACTCGAAGATTTCCAAATGGCACTCGGTAAGATTCAGGTAAGTCTATTGTGATTTTCCTCTTAAGAGCCGGGGTACGGCGATGAAGCAGAGTTCACTGCGCTGACCCGAAATGAGGTGAGTACCTCCCATGGTAAATCAGGTAAGTCCTTGGGGGTAGCTTGCATGGCCTTAGAGAGTCCCCTTGCTCACCTTGCTGTCTTTGTCTCCTTAGGTGTCAGAGGGCGGCCGCGAGATGGAGAGAGTGTGATGGAATGCTGAAGTACCGCCAAGCAGGTGAGTTCAGCGCGGCGCCGTAGGAATACGAAGCGATGCTTCAAAGACTTCTGTCTTTCAGTTCCGTGGCGAAATGGATCAGGATTTAGGTAAGGATTAAAGTTAAAACTCCTGTTCTAACCTTTATCCTTTTTGTCTTCTTGTTTCAGGAGTCCCAGGACTGAAGCAGGCGTGGCTGAAGACTGGAGCTGCTGAAAACACGGTGAGCGTTACGCTGCAGCAAGCAGAATAACGCTAAGCACGTGTGGCTGTCCGGGCATGATTTAAATAGCCTTGGAAGAAGATCCAGGTAAGTATTCTTCCACAGCCCCACCCAAGTAACAAAATAGTCCCTTCAGTAAAATAGTCCCTCCTAAGCCTCATTTGGCTTGAGTCTTCATGCAGCATGGTCTGCCTCAGGTGAGTATGCAGCATGGTCTGATTCAGGTAAGTTATCAATAATGAGCCTGGCGCCCATGGCGCCAGGACTGACTATCATTATGAGCCTGGCGCCATAGGCGCCAGGACTGTACCCAAACAGCCCCTAACTGGGGCTTTTGGGCATGCTCCAAGTGGCATGATGCCTGCTTCCGGGGCTGCTAGGCCTGGTCTGGTCTTCCGGGGGCAGGCATCATGACAACTATTTTGTGCCTGCTCAATGGTGCGGACGGGGAACAATGTCTTAATGATATGCACCTAGAAGGATTTGATACACAACTCTGACTTTGCAAAATCTTTAGGATTCACCATTGACAGCAATATGTTCTTCCAGAAACACATAGCCAATCAGACCCAAATAGCCTGGCTCAGAATGTCTACTCTTCTAAAAATCAAACTCTTCATCCCGCCGCAAGATTTTCAGACCGTAGTGCAGGCCCTTATGGTCTCGCAAATCCATGGGGGAAAGGCTTTCCTGACAGGGTTTCTAGCTGATCACTTGGCTCCCCTAAAAGCAGTGCACCACGCTGCAGCACGTCATATTATGGGAGCTCGGAAATTTGACCGAATGACCCCCATCCTACGTGAACTACATTGGCTTCCACTCTAAGCCAGGATACTGTTCAAGACTGCATGTAACATCTGCAAATCAGTCACAAGTAGCACACCAGCGTACCTGCCGGCTAAGCTCCACATATCTGGTGGCACACGCTCCTTGCACAGCAAATCGGCCAACTGACTTGAAAAACAACTTGTCCGCAAAGAGAGGACCCGTAAAGAATCCTTCTCTTGTCATGCACCCACCCTCTAGAACTCAATCCCAGTGTCGGCGCAGAATGTGCCCACAATTCTCCAATTTCACAAATCTCTCAAAACATGTCTCTTTCAACAACACCTGACATAAAGAAACAATTCCAGTGGACGCACATACCGACGCAAAGACCTCACAGTTGCTACTGCTACTGTTAAAAGATGGCAGCCCAAATGCTGGCTACCCACACTCTGTACAGTGCTTTGCTGCTTTTGTGCTAGGTCTGTGCTTTAAACATTCGAATACAACAAAATAAAAATTAAGGTTCTTGCTAGAATATGTTGTCATGTTATTCTCCCAGTTTCCAACACCTGTAGTCAATGCCCTATCTTATGTTGATATTGCAGCTTGATAATGGTCACTAAAGGTATCATGTTGCTGTTTGTTGATGCTTGTTATTGGATTGATATTGGTTTGATATTACTAGGCTGACTGTAATCGTTGCCTTGGCATGTGTTAACAGTTTTGCTAATGTAGTGCTTGTGTTAATCGCTCTTTTATCAAGAGCCTTCCTTGCTATCATCTATTGGTCGGAGCTGACACTTTTACCTTTTGGCTTTGTTTTCCTGCACTTGTTTACAGGGACCAAGAACGTAAAGTTGGGCCGGATGGATTTCTGGATTCCAAGAGATTTACCAATAGCTACACGATAAAAAGCGGTAGTACTCGCTCCAAAAGTCTCTCGTGTATAAATGGTAAAACAGTCGTGGATCTCTCAGTGAAGAAAGCCAGAGATCTGGAGGATCACGAGCACAGGTTAAAGGCCATCGAAGTAAGTGGAACCTTTATGCATCCCAACAGAACTTGAGTATGTCATGAAATTCGATGCTGTTCTTTCTTTTTTTATTTTAAGCTACTCTAAGAGGTAGAGATTTTCAAATGTCATGTGCTGGGAGCAGTGGATCACACGTGATTACATTTTGTGAGCAGAGTGCACATAAAGCAGGAGTCACAAGACTCATAGAGCAGGAGGGACCCCGGAAAAAAACAAGTTCAGGGGGCACTCATCAATACCTGCAGAGAGCCAGATACTCTGCCTGTTTACAGGCTAGTTTTCACGTTGTGTCCTGTTGGCAGCGCCTACAGTACCCAGGGATCTCCTCTTCTCAGGCCCCACAACACCTCTGGACTGAGCATAAGAAAAGCAGCGGCTTTCTATCATCCTTCGTTCACACAGGGCTGTAGTGGTCAAACGATGCAGGCTAGATCTTAAGATGGGAGTGGTGTAGAGAGTGTAAGGAAATCTTACAGTCAACAGGAATGTCACACAGCCAAATAAACTCTCAAGAGGACGCAACTCTTGGATTCATTTCACAAGATTTATTTGGGGCTATGTACAATGACAACTCAAGTCTGGTCAGAATGTGTAAAAGACTTCTCTGTTAAATAATAATTCTCTGAGAGTCTCCGGGTCTCACCCCAGTGTCACTCATAGACTCTTCTGCCACATTGCTTTAGTGATTGATGGCTTGGTGGGTCAGTGGCCTTCGTTGGCTGGCTACCAGCTGGAGAGTATAGGCAAGAGGTCTGTAGTGTGGTGTTATTCTCAGTTGCACAAATAAACGTCTCTCACACGTGGAAGTGGTCCACGTATTTAATAATGATTCTTAAGCATTTGTCGTTACATAGATAATGGCTGCATTGAGCTATCTTCTCCTTTTAACCTCAGCACTCACATTGTGGCATCTCAAGTCACTCCTGCTGCAGCTCAAGGTTCTGCATGAGCAGGTCCCATCGCATCTCCCAGTGTTGAGGCTTGCCTGAAGGTTTGTCAGGTGCCTTCTGGGGTACTAGTTCACTTCTCCACCTTAGGGTCCTGGACCAACAACATCACAGACCCCCTATTACTCTCCTTCTTGCTGAGCCGATGCTCTCTTATGCCTTTGACGCTCGTGCTAACCCTTGCCAATAGCCCTCAAGCTGACTGCCATCTAACCTTTCCGCCACATTCCTTCTCTCCAACTGCCCCTTCTTCCTTCTACCAACTTCTTCACCTTCCCATTTTCTCACACTCTTTGACTTTTTCCTTTCTCGATCTCTTCCTGCTCCTCCAACTCACCCTGCACTCCACCTCCACCACCTGCACAACCAAAACCTCCCCTCCCCAACTTAATTCTCACCTCCACCTCCTCTAACTTCCCCTGCACTGCCGACTGCTCAGCAAATCCAAACCAACTCCTCCCACCGTTCCCTATGTGGATTTTTATAGCAGTGCTTTCTCTCCCACTGTGTGTGATTAGTTTTTCTGTCAGGTATTGGTTACTTTACCCAGGGCTCCCTTCTAGGTTGATGTACTCTGACTTTGCCATTCTCTCTTTCAACATGGACTGAGCTCCTTAAGGTCTGGTCCACCATCTTGAATGTGTCAGATTTTGTACAAAAGATTATACCGTGTAAAGTGGGGGACAGTGGCTTGTGTCCATTTGTCAGGGAGAGGTTTGTAAACCTCAGGAGGAAGATTCTGTTTTTCTTATGTTCTGCCATAGGTATCACATAGGGGTCGAGTTTGCAGAGGTGCGGATGAGTGGACCGCACGATGCATGGGCACTGCACATTTTGCCCTCATGCAGGGGGTATTTTATGTCTAGTGGCCACGTCCCTGCAGTGGAACCTGGCAGGTGAGTTCCTTTCCAAATCTGTATGGCAACTAACAGCTTGTACTGGTGTAGTGCGATAGGTCGATGTTTTTTTTTTTGCCAAGCAGCATTGCAACCTGTATATTATTTTCCTTAGGGGGTCCACCTTCATTCACCTCCCATTTCCAGGCATGTTCTCAGTGCTGCCCTTGATACAGCAGCAAATTGCAAAGTGACTGATTTCTTCAAGAAGGCAGACGAAGGGCAGAGATGACTTTGAACACAGAACAGATAGGCCTCCTTGGACTCCCTTGTGGGCTAGCAACCACATCTTCAATCCAAATAGAAGTATATTTGACTATTCTCATCAGTTAGATGCATCAGCAGACCCCCTGAGACTGTCCAACTCCATAAAGAAGTATGCTAAAGTTCAAAGAGACTGGTAGAGAGAAAGTACAATGATGGGGTCAGGGGGCCATTCCATTGAACACTGTTCATAGCAGCAGCATCACTTAAACAACTGCCCCTCGCATCATGTTTACACCTGCGCATTGAGGACATCTCAAGCACCCTTTAAAACACAGATCTTTACCATGAAAATGGTGTTAAGAAAGGCATCTCCAAATTAACAAGGGGGGTCCTGGGAGTCCCTCTGCCAGACATTAGTCCTGGTTGCGAGAGACTTACCCAGAGTCTTTAGCTCACTATCTTTCACAGAGAAGAAATATCCCAAACATATCAGTCTTTGTCCTGCCCTGGGGCAGTCCAGCACCGAAATGCAAGGCAATTCTCCTCTGAACAAGAGTACCAACAGAAACCCCAGACACGTGTTTCGGTCTGGTTGGACCTCATCAGTAGGGTAGATCTGTGCCTCTCTAAGAATAGTGAGCAAGGGGTCCACGTCTGGATTACCCTAGTAACTTAGGGTGAGACCCAAAGTTACTTAAATATGCAAATTAACAAGGGGGGGTCCTGGGAGTCCCTCTGCCAGACATTAGTCCTGGTTGCGAGAGACTTACCCAGAGTCTTTAGCTCACAATCTTTCACAGAGAAGAAATATCCCAAACATATCAGTCTTTGTCCTGCCCTGGGGCAGTCCAGCACCGAAATGCAAGGCAATTCTCCTCTGAACAAGAGTACCAACAGAAACCCCAGACACATGTTTCGGTCTGGTTGGACCTCATCAGTAGGGTGGATCTGTGCCTCTCTAAGAATAGTGAGCAAGGGGTCCACGTCTGGATTACCCTAGTAACTTAGGGTGAGACCCAAAGTTACTTAAATATGCAAATTAACAAGGGGGGTCCTGGGAGTCCCTCTGCCAGACATTAGTCCTGGTTGTGAGAGACTTACCCAGAGTCTTTAGCTCACTATCTTTCACAGAGAAGAAATATCCCAAACATATCAGTCTTTGTCCTGCCCTGGGGCAGTCCAGCACCAAAATGCAAGGCAATTCTCCTCTGAACAAGAGTACCAACAGAATCCCCAGACACGTGTTTCGGTCTGGTTGGACCTCATCAGTAGGGTGGATCTGTGCCTCTCTAAGAATAGTGAGCAAGGGGTCCACGTCTGGATTACCCTAGTAACTTAGGGTGAGACCCAAAGTTACTTAAATATGCAAATTAACAAGGGGGGTCCTGGGAGTCCCTCTGCCAGACATTAGTCCTGGTTGCGAGAGACTTACCCAGAGTCTTTAGCTCACTATCTTTCACAGAGAAGAAATATCCCAAACATATCAGTCTTTGTCCTGCCCTGGGGCAGTCCAGCACCGAAATGCAAGGCAATTCTCCTCTGAACAAGAGTACCAACAGAAACCCCAGACACGTGTTTCGGTCTGGTTGGACCTCATCAGTAGGGTAGATCTGTGCCTCTCTAAGAATAGTGAGCAAGGGGTCCACGTCTGGATTACCCTAGTAACTTAGGGTGAGACCCAAAGTTACTTAAATATGCAAATTAACAAGGGGGGGTCCTGGGAGTCCCTCTGCCAGACATTAGTCCTGGTTGCGAGAGACTTACCCAGAGTCTTTAGCTCACAATCTTTCACAGAGAAGAAATATCCCAAACATATCAGTCTTTGTCCTGCCCTGGGGCAGTCCAGCACCGAAATGCAAGGCAATTCTCCTCTGAACAAGAGTACCAACAGAAACCCCAGACACATGTTTCGGTCTGGTTGGACCTCATCAGTAGGGTGGATCTGTGCCTCTCTAAGAATAGTGAGCAAGGGGTCCACGTCTGGATTACCCTAGTAACTTAGGGTGAGACCCAAAGTTACTTAAATATGCAAATTAACAAGGGGGGTCCTGGGAGTCCCTCTGCCAGACATTAGTCCTGGTTGTGAGAGACTTACCCAGAGTCTTTAGCTCACTATCTTTCACAGAGAAGAAATAACCCAAACATATCAGTCTTTGTCCTGCCCTGGGGCAGTCCAGCACCAAAATGCAAGGCAATTCTCCTCTGAACAAGAGTACCAACAGAATCCCCAGACACGTGTTTCGGTCTGGTTGGACCTCATCAGTAGGGTGGATCTGTGCCTCTCTAAGAATAGTGAGCAAGGGGTCCACGTCTGGATTACCCTAGTAACTTAGGGTGAGACCCAAAGTTACTTAAATATGCAAATTAACAAGGGGGGTCATTTATACCCAGCTGGCTGAAATATTGGTCCAGCTTTCAGGCAAAGATGCAAATTATCAGCCAAATCCAACATGCAAGTCAAATGTTATTAGCAATTCAATTTCGGGTTTTTGGGTTTCCCATGTAACTGGCTAAACAACTTAACTATAGTGTATTGACCACCACATTATAATAAACAGACTCAGAAAACAGCAGAAATTCCAACGGGGCATAAAAGACGATGAACAAAGGGCGTATCAACACTTTTGCTAGAAGATTTGGCCAACCAATCAAGGATCAGCTAACTAAGGATCAAAATGGACAAGGGAGACCAATGACCAGAGGTACCCCAAACCTACCATCGTCTTCATCAGAAATTGAAACCTCGGACCCCGAGTCCCAAGTAGCCAAATTGAATTTTTTAGATGCGTTCCGGCTCCTACATCTGGACAACATAGCGGAAAGGAAACCAAGAGGACACCCACCCTTAAGAGGAAGATGAGGAAATGCAAACCAATGACAAGGGGGGCAAATCAAGGAGCAACACCCGGACAGAGCATGGCAACACATTCTTCCAGAGGACAGAAAACCAAAGCAAAGGGGCCGGGAATTAAGAGCTGATGGTCAAAGTCTTCAATGTATCGGATAACAGTTGATGCCCTGTGAACTATCAATACTCAAATTAGGTCTTTCTTTCTGTCCAGATCAAGAATTTGACCAGGTACAAACAAGGATTGATATCTTCAAATTCCTTCAGAAACTTAAATTAAAAAAATTATTTCAGCACAAATAGGATGAAAAGATACCGACTACAGAAAAGCTAATTCTGAATTCTCTAACAGTCAGAGATCTAGAAACTTTGCTCTCCCTGTATTCCATAACAGATGATAATGTCAATGATTCTAGCACCATGGCAAACAGAGAAATACTAACCCGCTATGGGATATAACTGGAATTCCCCTTGGAAAGTGGATTAAAACTGAAATCCATCTTCTGTTCGAACATCAATGCAACCAAAATTTAAGTATTTCGAGGATTTGGTCATGACAGATCTAAGGTCGCTGGCATCTAAACACATCGATTTACTTCCGGTCTTTCCCCCAGAACAGATTATAACACTACAGAACCTCCGACAAGGTGATAACATAATCATCAGACAAGCAGACAAAGGAGGTGGGGTAGTAGTAAGGGACAGAAATCTTATCATGCAAGAAGCAGCACAACAATTGGATGATATCCAATGCTCTGAAACTTGTGAAGCTGAGTTATTGGAAGAAACCAAAAAGAATTTTGATGATCTTCTCAGAAAATGGAACTATCTAAATATCATAGACTGGGAAGAAATGACATTTCTCAAAAACAACCACCCCACAATGTCTATTCTTTACTTTGTCCCAAAGATCCACAAAAGCATCAGCACTCCACCAGGAAGACCGACTGTATCCGCCAAGGGATCGCTCCTCGAGAACACCTCTAAATACATTGATCTCTTTCTTCAACCTTTTGTGAAAGATCGGAGTTCATATATCAGGGACACTGGAGACCTGCCGGACAAAATCAAATACTTTACTTGGGAAAAATACTTCATTTTGGTATCTCTTGATGTCACCTCCCTATACACCAGCATTATACGTCTGTCATTGGCACACCATCACCTCCCTTTCCCCTCACTCTCTGGCCGGCCTCCCTTGACCTTCCTCCTATTCCCACTGGCGAGGCCAAGAACCTTTGTGTCACCTTTGATTCCACACTGTCCTTCTCTGCCCACATCGCTGATATATCAAAAAAGTCAAACTTCCTACTGCACCTCCTCAGAGGTACTCTTCCATTACTCTCATTCCCCAGTATCTCACTCTCTCCCAAGCTCTGGTTCTCTCTAGGTTGGACTATTGCAACAGCCTCTTTCTTAATCTACCTGCCTCTACTCTCCACCCTTTGCAACTTATCCAGAACAGGACTGCAAGACTTGTCCTTGGCCTCAAGCCCTGGGATGGTATCTCTCCAGCTGTGAAATCTCTCAATTGGCTCCCAGTGGATGCAAGGATTAAATTCAAAACCCTCTTCACTGTCCACAAGGCTTTCTGGGGCCTGGGTCCAACATACCTTCAGCTATCCCTCGGCAAAAACCTCCCATCTCGAGCACTTCGCTCCTCTACCTCTAACTGCCTCAGAGTCAGTTGTTTCTCAAAGAAATTAGCTGGGGGTAGATCTCAGTCTTCGGCTGGGGCCTCCCCCTGGCACAGCCTCCCTGCCACTCTAAAACTTGAGGAGAATCATCTCCGGTTCGGGAAGCACCTCAAGACCTTCCTCTTTGCTTCTGCCTTGGCCCCCCCTCTCCCCTGCTGATTCTACTCTCCCTCGGCACCATGCACCTGGCCACCCTCTGTCTTCCGGGCCCAGGTACCTGCTCATCTTGCCACCCTCACGCACTGCCTCCGGGCCATCCCTTGCACTGGGGTCTGTATCTGTACCCATACAGCCCCCCCCTTTTTTCTTCCTGCATTTATCAGACCTACCCAGCCTGCTGCCTTAAACCCAGCATTTGCCACTTGCTGGCTGCACTGCCATGGTTTGTTGCCTTATTTTTATTAATGTATTATTATTTATGCTTTTCCTCATTGCTCCGCACTCTCCTTTTGTTCCTCCTTCCATGCACTTCTCCCCCTTCCCTTCTACCATGCACTTTTGCGTTTTCAATGTCACTGGGCCTAGTAAGATCGTTGTTTTTGTTCTCCCCTGTTCCCCTTCCCTTGCCTTGTCGTGCTCTGAAACACTTGTGTATGAGCGCAATAGAAATAAAATATCAATATCAATATCAATTATACATCAAAAAGGATTCATGACTTGTAAATACTTCCTCGATACTAAGTATATCAGCTACAAACCACACAATGAAATGATTCTCAGCCTGCTCAATTTCTGTTTGGAACGCAATGGGCCTCATTACAAATGTGCCGGTCAGGTAACAACAGTGCCTTTAAGGCTACCAGCACTTTTGTTACCGGACCTGCACACTACGAGTCTGCGGGCAGCTGCTATCACGCCTGCCAGGGTCAGACCTGTCGAGCAGAACGGCACTCGGCCACAGAGTTACACAAAAGCACCGGCATCGTTATCAACGGTGCCGGTACTTCCGTGTTCCCCATTCCCATAGAGTCCTATTAGACTCTATGGGAATGGGGATTAACATTTTACCGGGCACCTGACTTCCCGGACTGCCAGAGCTGTAATGCCCTGGTGTTTCTGGCAAGCTAGGTGCCGCTAAAATTCGCAAGTTCGACAGCAACCTGCCAGTTTTACCGGCACGGTTACTGCCGCAATTGTAATGAGGCCCATTATCTTTCTTTTTGAAGATCGGATCTACAGACAGAAATGCAGTATGGCCATGGGCTCATGTGTAGCATCAACCTATGCTAATCTTTACATGGGTTGGTGGGAGCTGACTGAAGCCTGGGCCGAAAAATTTGACAGCTTCACTGCACAAATAATATCCTGGTATCACTTCATTGACAATCTTTTAATTATCTGAAAGGGACATCTGAGTCACTTGATGAGTACATTCAGAAACTTAACAACAACTCTCTCAATCTTCACCTCGCCATGACAAGCAGTAAAAAGGAGCTAGTCTTTCTCGGTGTAGTGTTGTTCCCTGGCAAAGGCTCTCTACAAAGTAAACTCTTCAGGAAACCCACAGCTTGTAACTCCATATTACATGCCAATAGCCATCACCCTAAAAACCTGATTAAAAGCATACCCTACGGTGAACTCCTTAGGGCCAAGAGAAATCGTTCCAAAGAAGATTTCCAGAACAAATCAGTCAGGATCACTGCGTGATTCAAAGCCCGAGGTTATACAGCACAGGGTATAGGACTGGTTATGCCAAAAACATGAAAGATGGAAAGAAAGCAACTACTCACTAGTAAAAGGAAAAGGAAAAGAAAGGAAAAGATCAAGTGAGATTCATCACACCCTTCACATCCTTCACCAAAAGCAGGAGATGTGAAATATATCCTCAAGAAACATTGGCCCATACACAAATCGACAAAGATCTGGAAGCTTATGTAGGAAATTATCTGAAGGTAACGTTCTCCAGAGCAAAATCTGTCAAAGAATCCATAGCACCCAGTGATTCACACAAGATCAGTAAAGGCACCAGGTTAAGCATAAGAAATTGATTTTATGTAGATATGTAAGATATGGGAACTGGCATACACAGGAGAGATAATCCCATATGGAAGAGAAGGCCAACACAGATGGCTCATCAAACATATCACTTGTACTACCAGATTTATAGTCTATGGCATTACATGTCCTTGTGGAATGATGTACATTTGCTCCACAATATGTCCTCTTAAGCTCAGGATACTGCAGCACCATAGAGCGATAAAAACAAGGACACCAGCTATCCCTTGGCAGTACATTTTGAGGAGAAACATACAAGCAACACCTCATTATTTAATTTCAAGGCTCTTGCCCATATCCTTGAACACAGGAGAAAGGGCAATAAAGAAAGACGCCTGGGACAACTTGAATCCAAGCTAATCATCAAATTTGGGACTCTTAAGCCATCAGGACAACATACAGATGAAGAACTAGCAGTACACCTGCTCAACAGCTGATCACATTCTGTGCACATTTCCGAAATGAGAACTCTTGTTACCATTCGATGAATGGCACATGTATTTATTTATTTTATTAGCATTTATATAGCGCGCAGCAGCCCTGAGGCATCGTGGCGCTGTATGATGTATGATATTTTCATAACATTCCTGTATGATTTTTCCAAAATTTAACAACATCTACTTATCTGGATTTAGCCCAGTAGGCCAACATAATAAGCGTATTAATCTCTGTTAACCATGTTCCAATTCGGCACTTTTTGACAATTTGTCTTGTTGCATTTGCGAAGTCATTTAGTTGCGGCACGTCCAGATATTTCTGCCTCCTATTAGTCCTGGTGCGGACCACCTACATCCTAAGTGCACAAGCATATTAGATGATGATAATTTAGTCTAGTTGTACTTGCAACATTTTCCGACTCCAATTGGATTGGGATATACTATTCAGCCTCCAACCGCAAACATGCCAATATTTCTTTGCTTACAATGTATTACGATGTTATTGTGCTATATTTAATATGGAGAGCACCACACTCCAACATGACCCCTAGCTTTTCACACAGTAAAGCGTCAACAGCAGACAGCCATGTGACCAATCTGGAGCAGTAGAGAGGATGGCTGTCTAGATACTCCCAGTTTGTTTTTATAAACAGTTGCCTGAACCAAGGGTACTTAACGCACCTGACGAAGTCCCGGCTTTGGGGACGGAACGTGTGGTGAACACGGAGTGTAAACTCCAGGACTTAAAGTATTCTCAGTAAGCCTATGTTTTTTTTTTATTATTGCATTTTGACATTAACACACTGGTGCTTGAATACATTTTACGAGTGTTGTAAAGTGCAGATTACAGTGCCCTGGTTTTTTCTTCTTTTTTGTTGTTGCAACTACTGTAGTGCCTTTAACTTCTCTCAGACACTTTCAGCACAGCAACAACATTCTTGTCAATATATAGATATTTGAAAAAAGGGGAAAAACTGGGCTTCCAGCACCCCAGGAAGGTTTGCACTCCTACCGATCTGCACAGTCCTGTGTGCTACGCCAAATTCAAAAACCAGCCTGACTCAGTCAATTCCTCGCAATGTCCAATGTATTTTCATTATTAAACCATTAAAAAAGATTACAAGAAGAGAGAACGCTCGTACGACACGTTTCGCATCGTGCTTGCTGCTTGTTCACATACAGAGAATTAAAACACCAATGGTGATACATATACCCACCCCCCCATAAATATACATATATATTACACAGCCTGTAGTTGCAGCCGTGTAGTTATGGTTACATTGCTCATCTCAAAGAAAGAGCACGTTTTGGGTGGTGTATAACCTTGGTGCCATTTTACGAATGCTCACCAAACTTTGCATGATAAGTATATGGCTACCTCAGAAGGATTCTTTGATGTTTGGTGATGTTTCGTCCAGGGGGGCCAAGTTATAGGGGGGGGGCCCAAAACTTTTGAAATCCTCATAGACACAATGGAAAAAAAACATTGCTCACGACTACAGCCCAAACCGCCGTGTGGACTTTTACCAAACATGTGTAAGGAGTGGCAGCTTGGTCCCGAAATCGTGCTTTTGCAAATTTGGTGTAAATCTTCCTAGTCGTTTTTTTAAAAATGGCCAAAAAGTAAGTAAACTTTTTTGTGATATCTTGGTCCGGTCCGTGGACTCATTTGCTGATTCAGAGTCCGTGAACGCCTCAGGGTCAATCAGGAGGCGTCTTGGTGTCCGCAGGCACCAAATATGCATGCTGATTGGATGTTCAATAATGTGAGGTACGTCATCATTTTTGAAACAGTCGCCATATTGGATCCACGAACCACCACATTTGTCAGCGGACAACGCAGTGAGAAAAAAGTCTGGAAAACACATTTGTGGTTATTAAGTGGCCGAAAGACACCCTGGAAAGGGTGGTAGAGTGGAATGAAGTTGATATGGAGCTGTTTTTATAGGTGAAAAAAAGGTTTGCAGGTGCAGTCTGCAGTCAATTTTACTGTCTGCGAACATCATTTGGATTGGGAGGTTCTGGGGGAGTCTTGTTACTTGAAGGTGTATTGTTTGTACTTGTTATATGGTTTAATTCTATTGTCGTGCTTGTGGCCAGCGGCCAGATTCTTGGGGGAATTAATCTGGCCACTGGCAACACACCCTATAGTAATATGTGTATAGTAATTCTAGGTACTGTTGGTGGAGTATACAGTATTTGTAATATGGTTGAATTATATAATTGAAGTATATATGGTAATTATGATTGTAATACAATTGAGAATAATGCTTATGGAATATGTATTTGTTTCTTTGTGAAGATAAAAAATAGGTAATACTTGGTAAGGCTGCTTAGTTGCACATGGTAGTAACGCTGGAATCTCTGGTTCTTTTTCTGTGAAAGAAACAGTATAATTTGTTAAACAAGATAGTTTAAAACCTTTAATTGCATACAATTGTACATATAGATTTACTTTTTTGACCCTCATGAATAGTACATTCTATTAGTATGTTTGGTACAGCATTAGTATGTGGTACACTGTTGTTGAATTAACACCAAATATTCATTGGATATATTATGTTAGTGTAAGGGTGATGGGGCGTTTGTTTGAAGCATGTTGTAATTAATGGTATGCTTAAAGTAGTTCCCATTGACCAATTCTAACTATATTGGACTTTACAATAAGTATTGCAGTGACAATAACTGTGATGGCATATTTGAAGTATATTACACTGAAGGGTATTTTTAATGTAGTTAGATACCTGTTGGCATGTTCTAACTGCCTTGGATTTTAAAAATACTATTGTAGTATTATGGATGTAGTTAGATAACTGTTGGCATATTCTAACTGTTTATTGTACTATACTTTAGTCAGTGAATTTGAGTTGGAGGAATATTAAGTAGCCATTTGTTAGATTTGCTGGTAACCTATGTTTTGGAGTAACGAAAGTGTTGTTACATTGAAACCAACCGCTTTGTTTTTTTCCATATGCAGTATAGTGGTCTAAAGTGGTTGTGGCACAAGTGTGGTAGATAATGCCCACTGTTGTGAAGGTTTTCTTGCCAAGAGATACTTGGCTGTGTGTAAAGATAGTAATCTTACAGTTCTTTTTGGTACCATCTGCATTGTACCTTAGAAGCATTAGTATCACATATTGGCCATATGAGTTTATTTGTATACTGGAAAGATGGTCTGAATTGCAAAAAGGTCAACATATGCCATGATTTGCATTCTGCAGAAGCTGGTGGAATGGAATGGATTCACAATTTGGTATGGATACATACACAAATCATTTATTAGGGGCCTGCTCTTGTGAAACATGGTGGCAGATAGTGCATTAAGTTTCCTTGTGTATGAAATCTAGAAGATTTCATTTATAGTGGTGTTTTTGGTTTCTAGTCCTTGTAGTAAGTACATTAGGAATTCCTGTGGATCTTTCTTCGTGTTTATGATGAATTTGACCATTCCTGTAGAGTAGTCCAATTCATGCCTTATACCTGAGACACCGTAAGTGCTGTCAGGATTATTAGTGCCATTTCTATGAAGGATGAGCATTTGCAAACACAACTCGTCCAAACCATTTAAGTAAATGTTGTGAACAATTGGTGGTAATTGGAAGAGAAGATTGATTGCTACATTTGCATAGCAATTTAGTCCAGTTGTGTTTATGAATTTAAATGGACCAGAGGGCTGTGCCTCTGCATCCTTTGATGGGCCTGCAGTTGTTTTTTGAGTAGAGACATTTGTCTCTTTGTCTTCCGATGGACATGCAGTTGTTTTTGGACTACAGAGTTGTGTGGTTTTATTATCTGTTGGAGCAGCAGTTGTTCTTATTTTTTTATTGTTATTGCTGGGATATCTGCTATAGGTTCTGTTTGTATTTTTGTTTTTTAAAGGTTTTCTTTTTTGAGTTACAGAGTGCATATCTAGATGGGCGGTGTACAATGCACATAGCCTGTTGTATCCTAGGATGCAAGGAATGTCAGCGTTGACCACTAAGTGTAAGGAGACGTGAATGTTCTAAGTAACGAATACCTTCTTTGAAGACTGTGCTGCCAATGTCAATCAATGCTTGATATAGTGTTAGAACTTGTGATTTGTGGATAGTGACAGCATATGCAAGCGATAGAGAGAATTGTTATCTGCGTACGTGCATGTCTTTGAAAAGAAGGAAACTTGCTATTGTGCTGCCTATTTTTTTTAACTTCTGCAAGCTGGTTAAAGTGGATGTTGACAAACTGAATGTTGTCATGTCGATATGTTTGGAAGCCAACAACTGTACCAATTGCTACATTGACTAAACCTTGTTCCACGTCCAGGTTACGGTTTAGAATTAGTCTGCAGTTTAGAAACAGAGTTAATACTTGTCTTGTTCTAATCCAGCTGTGTTGCAGATATATTTTTTAAGCTATTTAGTTGTGCTGTTGCTTGTTGACACATAGGGAGTGTCATGCTGTGCAATTCTAGTTTGTCTGTGGTGCAAATATGCAGTATGCGTTGCATTTCTTTTTTCAAATTGTATCATTGAATTGACTACAGCTTGCATGGGTTAGCATTAAGGACATGCATTTTATATTTTGTTAAGGTAATTGTTCCATGACATCAGGGGCAGATGTGTTTTGCTTATATAGCTCATGGATTAGTCTAGTTTTTAAGATGGGTTTAGCATCTTTAGTAAGCAAACCAGTTGTAATGCATTTTAAATTGGTAGCGTAGGTGAAATCTGCAGACAGACACATGTTTTGAGTTAGTTCTCTGTAGTGACATTTTTTCAATAGATTTACATTTCCAGTGCTGCCGAGTGTGTTACGGCATTGTTTGTGTCCTAATGTTTTGAAAATAGTTTGACCTTTTACTGGTGTTAACTGCAGGAGGTCTCCTGAAAATAATACTGTGTTTTCCTCCGAACAGTTCTTCATAGTCGGTTTTTAAGACTTCTTGCATTCTGAGATGAATTAAAGCTAAAATGAGGTTGGAGACCATGCTCACTTTATCTATCAAGAGCTGTAATTTGTTTTAGTGTTCTACTGGGAGGAGCAGTAGTCGGTGTAAAGTGTAAAGTTACACATCCTATGTTGTAGGCAGCTAGACCTGTGGGGACTGTTGTGGGGGCTGTTACAACAGCTGAAAGGTTGTCGATTGTTAAGTCTTTTAGACATTTGCTAATTATTTTAATTAAGAAGTTCTTGCCAGAACCAGCTTCCTCACTTATATATAGGAGCAGAGGTTAATAATGTTTACAGCTACAAGTTTTAAAACGATGTTATATTTATTCAGTGACCTCTAGATAAATGGTGGTTTGATCATCATTTAGCTGTGATCTGAGCACTGGCAAGTCTTGTTCATATTGTTTAGATTGATACATGGTATTTTGTAGTTCAGTCATTACTATTTCTGATTCATTTATAATGAGTGATTCTCCAAGTGGTTCTTGACTTCCTGTATGAGAAGGTTGACCTTCAGGGGTATCTTTATCTAGTAGAGCTTCATTTTTTTCCTCTTGTTGTAGTTCATTGTCCAACATTGAATGCAGCTTAAAATGAGTCATGGTCACCTCTTTTCTCCAGGGTTTAAAAGGTTTTAGTAGGGCCATGTAATAAAGTTATCTGTTGCAGAGATTACCTCTATATCTTTATATGAATATTTAGACTATGTTTGGTATGTTTTACTAGGCTTCCTTCACAAGTTGAGAATGAATGTTTGCCAGTTGTAATCTGGTGTGACATTGTTTTGGTAGGAGTAGATTTGGGCTATGTCATACAAGCACATGTTTTCTAAAGTATTACTTCTGATTGAGGAGTATGTGTCAATTACATTGTTTTTAAAATGTTCTGGCTGTTGGAATGAACCACTATTGGTCTACACAGATTATTAACTACACTCCATTTGTATGCAGAAGAAAATAATTTTGAGCATTAATGTGAATAAAACCAAAATATTAATATTTGGAAATAGAGGTACAAATGGAAAAAATGAAAAATTCATTTAGGAGATCGATGATAGGGTAATAGAACTAGTGGAAATATACCCCTATCTAGGTATGACAATAAAGAATTTACCACTAGTAGACCATCACGTAGAAATCATATAAAAGAAGGTTATAAAGAAGTGGAATATTTTGAGAGCTTTCATGTCAGAGAAGGGAGGATATTCCATAGAAGGTTTATTAGAAATATATAAGACATGTATCATCCCAAGTGCTATGTATGCAATAGAGACAGTGGTAACCAAATATATGGGAAACATTGATAAAATAGAGGCTAAACTGTGGAGGCCAGCATTAAGTTTGGCCAAGTGTACTTCGGTAAAGGCCATTCGGCGAGAATTGGGATTGACATCATGGTCGACTCTATGGGAGATAAGGTGCTGTAAGTTGTTTATAAAATTGACATGTGATACAAAGTTTCCTAATAGTCTGATTAAATATTTGGGGAATGACATGAAAAAGGGTGATCAGAGGAATTATGTTCTTAATGAATTAAGTAAGACTGTGCTGATTTTTCGAAAAGAGATCTACTTGAAATTACCCATGGAAGGTGACAATCTCAACCCTTTGTATGGTAAATTAAGCAAGAAAGCTATCCAATGGGACTCAATAAAAAATGTAGAGAGCCTGGGAATGAAAAGTAGATTTACTTCCTATTGTATGCAAGGGATGATTGCTAATAAACCTTGTAAATATATAATGAAGGTGAGCAACAGGGAATTAAGTAGATGTATAATGTTATTGAGATTCAATATGCTACCCTGTTTAGAGTATGTTGGCGCATTGAAGCCCAGGGAAAAAAGGTTATGCAGATTCTGCAAAGTTGAGGTAGAAACTATAAGACACCTACTTACTTCATGCTATAAATTGAGTAACTGGTATGAAATGGGATACAAAGATTTAGTCTGGGATAACAGAATGATTGAATCGGATCAATGTTGGTCTTGTATCTTTATGGAAGAACCTGTGGTATACATAGGTGCTGCCTTTTATATCTGGAAAAGAGTCATATAAGTGTGGGATAAATTGGGAATTCAGATATGATGAACTATGCTTTTTATATCTTTTTAAATTATTTTATTCCTATATATACCTGCATATCCGATTATTTCAGTTTTTAACTTGTTATTTTTCCTATATCTGATTAGGTTATACAAACTTTGATTATATTTGAAGGTAATGATTTTATATAAAGTGTATTTTGACGTATAAGAATTTTAATGTAAGAATGTCATGTTTCATTATATATCATGTAAGTGTCTAATGTTTTTATTAACCAATATACACTATATAAATAAAAAAAGCAATAATTTGTGGCTATTGTTTCTATCTCTTGGTAGGATTTTAGTATAAAGGTGTACCCGTTAAATGGTCTGCAGCTTCATAGCACCGCATTCTTTATTGTAGAGCTTTTTTATACCGAAGCTGTACATTTTTTGTGACAGTGTTTTGTCAGATGCTATGTCATACAAGAGGTCTTTTAGCTCTGTTTTCTCAGCTTTGGTGAGATAGGCTGTGACATATCTTACAACTGCAGTGGAATTGTCTGCAAAGTATTGTATGCCTATATTTGCACTCCACAAGAGGGTAATGATTGCACTGTAATTATTGATCTACTTAAATGCTTCACCCCTTTTAATGTTGTATGTGTATTTAGGAGGGCTGCCTTTTACACTGTGTCTAACAGAAGACATCAAGCTATCTACTTGTCCTTTTGTGCAAACTGGTCTAGGGAAGCCAAAGCAACATTTGGTATAGTATTTACCTTTGTTTTTAAATCAGTGAAACAGTATTTGCCACACTTACATTTTTGGAAGCTCAAGATTTGTGTACTTAGGTCACTATGTGTGGTTTCTGAAGGGATATCACAGGTAATGTATTTTTCAATACACTGTAAAACAGTGGCATCACTGTCATGGGCAAAGTTGGAAGCATCTTGTATCCACAAAGGCATGTGGATGTATGGTGCTTCTCTGGATGGATATTCTTTTCTCCAAAAGAAGTGTCCCCCTTCTCCGAGTGGAGTGGTAGTTTTATTGCAGATGAAGTACATATTCTGCACAACTTAAAGTAACAAAACATGTAGGTGGGCCTAGGTTCCTTAGCATACAACGTACATCAGCATGACATCGGAAACAGTGTTCTTTTGTACCATGCATGTTTGCCAAATTATTTGTGATGCTTGACTGCAAAACCTCATCCTTGTCTTTATCTTTTGAAGCAGCTGGGAAAGCGGACATGTTTAAAAAATGTGTTCCTGTTTTTAATGTGTGTGCAACTCCATAACATAAAGTTGCAAGTTCACTTTCGAACAGGAGGTGGAAAATGTCTGGGGTCTTCAGAATACATTCGTAAAGAGCGATATTCTGATGCACTAATATGTGTGGAAAGAGTAAAGGAAAATTGTTGTATAGAAGTTGATGAGAGATGGGCATGTTGTTAGACAGTAAGGAATGGGTGATATATTAAATAAAGAGCAATGTTTAGATGGGAACAGAAAGAGTGTGAATGTTGCAATATAATGAGTAAGAGTGAAATACAATGTTGTTGAGTAGAAAAGAATATTCTAGGCTAATATATAGTGAAAGTACATTGTTGCAATTAGAGAGATCTATATGCTACATTAATGTACTTACTTTGTAGGGTGTGAAGAGTGTTATTTCTTTGGTAGCTGTCTTCATCAATTTTCATTTTTCCTGAAATTGTAAAAGACATTTAATGAGTATATGTGGTAATGGTGAAGTACTTTTAGTAAGAGGGGATGTTATTTATTAAGATAAGAGGAGTTGTTGGGGAAAAAGAGTAAATAAAGTTGTGTTATGGGTGGTGTAGTAAAGTATGTTAACTATGTTGTTAGAACAATTGGTCTACGAATAGTGCTGTTTGGGACATTATAAGGAACAGGGTAATAATGGGTGTGTAAAAAAGATGCATATCTAGGTTATTTTTGTGCTGGTGATTTTAATAAGAGAAGTGCTGTGTTTGTGGTGCAATGTATGTGTAATGTTTTGCAGTGTTTATAAAGAATAGGGAAACTATGGCCTAGTGGTAATGCAATGGCAGATTGTAGTTGGAGCAGTGTTTGTTGTCTTATAGTAGTGACTGAAAAAGAACAGCACTTTATATTAAGGTGAAGTGTTGTATATACTTTGGCAGTATAAACATTTGTGTGAGCAGGTGTAGAATGGTGGCACTATAAGGGATGTAACGAGAAAGGTTGCACAGTATGACATTTACATGGAATGACAAATGGAAAATGCTGTGTGTTTAAAAATGTTTCTTTTAGGAGCATTTTGTTGAAAGCTAAAAAATGCATATGTGCATTTACAGCAGCACAGTGTGTAGCTTCTTTCTAAAAGATAGCAAAATCAGATGTAAAAGATGTATAGAATATTTGTAAGTGGCACTTGGTGTGTGGAAGTTTAATATGTTGGCAGTGCATGTAAGTAACTGCCACTTGATGTGATCAAGTGCAGAATGCTGCAATACATGGCATTTGATAGAGTGGTTAAAAAGAGAATATGCTTATTGAGAAGCTTATTACAGGGCAGTAACCAATATATATATAGAGCTGTTTAAATATATTACTTCAATAAATGTATGCATGCATGTACTATGTTTTGTTAAATGTAGATGTTTCACAGTAGGTTTTGATACAGGTGTCTGTGAGTAACAGGAGATATGTACTCTGAGAGTTCAAGAGTATATCTGAAGTGTTGAACTGAGATGAGAGGGTTACATGTAGAGTTTTTGGATGTGATTGATGGATGGATGTGTGACTGTTTGAAAGCAGCCAATAAGAAAGTGTTGCAAACATAAAAGTAAAAAGGGTAGAAGGGCTGCCTTTTGCTACGGTGTCCGCAGACACTGTGGTAGTCTGTGGACATCAGACTGGTCATCCAGGTCCTTTAAGGATGCCTGGCATGGAAAGTTGACTGCGGAGACCTCGGACAGTCGTGATATCTGCAGACATTACTGGATTAGCCAATCAGGTTTTGTGGTTGCGGTGTACAGGAAGAAAGGGTAGCAAGTGTTTTCTTTGTTGTGTGCAGTGAAGATGGCTATGGCTATGAGGAAGCAGAGTCTGTGGATAGTGGGATATTCATGGACCCATTCATTGAAGGTTGACATTGAATCCCATGGAATCTCTGCTGCAATTGGATTGGAAGAAGTGGAAGTTTCCTGGTATGCAGTTTGTGGGTTAAAGTGGGTGACCTTATTACCATTCTGTGAGAGTATGGCTCACTTTAAACGTCCAGATATTATTATTGTGCATTGTGGAGGCAACAGTTTGGGATATGTGACTGCAGTATCTTTGCAGTTTGCCATGAATGATATTTTGAAGAGACTAATGGAACTGTTTCCAGCTGCAAAGAACATTTTTCCCGAAATTAATGAAAGACAAATATGGAGATGTCCAAACTTGTTTTGTACACAAATGGAAGAAGCTAGGCAGCATGTCAATAAAGGAGTATGTGCTTTTTAATATGGAATGGCATCTTTTGATAATTAAAATATCCAGTTGGATGGCGTAAATACTTTTCGAAGCGATGGAATGCATTTGACTGATGTTGGCAATCAGATTTTTCTTTTGAATGTTCAAAATGCATTGAAAAATGTTGTATGAACAAATTTAAAGGGAAGATGTGGAGTGTATACTAAAGCATTTGTTAATAGCTGTAGGTGACAAGTTTCTGAGATTTTTGAACAGGGCTCACCTGTGGTGTTTTTTGTGTGTTTTTCTTAGCTGCTTTTATCTTGGTGCTTTCTTCTTGGTCTGGGTTTCATGTAGAAAGGGATGAGCCTCACCTGACACCACCCTGCCTAGCAGACAAACCACCAAGCAGACAGACCTTGGGGAGACAACCCAATAGCCAGGAAAAACCCTCCAAAAAGTGAAAAAACCTGTAGATGGTATATGGGTGTTCTGGAAAAGGAAAGTGTAGGAGGCAGCAGCAGGATAATCCAGGAAGCAACAAGGAACAGGCAGGGAGACGAGAGGATTCGGGTCAGGGAGGAAGAATCAGCAGGGAGCGCAGAGAGCAACAGAAGGAAAGAGAAGATCCAGGATTAATGCAGGAAGGGAAACAAGGAGAGGCAAGGAGCACGCTGAGTTAGGAAGTACAAGCCAGAAAGAAGGCAAGCAGAAGCCGTGCATTGAGACACAAGGCCCGATAGTGAGCTGGGCGCATATGAGCACTGTCAGAGAACCACTAGACAGCGTTCATTTCTGGCCGGGAACATTAGTGGCAGCCATATTGGTGTAACAAATGGCCATCTCATACCAAACTTCCTGGCATGCCACAGCGGCCAAGTGCAGTAAGTCATGACAGTAGGATATAAAAATGGGGAAAAAATGTGAAGCAGTTTCTGTAGAGATTATAAAAAAACAAATAAGTACAGTTTAGCATGTGTTACTACAGTACATAAAAGCAAACAAAGGAAAAAAGGGTATTTTGAAACAAACCCCATTGCAGAATAAATTATTTAAAATGAGTTTAAACATCCCCACTCCCTTTAGTTGGCCATGCCATCAGTGGACAAGGTGGTAGTCCATGGACCTGCACGTGCCATCCAGTTCCTTTAAGGATGCCATGCATGGAAAGAGGACTGTGCTTAGCGTGAACAGTCACGGCCATTCGCAGACATCAGGCGATTAGCCAAACAGGTTTCATGTTGTGGTGTACAGAAAGACAGGGTAGCAAGAGTTATCTTTGTTGTGTGCAGTGAAGATGGCTATGTCTATGGCTTTGAGGAAGCACAGTGGGCCTTCTTATAAACATGAAGAACTTGACCTTGATGTCCACGGTCTCACTGAGACATGGTTCACGGCCAGCTCTGTCACCAGCTTTGACACACTCCTACTTGACGGCTACAAGATTCTCTCCACTCCCAGGCCTTTCCGCTCTGGTGGGGGTGCTGCCCATATCTTCCCCGAGTGGATTCCTGCCACTGTCATTCCTACGCAGACCTACTCCTCTTTTGTCTTTTGAATGCCTCATCTGCAGGCTCTCTCTCTCCCCTAGCCATTCCCTTACTGTGGCTACTATCTATCGGCCACCTGGTCAGATTTCTTCCTTCCTCTCTGAGTGGGCGGACCTCGTCTCCTCACTCCTGGCCTGAACCACTCAACTCCTCCTTCTTGGAGACTTCAACATCCACCTGGATGCCTCCTGTCCCCCCTCTGCACTCTTTTGCGACCTCTGCGACTCTCTCTCACTCACCATTCTCCCCTCAGGCACGACTCATTCTGCAGGGCACACTCTCGATGCTCTGTTCTCCTCAGACCCTCCCCTCTATGTCCCCCTCTCCACTCCTCTCTCCTGGAGTGATCACATTCTCCTATCCTCCCACCTCACCCTCCCCACCCCTCAGGCCAAGCCACCTCCATCACTGCCACCCACCTTCTCGGTCATCCGACCCATGAAGCGCGTGTTACTTGAGGCTTTCGCTTCCACTGTCTAACCCCCTCCTCCCCCTTTGGCTGACTCTCACCCTGACACAGCCCTCTCCACTCTCCACTCTCCTATATCTGATTCTCTTGATATCGTTGCCCCTGTCATGAGAATCCGCCTGAAGCCCAAAGCCAAGTGTAACTCCTGGTATGACTCAGACCTCGTCACCCTAAAATGCAAGTGCAGGGTGGCCGAGAGAAAATGGCTTGCTTCATGTTCATCCTCTGACAAACTGGCCTGCCGCCTGCTACAAAGGCAATCCCGGCTCTCCGTCCTCACCAAGAAGAGAGTTCATATCCAAGCCCGCATCTCTGCGGCATCAAACAACTCGGCTGAACTCTTTAAAATCTGCAAGGAACTGGCCAATCCTGCCACAGTCTCTACCTCTCCTGTCCCCTCCCAGGCCCTCTGCACGGCTCTGGCTTCTCACTGCATTTCAAAAACTCAGGACATCCTGTCCTCACTCTCCTCCTATCGCCTCCCTTCCCCTATCCCCTGCTCCTCCTCCGGCCCTTCTGCAGCCACCCCCCCTCCCTCCTTCTCTGCCTTTCCCCTTTTCTCTGCAGACGATGTTTCTAGACAAGTCCGATCTATGAAAGTCTCGTTGAAACAGGTTCACCCCTGTTCGTCCAAAACCATCAAGGACCACATTGACTCCCTGACTCCTGCCCTGGCTGATTTCTGCAATCACTCCTTCACCACAGGAGTCTTCCCATCCCCTCTGAAGCACTCCCTTGTGCACCCTCTTCTTAAAACGCCCTCTGCCGACCCCTCTTGCCCGGCTAACTATCGCCCAATCTCCATCACTCCCTTCCTGGGCAAGCTCCTGGAGAAACTGGCCATCTCCCAGCTTAATCTCCACACTGAATCTGTTGGTTGTCTCCATGACCATCAATCTGGCTTCAGAGCTGCCAGAAGCATCTGCTCCCCTGAACATTCGTGAAGACCTGCTCCCCAACTTCGACTCCAACACCCCTTGCGTACTCATCTTGCTTGATCTCTCTTCTGCCTTTGACACTGTCAACCATGCCATCCTGCTCAACTGCCTCCGTGATAACCTGGGTATCACTGGTCAGGCTCTGGCATGGCTGACTTCCTTCCTCGCCGATCGACCCTCCCAGGTCCAACTTGGGTCCTTCCTCTATGATATTTATTTCTCTACCTGCTGTGTCCCCTAGGGATCTAACCTCTCTCCCTGGCTGTTCAACCAATACCTGGCACTCCTTGCCCACCTTATCGCCGCTCTCTGCCCCAATTTTCAGTGCTATGCGGATGATACCCAGCTCATTTTCAGGCTACCCTCGGCCTCCTCCTCTCCTTCCCTCATCTGTGACTGTCTATCTGCTACCCAGGAGTGGTGTGCAGCCAATGACCTCTGCCTTAATGCCAGTAAGACTGAGATTCTACTCATCGGCACACCCACTCCCTCCTTCCCTGCAGCTCTCTGCCTGCCTCTCTTGGCCCTCTTCCTGCTCCCACCTGCAAGGCAAAAAACCTCAGGGTCATCTTCGACTCCACACTCTCCTTCTGTCCTCACATCTCTGACGTCTCTAAGAAGTCTCACTACTATCTGCACCTCCTCAGAGATATTCTTCCTTTCCTCACCTTCCCCCAGAAGCTCACTGTCTCCAGAGCCCTGGTTCTCTCTATGTTGGACTATTGTAACAGCCTCTATCTGAATCTGCCTGATTCTACTCTCCGCCCTCTGCAACTTATCCAGAACAGGACTGCGAGACTTGTCCTTGGCCTCAAGCCCAGGCATCGTATCTCTCCAGGACTGAAATCTCTGCACTGGCTCCCAGTTGCTGTGAGGATTAAATTCAAAACCCTCTGCCTTGTCCACAAGGCCTTCTGGGGGCTGGGGCCGAAATACCTTCAACTCTCTCTTCCTAGATATCTTCCTTCCCGAGCTCTTCGCTCATCCACCTCCAACTCCTTCATGGTCAGTCCCTTCTCCAAGCAACGAGTTGGTGGTAGATCTCTCTCTTCGGCACGGGCCTCTCTCTGGAACAGCCTTCCTGCCTCCCTGAAACTTGAGGAGAACCATCTCCGGTTCCGGAAGCACCTCAAAACTTTCCTCTTTGCTTCTGCTTTCTCTCTTCCTCTCCCCTGCTGATTCCTGGCTGAAACTGCACTGGTTACATGGCCACCCTCTCTGCTCACAGGCCCGGCCCTGCCAGTTGCTCACCTGCACTGCCTCCCTGGCAACCCTGCACTTGGAGACTGTTTCTGTATCCCTACAGTCCCCCTAGCTGGACTCATGCCTTCACTTAACTTACCACTAGCTGGCCTTTATTTATTCTTATCCTTCTATCCCATGTACTGTACTTTCCCCTCTCCCGGCACCCTCGCACTTTTCCCTTTCCACCTGCCCATGCACTTGTGCGATCTGAATGAAAACTGGCCTAGTAGGATCGTTATCTGTCTTCCCCTTTTCCCCCTCCCTTGCCTCGTCGTGCCTTGAAACACTTGTGTATAGGCGCGTTATGAATGCCATATCATATCATGGCGGTCCGTGAACTACGGTACCGGTAAGCATACCGGTACCGTAGTTCCCGGACCTCCATACTGCGAGCTGTGCTCGCGGGCGCCTGTCAGCCCGCCAGGTCTGGTCTTGTGGGCAGAGCAGCACCCGTGAGTGCAGCATGTCGGATGCACCGGCACCGTCGTTGACGGAGCCAGTGCATCTGACGTCCCCATTCCCATTGAGCTCTATGTGGCTCAAATGGGGACTGACAGGCACCAGCGCCCGGCAATGCAGGAATTACCGGGTCCGGCAATGTCGGAATTACCCAGTAATTCCTCATTGACGGGTGCCAGAAAAAATGCAACTCCAGCAGCAGCCGTGCCTGCATTGCAGGCATGGCTACCGCCAGGGTTATAATGAGGCCCAGTGTCTTGATTTTGGGTGATTCTTGGATCCATTGGTTAACAGTGCATTCTGAGCAGTGTGGATTACCTGTGAATCTTGGATTTGAAGAATTTGAGATTTCCTAGTATGGAGTTCGAGGAATTAAGTGGGCAGAATAGCTACCGTTTTGCAAAAATATGGTAACTTTGAAGCATCCAGACATCAATGTAGTTCACTGTGGAGGCAACAGTTTGGGCTATGTCACTGGAATTTCCTTACATTTTGCCATGAAGGATACATTTGCAAAGTTAATGGAAATGTTTGCACGTTCAAAAATAGTTTTTTCCGGGATCGCTCAAAAGCAAATGTGGAAACATTCTAGTTTATTTTGTCCACAAATCAAGAAAGCAAGGCGCAATGTAAACAAAGCTGTATGTGCTTTTTTCCAGGATGTTGGAATGACATATTTACACAATGAAAGTATCAAGTTTGAAATCAGATTTTTCTTTGGAATATCCAAAATGCATTGAAACAGTTTTCGTGAACACGTGAAATATGAAGTGAAGTATTTTTTGGTCGTTGCAGTAAATAAAAAGTAAAACCAGAAAAAATAATTAAGTTCAGTAGAACATTTGTCAGTTCTGTACACTCCCACATTTTTTTTTTTTTAAAAAAAAGGTTCTTTGAAGAGCCACTCTTTTTTAACCAAAAACAAGTTAATTGATTTTAACGCCCCCACCCCCAAGCTGGAATTTATAGCGTCTGCAGACTATGCAGGCTGCAAAAGATCCTTTGATTGTTTTTCAGCTCTATTTTGTTACTTGAAAGGTAGCTCCAAAAGGAACCTCTTTTTGTGGTATTTCTGGCTTTTATAGATTTTTGGGATTTGTTTGTTTTTCTAGGCGTTGCAAGGAGGTAAGGTGGGGGTGGGAAGGGAGAGAAGGGACACCAACTACAGATACGAGGGGCAGGTGGACTGGGTAAGATGTTGGGCATGCCTTGGATCTAAGGTAGGAGACAGTGTTTTTTGTGCTCCTTGACCGAAGCCTCGAAAGTACTCTGAAACTGCTCCCCCCTGCAGAGAAGTGTGTTGCAGTACATACAGATTACTGTGGCCCCAAAAAGTAAGGATCAACAGCCTCCTTTATGGCTTGTGAGGCAGCAGGTGGGATACTTTGCACCACTGTAGTAGCCTGTGTGGTGGCAGGAGCAGTTTTTTTTTGTAACTTTCTTTATTAATTTTACAACAATGAAATAGTGAGACATTACAAGACCGGGCACCGGTCACAAGACCCTTTATCCCCCCTCCCTCCCTCGGAACGATCCCCGCTTAATGTCGGGTTCAGTTTCATATCAGTTCTAGTGTTGTTGTTGTTCGGCACTCATGGCTGCTATTGAAGTGTCCGGTTGCTCGTAACAGTTTTGTATTCGAGGTGAAGTCTGCGAACTCGAGTCGTCATCTGCATTTAACAGGTATGCAATGTAGAGGCCCCAGATATCGGGGGGGCGTGCGTGGAGGGGCAGAGTTCGTAAGTAGTTTGTTTCGGTATATTGACAGTAGGTGACATCTTGGAGCCATTGCTTTAGTTTTGGTGGCGGTCCTCTGACCCCAGTTGCAAGCTATTTGTCTGCGTGCCAGGACTAAAAGTAGGTTTGCCAGTTTTCTGGTATGTTCTGGTAGTTGGTTGGTTAGACCCAGCATGGTCAGTGTTGGGTCAGGTTCTAGTTGCACTCCAATTATAGCTGAGATTTTCTCTAGGACTGCTGTCCAGAACGCTCCAATTTCGGGGCACGACCATGCCAGGTGGACAAAGTCGGCTTCCGAGAGCCCACAGCGAGAGCAGGAGGCGGATATTGTCGTCCTCTGGGCGTGAAGTCTTGCTGGAGTGTGGTAGACCTGATGGACAAAGTTGAAGTGAATTTGTTTGTACCTTGTGTTTATTGCCACTTTCTTTGTGAGTCGTAGAATGTATGACCAGTCTTCGTCGAGTATCATAGTGTTCAGAGCTTTTTCCCACCTTGTTCGGGCTTTTAAGCAGCGAGTGAGTTTTTCTGTTAGCAAGGCTTTGTAGATATTTGACACCAGGCGGCCATCACCTTGGGCTTGAATCACTCCGTGGAGCAGTGGCCAGGTCGGTGGTTGGAGCGGGAACGTGGCAAAGCTGGACTGCATGGCATGTCGAGTTCGGTAGTACATGAAAATGTCGAGGGCATTGTTTCCACCTTTGTCTCGAGCTTCCTGAATCGAGAGGAACGAACCGTTCGGAAACAGGTCGCCCAATGAGTGGATTTGCAGTTTCTTGGTCCAGAGCTGGAAAACCTTTTCAGATGTTATGGGTATCCCTGGAATACTTCTCACTGGAAGGAGGGGAGAATATCTGGTTTGGATTCCATTACTTTTGGCGATTTCTTTCCAAATCGTGTGCCTCGTGACCATTGTGTTCATCGGCGTTGAGGGTGTCGGTGGTTCATTAAGTATGACTGCGCGGAGAAGATAGGGTGTTGCCAGAGCTCTTTCGATTTGCACATGTGGCCGGATGAAGTTTGTTGCATACCAATGGCTCAGGAACTGTGCTTGCGCTGCCTAGAAGTAACTTTCTATATCGGGTAAAGCCAGTCCGCCTTGCGTTATGGGCAGGATCATAGTGCTGTGTGCTATTCGGCCAACCTTGCCAGCCCAGATAAGGTCAAGAAGGATGGACTTGATTCGCCGTTAGAATTTTTGCGTGAGTAGTAGGGGGATGTTTGTAAAGAGATAGAGTAATTTAGGGAGGATCACCATTTTCGCTAGGGACACTCTGCCCCAAAGTGTGAGGGGAAGCGTTTTCCATCTGTTCACTTTTGTTTGGATAGTGTCAAGTGTCTTCTCGTAGTTGTCTTGCATGATGTCGGTGCTGGTTCTGGACATGAGGATCCCCAGATATCAGACCTTCGAGTATTGCCAGTGGAAGCCGAAGTCATCCTGAAATTCTTTGGTTGATTCTGTGAGAGGGAAAATTATCGATTTTGCATTATTGATTTTTAGTCCTGAAAAGTTGCCGAATTTAAGGACTGCTCGCATCACCGGATTCAGGTTGTCATACGGGTCGCGAAGGAAGAGTGCTATGTCGTCGGTGTACAGTGAAAACACCATTTTGTGTGGGCCGAAGGCGAGACCTCTGTGCAGATGATAAAGCCTTAGGTCGGACGCAAGGGGTTCCATGACCAGGGCGAAGAGCAATGCTGACAGTGGGCAGCCCTGTCTGGTCCCTCTGCATAAGAGGATTTCGGAGGAGCATTTGTTTCCGGGTTTGATTTTAGATGTCGGGTATTTGTAGAGAAGGCCTATCATTTGGATGAATCGTTTGCCGAGGCCCATTCGTTCTAATATTGCAAATAGGAAGGGCCATTCCACAGAATCAAACGCCTTCTCGGCGTTGAGAAGTACTGCTACCGCTTGGTTTTCTGGGTTGAGGGCCTCCATCGCTCCAAACATTCTTCTGAGGCCGAATGATGTATTTCTACCTGGAACGAATCCTGCTTGATCTGCCAGGACCATTGCGGGCATGAGTGGCATCAACCTCCTAGTCAGGATCTTTGCAAAAATGTTGTTATCCAGATTAATTAGCAATATGGGCCTGTAGGAGGCGCAATCGTCCTTGGGTTTACCTGTTTTGTGTAGGAGAATGATATTCGCTGTGTAAAGAGTTGGTGGAAGTTGGTCTTTGGCTATGGCTTCTTCGAAGACTTGGAGCAGGAGCGGGGCAAGAATGTCTGCGAAAAATTTGTAAAATTCACCTGTTAGGCCGTCCGGTCCTGGGGCTTTGGTGCTCGGTAATTCTTTAATGACTTCTAGGATCTCCGCTGAGGTGATGGGTGCGTTCAACGGCTCGCGTAGCTCGGCACTCGAATAATTGGAGTTATATAAGTTTTGGTAAAATTTGCGGAATGTTTCCAGTATGTCGTCTTCAGAGTATACGAGGGTTCCCGACGTGTCCCGCACCGCCTCGACTGTCGTGGGTTTTCGTTCTGTGGTGATTAGTCTTGCAAGTAATGCACCGGGTCGTTGCCCCTCGCCATACTGGCGGATTTTGTGGTGGCTTGCTAGGAATTTGGCTTCTCTATCTGCTAGTGATCTGAAGGATTCCAATTCTGCCTTGAGAGCGGCCAGCGAGCCGGGAGTATTTGTGACTGTAGCTGATTGCTCAAGTGTTTTGAGGTGATTTTCGCATGTGTTTAGTTCTTCCTTTAACCCGTTTAGGATTCCATTTTCTTTTGCTAGGCACACTCCTCTGATAAAACATTTCAGTGTCTCCCAGAGTGTTCCCTGCGAAGCTACCGTGCCTTGGTTTGTCTCAAGAAATGCGCTCAATTCGGAACGTAGTTCTTCGGCAAAGAGTTGATCTTGGAGGGCTCTGGGCTTGAATCTCCATTGGGACCTGGTGACGTCGCTCCGAGATGTCGTGCACACTAAGGTGACCTCTGAATGGTCTGAGATGGACCTGGGTAGGATTTGGCATTCGCCCCATTGGAGTCTGCTATGTGCCGACACTAGGATGTAATCAAGTCTTGAGCTGGATTTGTGTACCCAGGAGTAAAAGGTGAACTCTTGAGTCACGTGTTTGCTTCTCCATATGTCGATGAGATCGTGTGGTTTGCATATTTCGGATATTTGCATACTCGCCTTGGAGCGAGGGGCGGTTGTTTTGTGTGTTTTGTCTGTACGAGGATCGAGCGGGGTGTTCAGATCGCCACCCCATATTATTGTGGCTTCCCTGTTTGATGCAATGTGGGTCTGGACCCAGTCGAAATTGTTGGAACCATCGATGTTGGGGCCGTAGGAGTTGATCATGATTATTTCTTCCCCGTCCATGGTTCCGTGGACGAGCAGTGTTCTCCCTTAGGAGTCGCTCTGGGTCCGAATTAGTCTGGAGTTTGTTGATGAGTATGGCGACTCCCCTTGCTTATGATGAATACGAGACTAAGTATCTGTGGCATCCCCATGTTTTCGCCCAGTGGTTTTCTGAGTTCGGTCGTAGATGCGTCTCTTGTATGAGAGCCACATCAACGTTGGGACGTCGGAGGTAGTGTAGCAACTTCCTGGTTTTGGAGGGCTGGTTGCCTCCTTTAATGTTCCATGTAGCTAGTTTGAATTTGCTTAGAGTTGTTGCGTTGTTTCTGCTGCTCTGTCACTGTTTGATGGTTTTGAGTGCTTAAGGCCGTGGTTTTGGAGTGCATGTTGATCCGACAAGGATATTCTTATGTCCGAGGTGGAGACATTGTTCTCGGTCGGGTTCGGGTGGGGCTGGTTTTGGCCCCAGTCGGTGCACGTCTGAAACTCTTGGCTTGTTTCTTCTGGGAACACTTTCCCCAACTTGTGTCCCATCTCCCCTTTTTCTCTCCCTGTCGGGCAACCCCCAACCCGCCCAAATGTGACCCCACCCCAAGTAACATTGTGAACAGTGCTGTGCACGGGGGGCTGGTGCCCTCCAAGAACACCCATCCCGAGGTGTATATAACTGACTTTTGCTCATTTCCCGATCTCCTAAATCGAGCTGAATGTGGGGTGCTTTTCAGGGCGGATCGCCCCCATTCTTCACTCTCCCTCGTGGTCTAGGCATTTCACGTAATGGGCGACATCCAATATTATCAAGAAAGATGTTGGTTTCTTCTGGTGACGTGAAGAATTGCGTTTTTCAGCATGGAGGATGCGTAATTTGGCTGGGAAAAGCATTGAATATTGAATTTGCTCCTCTCGGAGGCGACGTTTAACTCCACCAAAGGCTCTTCGGGACGCTTACACCGCTGGTGAAAAATCGGGGAAGATTTGGATTTTGTCACCATCTAATTGAATGCGCCTTTGTCCCTGGCCAACCTGAGTATTAGATTGCGGTCTCTGAAATTCAGCAGTTTGGCGATTATGGGGCGAGGTGCCGTTCCTGGAATTGGGCGGTTGGTTGGGATCCTGTGAGTCCTTTCAACCACAAATAGTGGCGAGAAGGTGGTTGTTCCAAAGATTTCTTTGCATAGTCGTTCCACAAAGTCTTCCGTTTTTGCAGGATTTTGTTGCTCTCTGATCCCCACCAGTCTAATGTTGTTGCGACGGCTGCACCCTTCTAAGTCTTCGTTTTTGGCGACAATTTCTTTTACTTGGCGCTCTAATGATGACACTTTGGAGGACAGGGACGTTGTGTTGTCTTCCACATCGTAGACCCTCTGTTCAACGGTGTTGAGCCTCTCGCCGTGTTTATCAAGGAGGTGTTGTATTTGGTCAACTTTGGATGAAAGGGTGTCAATTTTGGCATCGAGGTTGCCTATGCCTGTTTTGAGATCGAGCAGTATTTCTCGTATGTTGAGAGATTGGGGGGGCATCGACTCGGTTTCCTGTTCCATGCTTGGTGATGGCGCTATCTCTCGATTCGACTGCTTGGGAGTTTTAGCTATGGCCCCGGTTTCAAACATCAATTTTCGCTGCGATTTGTCCGTTTTGCCCATGCTGGTATGGATTCCCGACTTTGTTGGGTGTAGCGGCAAAGGGCCCGCTTGTCTGGCTTGGGTGACAGTTGTGTGGCGCAGTGGTCGTCGTGTTCCGTTTTCAGGTTTCAGAATAACGGCAGAGGCCTTCCACGAGGTCGCCGCTGCCGAGGAGTTGTCGCAGTGCGGTGTGGGCTCCAGCGACGAGTTTTCCCACTATGTTCTTTGGTCGCTTGACCGCGCTCGGGGCCCCTGCCGGCAGGGCGTTTTGGAGATGGTGGGGCCCGGGACGTGTAGATTTAGGAGGCTGGAGAGTTCGTGAGTTTTAAAGTACTTCCACGGCCGGGCCCGGAAGGCCTGGATGGGGCAGCCGCGTGGGCCTCTCGCCTGATCGTTCGCTGGAGATGGGGCTGTGGTTGGGGCCGTTAGCATTTCAAGGAGTCAGAGGCCTGTGGAACGTCTCTACCCGCGGGGTCGGGCAGCCGTGCGGGGATCTGTAGGCCAGGGATGAGACCCGGGGTGGGGCGGCCGAGGCCGGGGGGCGTCTCACCTACCTGGTGCCGTTGGTGTGTTCAGATACGTTCCCTCTCTCTCCGGCTGGGTCTGGAGGGCTCTGTAGGCTGAAGGCGAGCGGCAGCGCCCCGACCAACCAGAAGGCCGATGGCGCAAGTGGGCCGGGCGGGTTCTCAGCCGCCCCTGCTGTTCTAGGGCCGTGGATTTCTGGCCTGCTGCGGGCACCACCTCCAGGGGGCCCGGGCGCCGCTCACCCCGCCCGGCAGCCCGCTCCCTGATTGAATCCGGGGATGGTCGCTCGGGTGAGGATGACGCTGGAGGGTCGAACACCCCGCCACCGAAGCGCCGCACCACCGCGGCCTTGCCCCTGCCGCCGCTGCGTTGACCAGGATAATGGCAGACAGTGATGCAATTGGTATCCGCCAGACGTTAGAGACTTGGGGTACGATATCAAGACCGATGGGGGGGGATTCGGGGGAGAATGAAGCTATTTCATCAGGATCTTTCTCGGGATCGGTGCGGAGCTCTCTAGTGAGCAGCCATCTTGGACGGCTCTCTAGCGCCCTCTCTGGCAGGAGCAGTTGAGGGAGATGGAGTAGAGGAAGATAGCCTACTTCTCCCTGAGAAAGGAAAAGCCTTTATCAGAGCACCTGGGTGGCTGGATCGAGTGTGGCGGCACATGGAGGTGGTCCCGAAAGAGTGCTGCCCTTGTTGTCCATGACTGAGTATTATCCCACACTCAATGCATGCAACATGGGCAGCCTTAGCCTTTGGGACCTCTACGGTCTTAAAGAACCGCCACACCCATGACTCTCTCTGGGTGCTGGAGGTAGGAGACCTCATCTTTCCGGTCCTCTTGCTCTTTCTCTGCATCATCGCACCTGTTCCCCTGTCCAGACCCTCCATTTGGTGGTGGTGGCCCCTGGGAAGGAGGGATGCCCATGAGTGATGTCATTGATGCAGGATTGAAGATATGCCAAGGTGATTTACAAAGCAGGTGTGTCTCCTAGTGCTCTCTCCTGGATAGCCAGATTAAGAATGACCAAAAGTAATGGGTGGGTTCCTACAGAGGAACCGTCCGCCGACCGCACGACTGTCCGCGGACTACCAAGTCGAAATTAGACCTTGGAAAGTTGTAAAAGGTCAACAGATCAACTCAGAATGGGTCTAGGAGCTCAGAAGGGTAAACTTTCAACATCCTAGATAGGCCAAAAGTGCAGTTTTAAACTGTCCACAGTGCGCGGACACCATCCGCAGACAAGTTGTTATGCTGCACGGATGCAGTCACATGATGAGGTCCGGGGGCATCTGCGATGCAGACAGGTGTCCGTGGACCTCAACAAGAGGGAGACACTGGGTGCATGCACAGGGATGTCCGCAAACAGGTACACATTCCGCGGATCAATTAAAAGAGTGTCATGCGAGACCAGACATGTCTGAACACAGCGCGTTGTCCACTGTCCACAGACGTCATCCATTGTATAAACGGACCCCGAACATTCATAGTGTCTGCGGACTGTCGATTGTTATTTTTTTTTAAAAAGGAATACATCACAGAATAATATAAAAGATATTTATAGTATAAAAATACATGTATTTATGAAAGGGTTGGGGTATCAGAATAGGAAACATAAATGGGAGAATTTAGAATTTCTATAAAGTCATCATCGGAGGAGGGAGGGAGAGAAGTCTCATCAAACCGTCTTTATATTTTGTGAATTTGATTGGGGTGATTGCTGGGGCAAAGGGGAAAGGTACAAGTAGGACAGTGACAATTAACATTTCTAATAACATGATTTTTAACATAATTTAGAAGTTCTTTAAAGTCATTGCTAAATTCATTCAATTTTGAAGACAAGATCATGATTTCATTGTGTACAGTTGGGGATTAGAATTGTCTTTCTGATTGTTGGGAATCTCCATAAATAATCTGTGGTGTAGTTTCTTCATGTAAAGTATGACATATAAGAAAAGAAGAAATTATTATTTGAACGAGCTCGGTATAAATTACATTATTTGTTTATATTGAAAGATGTATTGTTCACCATTAGAGATTTCATCATCACTCATTTCTTCTTCGGGAACGTTTTCTTTTCTTCTAGCCACTCAAAGGTGTTCGCCATTTCTGTCAAAATAAAACAATGGTGCTATTTGCTTATGAGAAATGTTTATATAATTAATGGTGTTACTATTATATACCGTGTACTTACTATTTGGTAAGAGGTTGTTTTGCAATGAGCTTCTGGTGTATCTCAGTCTTTATGAAGAGTTGTACTAAACTGATAGTATGATGTGTACAGTTTTGGTTTGTGCTTGGTGCATTCCATAATATTGTGTGAAAAAATAATGTTTACATTTTGATATGTATTGTACAAAAGGGTATATTTGGGTGTAGTAAATATATGTATTGGTGTTTTACGTATATGTTTTGGTTGGTTGAAGGGTACAAAATGTTCTGTTGTCCCCTGTGCTTCTGGGTTTTGTGTCTGCTACCTGCTGTCCACGGACTTTCCTACTGACTGCGGACTCTATAGCTGCTACATTGGGGGAATTTGATATAAGGAACTTTCAGCAAATTAAGGGAGGGTCTGGTAAAAACCTATAAAAATTCAGTGAAAAAACATTGTCAAATATATACCTTATTTCTTGTCCGGTTCTATTGGCCATTATGGTGCTCCACCATTTGTATGATCCCCTGTGTTGTTTACTATGGATACAATTGTTAATTTATTTTGATTAAACTTGTATTTTACTTTGGTGAAATTATTCTATCTATGTTAATTTTGTGGTACATCAGCCTCAAAAGAAGAGCTAGGAAAGCTCGAAACACGCGTCAGGCTGTCTACGTATTCAAAATAAAGACCAAATTGGCATCCAACTATTGCATCAATGTGGAGTAGTGTTACTGAGACCTTCATTTGTTAAGTGTAGGCAATGGTTGCAGCATGCACCACAGAAGTACAGTATTTTCTATCTGGTCATATTGACCAGTAAAATAATAAATACAAACCTATCAGAATCTTGACTAAGGTTAAACTTGGAATTAATAGCTAGCAATACAAGTCTTACTACACACTTGTGTTAGTAGGAACAATACATATGCAGAGCCACAATGCATAGAAATCTGAGGCACATACAAGGATGCACCATAGAAGTACAGTATTTTCTATCTGGTCATATTGACCAGTAAAATAATAAATACAAACCTATCAGAATCTTGACTAAGGTTAAACTTGGAATTAATAGCTAGCAATACAAGTCTTACTACACACTTGTGTTAGTAGGAACAATACATATGCAGAGCCACAATGCATAGAAATCTGAGGCACATACAAGGAAACTCCATTAAGGAGGAAATAAACAACATCATCAGAAAATGACAATAACATCAGAGTTCATCATCATATACAAAATGAATTGTGTGGTTGATACCTACTTATTGTCCCATGTATGTGCACCATGAGCTGAAGCCAAACCCTAAGGAAAGTACTTTACGAACATACAAATTGACAAGGGGTGTCCTGGGAGTCTCTCTGCCAGACATTAGTCCTGGTTACACGGTTAATGTCTAGATATACAGCACATTTTGAATTTTTGAAATTCTCACTGTCAGTGAACAAAACCAACTGGCCTAAATATGTCAGTGGACAAAAACAAGTGGCCTAGATATGTGATGTCATCAATGACATTTGTGATGTCATCTTTATTGTCCTGGCTGTTAATCTTAGCAGTGCACTGTGGTGGCCTAAGTTATGATGGCTTAGCTTACCATAACTGGCGAATTTCTGAGAGTTTTCTGAGAGTTTTCAATTTTACTTGTAACCATAACGTCCCTTTAACAAAGTTTTTTTCACAAATATATATATATATATACCTATATCTATAAAAGAAGAAGTCCTGGCTGACTGACTGATTCATCAATGCCCAGCTCAAACAGTTTAACCTAAGATCGTGACATTTGAAAGGTGCATTGTTTTCATGATGTAGGAACCCACCAATGAAGGATTTTTGGAAATTCTGTCTCCAAGGGGGTGAAAAGAGCGGGGGCTTATGAAGATACCTATATCTGAAAAACCAAAGATGTTTCAGATAGGAAAATTGGTATTTAGGTTCTTCTTCAAAAATAGAGAAACACGTGTTTTACCATTTTCTGAAAATCCAGTTAAGGGAGGTGATTTATTTTTTAAGTATTCCCATATCTCACAAACCGAAGATGTTAGAAAAGTAAAAATTCACGTTTTAAATCTTCATTATGAATTAAGTTTACGAACTGCTTCTTAAAAATGGTAACAGAGAGTATCCCGTACTTGAGAGAAGAAGTGTCATCCCTTCCGACCTAGGCACAGTCGTCAATTACCTAGCAGACCTCACATCCAAATTGTACCCTGACAAAAAACACAAACTTCTTCTCAAAGTGGGAGCACCTGTAATATTATTGCAGAACCTCAACCCACCTACACTGTGTAATGGAACCAGATTGCGAGTGAAAGCTCTCCACAGAAATGTCATTGAAGCTATGGTGCTAACTGGTTCTGGCCAGGGTGAGTCCGTGTTCATACCACGAATACCTCTTATACCTTCAGAATATCTGTTTGAACTCAAAAGACCAACTAACACTAAGAGAGGTGGGAGGGCGGAGTATTTATACTGCTCACCAAACAAACCTCCAAACTAAGGGAAACAGCCCTTCACAAAAATACAAAAGGTTTGGTGGACAGTGTGTTGACCAGGTGGGGCATCTACCGTGGGCTAGATCAGGTTATCTCAGCTAAGCAGAATTAAAATGTAGTTCTCCATATTAGAGTGTAGAAAAAGCTAACCTAGACAGTACTACACAATATGCATTCAGAACAACATTTTTCAAAATGTATAAATTGTATTAAATTAATTAACAATAGTTTAAAACGTCAAATCCTTCAAAGAAGCAATTCATCTTTAGCAGCACAATACAATGACAAGATGTGAAATGTGCACAAAACAACCTCAAACCAATACTACACGGGAAACAGTGACAGTAGTCAGAGCCATAATTAATCAGGTTCCGTCTCAAGGATTAAAGAAAAAATCACTAATCACAGAAAAACACTATTCTAGGAAAACATAGAAGGGTCAACCAATTCACCCACAAAGTGCTCACAACTCAATTACACCAAAGTACTCACACTGCATTATACCCAATCAACCCAACATGTTTCATTCCTCATACAACCACATCACACACAGTAAAGGGAAATTCATCAGGGGCACATATTCAAGGGGCAAACACAATTCACAAAAAACAATTGTTTGGGTAACTCTGAAGGCTAAAAACCGTCTCACGCGCCGTATTTCTTTTACAAAAAGAAAAGCTAAGCAGAACTTCCTGGTCTCGTCCAGGACTAACCACCAATATACACTATTAATGTGAAGCCATGTTTAGACAGTAAGTCGAGATGATGGGAAATTGCTATCTTCACCATCACCTCCGTCTCTGATCATGCCGGAGGGAGATGCTATCCACCTGCAAACAATCAAAAGGTAGGGTGTGGGTGAAAGAGGAACTAATCACTAAAACCTCAAACTGCCAGAAAGTGGTATTGCAATTCTGCGGAGTGTACATTTGCATATGTAAAATGTCTCCAACCCCTAAAACACATAGTGAAACAAATGCCGAAGACACGAGTTGAATTTATATTAAAACTACTACAACAATGTTGTTTAGAAGAGAAAGAGAAAGGAGTTGTTCACCGTTTGACATCAACAATAATTTTGTAGTGTTATTAAAGGGATTCTAAACCATACTGTGTCTTCACCGTATCGCACTTATAACGGGACGGTGCAATGTGTCATCCATGCCAAAGTCAAAGACACCCACTCAAAAACTACACAAGGTATTCTTAATAGGGTACTCCAAACCTTGTCCGTCTTCTGGACAGAACTTAAATCAACGCCATATTTCCTCAATGTGGTTGGGGGTTTTTGGTCTTACAAGGAAGCTCTATTCATGTCCAAATCAATACAGCAGCTGATCACAATTAAGGTACAATCACATACCTCCCCGAGTTCAGTATATTCTCGGTAGAAGCTGCTTCAATTGTGTATCGAATGCTTGGATGTTAACAAGTACGACCACGCCCACCAGAACAGTCATCGGTGCTAGGGAATCAAAACAAAGCAATATCAAGACATTGTTCAGGTCACTGCCACGGCCATAGCATGTGGGTGGTATGTGAGCAAGCTACAATCCAGTACCTGTAAAGTACTCGTCGTGCAGCTTGCAGATGGTCCACCCACTTTCTCAACAGGAGAAAGGAACAGTGCAGCGATAAATCGTCATTCAATGGCGAATCAGTCAAAGGGCTGATCAGGGCCGCGTTCGATTGGCGGAGCCTGTTTAACATGAGAGGACAAAATAATATCATTATGTCTCTCATGTATCAAAGCCCCAAAGGGACACTGTTCGTTGAGTGAATGTTCACACACTCCTGTTCGTCAGTATAGCCTGATCCAACTGTAAGTAAAACAGTACCACAGCACAACCACGGTGTTAAATCCCAACGGGAGGGGATCAGAACAGGAGGGTAGCGCAAACCTCATATATAGTAGATGGAGTTCCTGGGGGCTGGGGGGTTTTGGCGATACCCCTTCTGTATGGTGGCGCTCCGACAGCGTCTGCTCTGAAAGCCTGAAACGAGCAGGAAGTCCTGAAAAGTGTTAGCCGGCAGGGTTACTTATACCGATTCCAGCCATTAGAGGACACAGCTGTGCAAGCGCCGGCCTGCCGAAGAAAATGGCGGGCTAATACATCGCAGGTGTGTATCGAGCCGCTAGTGATTGTGGTAGTTGAAGTCCACAAGTCGCACAATCCACTCGCAGCAATGGCAACTGTAATTCCAATCGGCGCCCGCACGTCACCCGTGCTATTCCAAGGTGTAAAGTGTATCTCTAGTAAATTGCAAATGAGCTCTCTAAAACGAGAGGCTAGTCAGCTATCAGCTGACAGTTGGTGCAGGTGTTACCACAACCAAGATTGGGAACATCTCTGGCAAGAATGAGAGTCGTCCAGGCGGGGACAAGGGTAGCCCATCACAGGCAACCCATCACAATTAAATATCCAAATGGGTCAATTTGTAAGTTGAGGAAAAACGATTGCAAGCGCTTGTTAAGGAACGGCGCTGTACATCAGGTCGCTAATGTGCTGAAAACGGCTGACAGTACGCTTTCCTGCTTGTCGTCGGTCAGGTCAAATGACTGCGACAAAAGAGCGCATCACTGTACATCATAGTGGAGTTGACACGCAGGAAATATCCCCAGTTGTGTTACACCAAAACGCTACACAACGCAAGCAGGGGCGTACTCAAAAAGAGCACTATAGACTACTTGCTCGAGTGCTGTGTATTGCTGAGAGAGTACACCACATCACTATTATAGGTCTGGTAAGACAGGGGTGTGAATCACATCACTTATTTATACTCCCCACTCGATTTTATCATTAAGCCCAATCTCAGCACTTTGTGTCAAAAAAATCAGGTGTTGTTCTTTCTGGATTAGCCTGATTTTATCACGATTGCTGTCACTGGTAGGGTTGATTCTCAGAATCACACTCCAGCGCAAATCTTCCACTTTATGTACAAATTCAATCCAATGCTCTACTAGAGGGGCATTGAGAGCCCTGTTTCGAATACAGCTCTTATGTTCCCCAATTCTTATTTTAATCCTACATTCGGTTTTGCCGACATACATTCGATCGCAAGGGCACCAAATAGCATAAATTAGCATGTTGGAATTACAATTGCTAAATTGATGTTGGCGCCATATTGTTTGGAGGCCCAAATTCAGTTTGGTGCTTCTAAAGGTGGAATTGCAGCATGTACAATGACCACATGCAGAATGACCCGTTAGTTTTGGGATACCCCATCTTTCAGGCAATGTGCTCTGTCTGCTGGGTCTCAAGCTCACGTCATTCCGTGAGACGTGAGATGAGTTCTTTCAGGTTGCGGCTCCTTTTGAAAGCAATGATCGGTTTTGTCAGCGGTTTAGGACCTTGTTGTAGGATATTCCAATGTTTGGAAAGCTTGGTTTTGATTTTGTTCGACATGTGGCTAAAGGTATTGACGAAAAGAAGTTTATCGCCACCATCCTTTGTTGAGTGGGTGGAGTACTCTAAAAGGGCCTGTCTATTGTTGTTTCGCGCCTGCTTTTTCGCGGAGAGTGTGAGTTTTTTGGGGTAATCCCTCTCAAGCAGTCTAGTGCTCAAAGCCTCAGCTTCATTCTTAAAATCCTGTGTTGTCGTGCTATAACGCTTCAAGCGCAAAAACTGGCCCAAAGGCAAGTTATCCCGAACGTGTTGCGGATGAAAACTCTCGTAGTGTAAAATAGAGTTCCTGTCAGTGCTTTTGTGAAATGGCTTCACACTGAGCATATTGTCAGTGGTATTAGACATGATCGTGATGTCTAAAAAGTTTAATTCACAGTTGCTCTATGTCACTGTGAACTTAAGGAACCGATCTTGTAGGTTCAACCATTCGAAAAATTGGTTTAGTTCTTGTATGTTGCCCGACCATATGACGAAAATATCGTCAATATACCGTTTCCATGTACGGATATTGGACTTGAACGGATTGTTTACCGACAGAATTTTGTTGACTTTGAATTGTTCCATGTAAAGGTTATCCACGCTCGGCGCCCATTGCGGTACCTTGTATTTGTCTATAGTACTCACCATTAAAATGGAAGTAACTCACTGTGAGCGCAATTTCGGCGCACCAGAGTACAAAAGACATGGGAGTCGAAGAGTCTGGATGTTCAAGAAGAAGGCGCTCTTCAAGCATGTCAAGAGAGGCTCTTTGCGGTATGCTGGTATATAGGACGACAACATCAAGTCCTACCAACAATTTGAGGTTTGGGTTGAATGTTAAACCTTTAACTTCATTTATCATCTGGATAGTGTCCTGCACATAAGATTTCATTTTGTGCACTAGCGGTTGAAGGAAAAAATCTGTAAATCGAGACAGTGGTTCTAACACCGAGTTCACCCCAGACACAATGGGTCTACCTGGTGGCTGTATCGTATTCTTGTGAATCTTTGGGAGAGTGTAAAACTGAGGAATTTGTGGTCTTGGGGCACGCAAGAAATCAGCTTCTTTGATAGAAATCCAGCTGCGTTCTTTAGCTTTGTTGGCTTTAATACTGATCCGTTTTTTAAAGATGCCGTCGGATCTGTAGGTAGAGGAATATAGCAACTCAGATCTAGAAGTTGTCTATTAAATTTGAGAATATAGGCCTCACGATTTTGTAAAACAATCGCGCCACCTTTATCGGCTTTGCAGATGACAATGGCTTTATTGTCAAGAAGGCCTTTAATTGCTGCTTTCTCACACTTACTTGTGTTATGGAAAACAGATTTATTAGTACTTTGGGACTCTAATTTCTTAAGGTCATGTAGTACTCTTCTCTCGAATACTAGTGCCTCTGCTGTTCTTTCGCTGGCTGGCACACAGAAAGTTGACTTGTTGTGTAACCCCGTATCAGTGTCATCCGTTTCTAGCTCTTTATCTTGGAAGAACTGCTTCAGGTGAACCTTCCTCATAAAAGCATGAAATTCTTGTCAGAATAGAAAGTCGTTGTGTAAATTGGTAGAAACAAAACCCATCCCTTTCTCAAGGACCTTAATCTCATCGTGGGTGAGATTATAAGAGGACAGGTTCACCACAAGGCTTGCATGCTCCTTGTTACTCGAGCCTCGGGTTCCCATCTTATTTGGTCCTGGTCTAAAAAAGTTGGTTGTGGTGCCATTGCACCTCTGTTCCCGGGCATGCCTCAATTCCCAGCATTTTTGCCACAGTGGTTATTGCGTCTGTTACCTTGGCCTCGTTTAGGGCCGCCACGGCTGTTGCTGGTATCCCCATATTACTTCCGTCACTTGAGCTGAATGAAGTGTCACGAAAAGTAACTTGTTTCTTGTTACTGGGGGCACCTAAATTGCAAGAGTCATTGGGTTTATAGTCATCACCAGTATAACGAAAAGCTTTCTCGTGGGTGAAGTTTTGGATGTCCATATTCAGCCTTCTAACTCGATCCTTTAGAGTTTCGTTCTTAAAAGCGGACATCTCTGCAAGGAGAGATTCGGCTTGTTTTTTGTACAAATCAAGGGGAATAGCTTTTTTCATTTCTTCCTCTAGTGCTGAGAGTTCTATTAGGATCTTCTCAGACATTTTGGTGGCCATATCTATAATAAGGATCATCCAATCCCTCCCACATTTCGTGGCCACATAGCTCCACTGAAGTATGAAATTCTTGTTGTCCAAGAATAAACGGGTTCATTCCGCACTACAAGCCCTTGAGGCAAAATGCCCTTCCTGAGGTACTCCAGCATTATAGACCCGTGTAACTCAGTGCGGATGAGCATCTTTTTGATCTGGGAAAGTTCATCCATTTCGTAATGTTAGCCGTAACTTCGGCCGTGCCGCCCAATAGAGAAGCTTTCTTAAGTAGTTCTGTGACGTAATCGTCGTTATAACTTCTGCAGCATTTAAGTGCCATATTCGAGAATCAGAAGTACGAACAAAGATAAATAAAAAAGGGTAATAATAAGACCAACATTGGGGTGAACTAAATACCCTGCTAAAAGGAATAAAACATTTTTAAAAAATAAATAAATTCAACTATAATGTCTAAGGCATTAATGATTCACTGTGTTAATAAACTGAACCTCACAGCAACTAGGCTGTACTAGGACCAACTAGCACTAAGAGAGGTCGGAGGGTGGGGTATTTATACTGCTCACCAAACAAACCTCCAAACTAAGGGAAACAGCCCTTCACAAAAATACAAAAGGTTTGGTGGACAGTGTGTTGACCAGGTGGGGCATCTACCTTGGGCTAGATCAGGTTATCTCAGCTAAGCAGAGATAAAATGTAGTTCTCTATATTAGAGTGTAGAAAAAGCTAACCTAGACAGTACTACACAATATGCATTCAGAACAACATTTATCAAAATGTATACATTTTTTTAAATTCATTAACAATAGTTTAAAATGTCAAATCCTTCAAAGAAGCAATTCATCTTTAGCAGCACAATACAATGACAAGATTTTTGCTGGACTTTTTAGTATTTGTGTTTTTCTAATTACAAATTCTTTTTAAGTGTGTGAGGTGCCTTGTGGAAAGCACCCACCATACATCTCTGTGTAAAAAAATTATTGATTAAAAATGTGTTTTTACTTTGCTTATGTTAGGGAGAATTCTCTGTTTAGGCTGAATTTCCTAACCTAGTGAGTGCCCCAGCAGCTTTGCTGGATTTCGGGAGTTTGTTTTTTTCCATCCTGCCAAGAGTGAGACTCTTTTTCTCCCACTCTTGGACATGTATGTGTGTAATTCCTTTGAATGTCAATGTGTTCTATGGGCTATGGGGTCTTTTACTCCATAGGGTCTCATATGTTTTTCTATGTGTGTTACACCGCACCCTATATGCCGTAGCAGTGGGGCGTCCTAGCGGACCCCCACCATAGACTTCATACCCGGGGACTGACTACTGTCTCCCCGGGCATGTAAAGTCACCATTGGCTTTACTAGACCTAAATTTACTAACAGGACTAGTACAAACCATCTTATTGTGGACGTACTAGTAGGGGTAATTCGATTACTCCTGGATCTGTTACTCGAGGGGGCACTGTCCCTTCCCCCCTCGTCGAGTTTTGGCTGGTGGCAGTGGAAACTACTTGTTATGTTCGACCCCGGACATAACCCTATGGGATTCGTCCCATTGTTGGAGATTGATACTTTTCCTCGTTAATCTCTAACGTATCACCGATCTACTTATCTTAAATAAGTTTATCGGAGGGTATTTTCTGCCAGAACTCGATTTGTAAAATGGCGTCTGTGTTCGTCTCTGTGACTCCTAAAACAAAGGTCGAGCCCTTTGTTCCACTTTTGGCGGGCTCTGTACAGAGACCCTCCAAAGTGGTGCCATTCTGTCTGGGTTACCACAGGGGTGTGGGAGGGGGTTTAGGCACCCTGGACCGAGTTGCCTTGCCAACTCCGGTCGCACTCTGGAGTGATTGGCCCAAGTGATGAGCCTTCCCGCTCACCACTTAGCATGTGTTGATTGACAGCTGGCTGAATGAATGGGGGTTTTCTGCATAAAAGCAGGGCTTTTGGGACTGGATCTTCAGAAGTCGCCACAGGACCTAAGAATCCGACGAGGGTAACGCTGAGCCGACCTGCAACGACGACACCTCCGGTGGAGCCCTGCTGAGCCGACTCACCACTTCCCGACGACAGAGGAGATCTCCCTGCCGGAGAGTCTCTTCCCCTGACTGGTGGGAACAACCAGTCCCCTTTGCTTTTTATTCGCCTCAGGACGCAGTGGTCGAATTGCCCGTGCAGCGCACCTCGGCAACCAGATAACCACTACCCCTGTACCACGACCAAAAGGTGGTGCCTTTTGACGGAGCACTCCGCGGCTGGTCTCTTCCCTGGTGGTGCACCGGACTTCACTTTTCTTCGACGACGAGAACCTCTCTACTCTTGGCAAAGACCCGACGTGCATCCACCACCAGGAACAACTGCCCCCGCCGGAGCTGCCCTCCACAACAAGGTACCGTGTCCGCCTGGCTTCCCTTACGATCGGTTCGAGCGAGGTGTCTTAATCCTCTCCTTTCCGTTGGGTCGCCTCCAAGCTTTTCTCATTTATTGTTCTGAACTGGTTCAATCTGCCGATAACAATTTGCTACAAAGACTTGAATGCATCTCATCTAGAGACTTTTTGGGACATAGCGCCTTGCCTCTCTCCGAGTGGGCCTGGCCTCTGAACTTTATGATCTATTGTGGTTCTTGCCTTCTTACCGTACATTTTGCCCGTGAAGTATTGAACTGCGTTGATTTCGTAACCTGCCTATCTTTTTCTCTCCCATCCGAACTAATATTCGAGTGCCATCTAGGTTGAGGTATACACCTCTGTCTGTAAATAAGTGGTGCCGGTAGAACCTAGACTTGTCGAAATATTGCTAGGGGGATTGATTGTTTCTTCTTCGTAGAGTAATTGTGTTTGATTTGTTTGCCGTAAATGTGCCATAGTGTTTTTCATAGATGTTTCGTTATAAATAAATACCTTAATATCTTTACACTAAGTCTTGTTGCGTGTTTGCTTGTCTTGCTGGGAAGAATTGCCCTATTTTGTATACTCCACATTCTGCTCAACTCTTCTTGAGGGAAGTCTGACTGCTCAGCCACAGCTACCAAGTGAATCTGTGTGGTAAGGACTGCTAACAAGTGGGTTCACCGCCAAACACCTGTAGTCCTAAATCTTTTGCAGTGGTCCCAGAGAGAACTGCACAGGTTTCCGCCTAACACTGGTGTACAGCAGTGGGATTTGTATCGAGTATACAGTTTAGAGTGCTTTTCGACACTGTAGGATAACTAACCACAAAACTTTGCACAAAAAGCAACTTTCAAAAAAACATGTCTACGATGGAAACTTACAGTCAAGAGTCCTTGTCAGGTGAAAATAGAGAGTTTGCGAGCTCTCTGTAGGCAAGAGAATCTTTCTGTAAGAGGCAAGAAGTTAGAACTAATCGAGAGATTGCTGGCGAACCAAAGTCTGGGTACTGGTTCAGAGGAACCAAGCTCTCCAGCAAATGTAGATAACAGTAATGGTGTTGATCTAAATCATAATTCTGATGATAGTGATGAAGAGGCTAACGAAACTGTCTCCCCTGCTCCTCTACCCGCCTTACCAGCTGTGCCTACGGGGCCCATACCAGGTCCCACGAGTAACCCTGCTTATTTTGAACTTGAAAAAATTAAGCTCGAATTAGAATACAAACGGTTCTTGGCTCAATCTGAACGAAACCAAGAGCTCGAGTTCAGACGGATGAATGCCCAGGCTGAGCAGAAGCAAGCTGAGTTAAGACTCAGGGAAATAGAACTTAATCACGAGTTAGAGATGAAAAAGTTGTCTATGGAAAATGCTTCTCTCTTCTCTGGTTCCTCTAGGAGCTCCAGTCCCAAAAGACCCTGGATGCCGAAGGAATTAGTGGGTATGTATGAACCGAGATTGGATGTGTTGGATTGGTTGAAACTGTTTGAATACAATCATGGGCTCCAGGACATCACCGGGAATGCTTTACTTCCCTGGTTGTTCTCTAGGCTCCCTCCTGTTGCGACTGATGTGGTAATGGAGTTGGGGGAGGCGGATAAAACGGATTACGAAAGTGTGAAACTAGCTTTAATAGCTAGATTCGGGAAGACCCCTTCCCAGTATCTTAAGAGGTTTAGAACCCTCAAAAAGCATGATGGTACCCCTTGGGCTACCTGGGTGAGTGAAGGGTTGAAGAACTTAGAGGGATGGATTAAGGGTTACAAAGTGAACACTTATGAGGGTATGAGGAATCTTTTTATGTTGGAGTCTATTTATGATGCCTGTTCTCCTGAGCTCAGACAGCAGTTGGCTGATTCAAGGGAATTGGATTCCCGGAAGCTAGCTAAGGCTGCTGACTTATGGGTTGCCAACTGGGCTACTCATAAAGATTCTGGGGCAACTCAGAAAAAGGATGAGGGAAAACAGCCTAAAAAAGACTCAAAAGAGAATTCTAATAACTCACATTCCAAAGAGGGCCCCAAACAAAACCAGAAGGGTAAGCCACAAGGAAAACCACCGCAGAATAGTGTGCCTTCTGGTGCCAAACCGGAAGGAGGTCAGAACAAGCCACCATTCCAGAAAGCATTCGGTAAATGCTTTGTTTGTGGCTCGACTGATCACGTGAAAGGAGATCCCAGATGTAAGGGTAAACCTTCAGGGGTCCAGCTTGTCTCCTTAGCCTTCGCTCCAGAGGAGGAAGTCCAAATGGCAAGTGGAAACTTTCTACTGCTAGCTGACGAACCCATTGGAGTCTCAGCCAGCGTTTCTTTAGTATCTCTGGGGTTGTGGGAACAACAGAATTTAGATGTCTATAATTATATCCCCGATAATACTAAAGAGTATTATAAGGACAGTGTCCAGGTGAATGGTCAGGAGACTCCTGCCATTAGGGACACTGGGGTCAGCATAACTGTGGTGGATAAATCGTTTTTTCAGGCTGAGGATGTTGCTAAGGCACCCAAACGCCTCACCAAGTTAGCTGGAGGGCCTGTGCAGATGCTTCCCCAATTACCAGTTCTCATCCAGTGTAACGACATGACTGTGAAGATACCTGTCAGTATACAGAGTGAGGTGCCAGGACGCGTACTGTTGGGTAACAATTTGAAAACTCTCGGAGTTGTATCGCATACTCCCAGACCTCCTAGTAAACGGTTACAGGAGCTAACCAGACCTGCAAGAGAGAGGACCATGCGCGGTACTCTCCAGGAGATGATGAAGAAAGAAATCACTCCTGCTCCACTGGAATTGTCGGCCGCTGTCTCCAAGAAATCAGAAGCGAAAGGGAAACCTAAGGCTTCTATCCCAAAACCAGCAGCCAGCATTCCAGTGCAGCCCACACAGACTTCCCCGCGGTTGTCCAAAGTTACACCCGTAACTCCACCTCCAGCCGAGGCTGAGAGGGAGGTACAACCCTGTGTGGTAGAATTAGACTCTGAGGAAGAGCAATGGAAGGCCAGGAACTCATTGGAGATCTGGATCCTGTTGACCATCCTGAGCTGCAGTCTTTACTGGCAGAGATGGACCCAGCAGGGCAGACTTCAGTAAGGGACAGAGAGAATGTCCAACTCTGGAAGGTCTTCGCCACCTGGCAGCAGTTCAGGCTGAAGGGCAAGAGCCTGGGAAATACAGGTTGCACTGGGAAGATGGCCTCTTCTACAGTGAACCGACCGAGTCTGCACCTGGAGACTACAAACGACTTGTAGTACCCCAAGAGAACAGACCACAGTTCTTGCAGTTAGCCCACGAGATTCCTTTGGCTGGTCACTTGAGTTTCAAGAAGACTAAGGAAAGGCTCTCTCTCAACTTCTATTGGCCGAAGATGGGGGCCGAAGTAGAAAAACACTGCAGGAGCTGCCACACCTGCCAGATCTCTGGTAAGGTTGGCTCCAAGAATGTGGCACCTTTAGTGCCTCTCCCAGTTGTGGGAGTCCCATTTGAGAGAGTAGGGATTGACATTGTTGGTCCCCTTGATCCTCCAACCTCCTCAGGCAATAGGTTTATACTTATTGTAGTAGACCATGCTACTAGGTATCCTGAGGCAATTCCTATGAGGACTGTTACAGCTCCGGCTGTGGCTAAGGCCCTCCTTGGTATTTTTACTAGGGTCGGGTTTCCTAAGGAAGTAATCTCTGACAGGGGGTCAAACTTTATGTCCCACTACATGAAAGCCATGTGGAAAACCTGTGGAATTACTTACAAGTTCTCAACAGCTTACCACCCACAAACCAATGGGTTGGTAGAACGGTTCATCCGAACCATGAAGAGCATGATAGGTGCTTTAGAGGAACCCCTTAAGCGTAAGTGGGACCTTCTACTGCCATGCCTTCTCTTTGCTTATAGAGAAGTCCCTCAGGAGGGCGTAGGTTACTCGCCCTTCGAACTACTCTATGGTCATCCCGTCAGAGGTCCATTGGCCTCATTAAGGAGGGGTTGGAGAGTGCTCCTTCCCCCAAGCCAGTCAGAGTGACTGACTACGTGATAGGTCTCCGGAGGAGAATGTCACACATGATGACGGAAGCAAGCGATAACTTGAAAGCTGGACAAGCATTGGTCAAGCACTGGCACGATCAAAAGGCTAACATGGTTGAGTTTGCTCAAGACCAGCTCGTTCTCGTTATGATCCCAACAAGGCAGAGGGCCTTGCAAGATAAGTGGATGGGACCCTTCCGAGTCGTGGGTAAACTCGGAGAGGTTAACTATCTGGTGGACTTGGGCAATACCAAGGAGGCTCCGACAGTCTTTCACACCAACCGACTTAAAGCGTATGTCTCGTGACCTGATGTAGGAGCGTTGCTTCTAGCGTCATCCGAGGAAGAAGAAGAGAGGGAAGCTCTTCCGGATCTCCTCAGAGGCTTACCTTTAGATGGAAAAATTGAAGGAGTAAATCTCTCCTCCAATCTGACACCCGAGCAACAAGAAGAGTGCAAATCTATGTTGAATCAGTTTGCCTCTCTGTTCTCGCTTTCACCAGGCTTGACCCCTTGGGGCCAGCACGACATACTCACTGGTGACTGTCTGCCAGTCAAAAGCAGAGGATACCGCATGTCAGAAAACGTACGAACCCACATCAAAGGTGAGGTCAGCAAGATGCTTGATCTCGCGGTAATAGAGCCCTCTACTAGTCCATGGTCTAGCCCAGTTGTGTTAGTACCAAAGGCCGGATCTAAAGAACTTAGATTCTGCGTGGATTATAGAGCTCTTAATGCAGTCACCAAGACTGATGCCCACCCTTTGCCAAGGACAGATGAGTTGGTGTATAAACTTGGCGCCGCCAAGTTCCTCAGCACATTTGACTTGACGTCAGGCTATTGGCAAATAGCCCTGACAGACCATGCCAAGGAGAAAACTGCATTTTCTACCCCCGTTGGCTTATACCAGTTTAAGGTAATGCCGTTTGGACTGAAGAATGCACCTGCTACGTTTCAACGGATGGTAAACCAGGTTCTGAATGGGATGGAGGACTTCTGCATGGCATACTTGGATGACATCGCAGTGTTCAGCAATTCCTGGGAAGAACATGTAACCCACCTGAGATATGTTTTGCAGGCTCTTGGACAAGCCAATCTGACCATAAAGGCGAGCAAATGCCAAATTGGACAGAGTAAGGTAGTCTATCTTGGGCATGAGGTAGGCGGTGGAGAAATAAGGCCTTTGCTCAGTAAAATTGAAGCTGTGCAAAATTGGACAACACCGACTACTCAAACCCAGGTGAGAGCCTTCCTAGGCCTCACTGGGTATTACAGGAATTTCATAGAGAACTATGGGACCATAGCTTCTCCACTGAATGTCATCTCCTCGCCCAAATTGCCTAATAAGGTTAGATGGAACGAGGAGTGCAATCAGGCTTTTGAAAACCTGAAAAAGGCTCTTTGCCAAGCCCCAGTACTCAGAGCTCCTGATTACCGCCAACACTTCATTGTGCAGACAGATGCTTCAAATGTAGGAATAGGTGCCATACTCAGTCAACTGGATGGGAAAGGTAGGGAGCACCCCGTTTGCTTCATCAGCCGCAAGCTGAAGGATCCTGAAACAAGGTGGGCAACAATCGAAAGAGAGTGCTTTGCTATCGTGTGGGCTCTGAAGAAGTTTAGGCCGTACTTGTATGGTTCTACTTTTGTCATTCAGACTGACCACCAACCCTTGAGATGGTTAATGCAAATGAAAGGGGAAAACCCAAAACTATTGAGATGGTCGATCTGCCTGCAAGGGTTTGATTTCACCATTGAGCACAGGTCAGGATGTCACCACCAAAATGCTGATGGTCTCTCTAGGATGTATATGTCATCGACTAGAGGTATGAGATTCATCCAGGAGTGGATTAAATCCTCCTGTCCCTTAGTCTGGGGGGGGCGAGTGTTAGGGAGAATTCTCTGTTTAGGCTGAATTTCCTAACCTAGTGAGTCCCCCAGCAGCTTTGCTGGATTTCGGGAGTTCGTTTTTTTCCATCCTGCCAAGAGTGAGACTCTTTTTCTCCCACTCTTGGACATGTATGTGTGTAATTCCTTTGAATGTCAATGTGTTCTATGGGCTATGGGGTCTTTTACTCCATAGGGTCTCATATGTTTTTCTATGTGTGTTACATCGCACCCTATGTGCCGTAGCACTGGGGCTTCCTAGCGGACCCCCACCATAGACTCCATACCCGGGGACTGACTACTGTCTCCCCGGGCATGTAAAGTCACCATTGGCTTTACTAGACCTAAATTTACTAACAGGACTAGTACAAACCATCTTATTGTGGACGTACTAGTAGGGGTAATTCGATTACTCCTGGATCTGTTACTCGAGGGGGCACTGTCCCGTCCCCCCTCGTCGAGTTTTGGCTGGTGGCAGTGGAAACTACTTGTTATGTTTGACCCCGGACATAACCCTATGGGATTCGTCCCATTGTTGGAGATTGATACTTTTCCTCGTTAATCTCTAACGTACCACCGATCTACTTATCTTAAATAAGTTTATCGGAGGATATTTTCTGCCAGAACTCGGTTTGTAAAATGGCGTCTGTGTTCTTTCGTCTCTGTGACTCCTAAACCAAAGGTTGAGCCCTTTGTTCCACTTTTGGCGGGCTTCGTACAGAGACCCTCCAAAGTGGTGCCATTCTGTCTGGGTTACCACAGGGGTGTGGGAGGGGGTTTAGCACCCTGGACCGAGTTGCCTTGCCAACTCCGGTCGCACTCTAGAGTGATTGGCCCAAGTGATGAGCCTTCCGCTCACCACTTAGCATGTGTTGATTGACAGCTAGGCTGAATGAATGGGGGTTTTCTGCATAAAAGCAGGGCTTTTGGGACTGGATCTTCAGAAGTCGCCACAGGACCTAAGAATCCGACGAGGGTAACGCTGAGCCGACCTGCAACGACGACACCTCCGGTGGAGCCCTGCTGAGCCGACTCACCACTTCCCGACGACAGAGGAGATCTCCCTGCCGGAGAGTCTCTTCCCCTGACTGGTGGGAACAACCAGTCCCCTTTGCTTTTTATTCGCCTCAGGACGCAGTGGTCGAATTGCCCGTGCAGCGCACCTCGGCAACCCGATAGCCACTACCCCTGTACCGCGACCAAAAGGTGGTGCCTTGTGACGGAGCACTCCGCGGCTGGTCTCTTCCCTGGTGGTGCACCGGACTTCACTTTTCTTCGACGACAAGAACCTCTCTACTCTTGGCAAAGACCCGGCGTGCATCCACCACCAGGAACAACTGCCCCCGCCGGAGCTGCCCTCCACAACAAGGTACCGTGTCCGCCTGGCTTCCCTTACGATCGGTTCGAGTGAGGTGTCTTAATCCTCTCCTTTCCGTTGGGTCGCCTCCAAGCTTTTCTCATTTATTGTTCTGAACTGGTTCAATCTGCCGATAACAATTTGCTACAAAGACTTGAATGCATCTCCTCTAGAGACTTTTTGGGACATAGCGCCTTGCCTCTCTCCGAGTGGGCCTGGCCTCTGAACTTTATGATCTATTGTGGTTCTTGCCTTCTTACCGTACATTTTGCCCGTGAAGTATTGAACTGCGTTGATTTCGTAACCTGCCTATCTTTTTCTCTCCCGTCCTAACTAATATTCGAGTGCCATGTAGGTTGAGGTATACACCTCTGTCTGTAAATAAGTGGTGCCGGTAGAACCTAGACTTGTCGAAATATTGCTAGGGGGATTGATCGTTTCTTCTTCGTAGAGTAATTGTGTTTGATTTGTTTGCCGTGAATGTGCCATAGTGTTTTTCATAGATGTTTCGTTATAAAAAAATACCTTAATATCTTTACACTAAGTCTTGTTGCGTGTTTGCTTGTCTTGCTGGGAAGAATTGCCCTATTTTGTATACTCCACATACTGCTCAACTCTTCTTGATGGAAGTCTGACTGCTCAGCCACAGCTACCAAGTGAATCTGTGTGGTACGGATTGCTACCAAGTGGGTTCACCGCCAAACACCTGTAGTCCTAAATCTTTTGCAGTGGTCCCAGAGGGAACTGCACAGGTTTCCGCCTAACAGCTTACTCTTTGGAAAAAATGTCTTGTTCTATGTGAATTTCAGATAGATGAAATAGATAATCTATCAGTATTCCTCTCTTTGTTTTTAGACCTAGTTCCAAGGTGGACTAAAAGAGGGGTAATTGAGCTTTTTTGTCTGTGTGTTTCACAATGACAAGATGTGAAATGTGCACAAAACAACCTCAAGCCAATACTACACGGGAAACAGTGACAGTAGTCAGAGCCATATTTAATCAGGTTCTGGGCCTCATTACGACCCAGGCGGTAAGTTACCGCCTGGGCCGTGACTTTACCACCATGGCGTAAACTACGTTTATGCCATGGTGGTTGGCGGACTTACCGCCCCATTCCGACCTTGGCGGGGCGGTAAGTCCCCAATCCCCATTTACCCTTCCCCATTCCCATTTTTGCCCCATAGGGCATAATGGGAGTGGGAAAGGCGTTAATTACGCCACCGTAAATTACGGTGGCGTAATTAACTCCATGGTCCCTTAGCGCCATGGATTTTAACACCTGCTAAAAGCAGGTGTTAAGTCCGCCATGGCGCTAAGGGACCTCGTACTCAGGCGGTAAGGGTCGGCGCTGTTTACGCCGGCGTAAAACCCTTACCGCCTGAGTCGTAATGAGGCCCTCTGTCTCAAGGATTAAAGAAAAAATGACTAATCACAGAAATACACTATTCTAGGAAAACACGCAAGGGGTCAACCAATTCACCCACAAAGTGCTCACAACTCAATTACTCACACTGCATTATACCCAATCAACCCAACATGTTTAATTCCTCATACAACCACATCACACACAGTGAAGGGAAATTCATCAGGGCACATATTCAAGGGAAAAACACAATTCACAAAAAACAATTGTTTGTGTAACTCTGAAGGCTAAAAACCGGCTCACGCGCCATATTTCTTTTACAAAAGAAAAGCTAAGCAGAACTTCCTGGTCTCGTCCAGGACTAACGACGAGAATACACTATTAATGTGAAGCCATGGTTAGACAGTAAATCGAGATGATGGGTGCATCCAAATTGCTATCTTCACCATCACCTCAGTCTCTGATCATGCCGGAGATGCTGTCCACCTGCAAACAACCAAAAGGTAGGGTGTGGGTGAAAGAGGAACTAATCACTAAAACCTCAAACCCGTCAGAAAGTGGTATTGTTATTCTGCAGAGTTTACATTTGCATATGTAAAATGTCTCCAACCCCTAAAACACATAGTGAAACAAAAAAAGACTTCAGTTCTCCTTAAAGGTTTGTTTCGTCTTGACCATCAACAAATCTCGGAGGCAGACTAAAGGTAGCAGGATTGACCTTCTCGCATGGCTTTTCGCATGGCCCGTTTTATGTGGCCTGTTCCATACTGAGCTCACCTAACTCTCTGGCAATCCTAGCACCTGAAGGGAGAACCACTAATGTAGCTTACAATAAAGTACTCAAATCGTTTTATGTGGGTTGCAGATACCAAATAAGTAATTTTTATTTTTTTGTCTGTCTCATTGTCTGTTTGTAATTACAACACGGAAACATTTCTGGACAATTATCAATGGAACAACTATCGGTGTTTTGTAGCCAATATGCCCGAATAATGTCTGCAATAAACATTGCTTATTAATTTAAGACATCAACCTGTAAATCATATTTTGTACAGTTTGAACAAAAAAGTCATGTGTCTTTTGAAAACATTTGTACCAAATCCCCAAATCTAGGTGAGCGAAGCAGTGGGCAACAGCTAGTATATATATATATATATATATATTCAGTAAAAAAACTTTGTTAAAGGGACGTTATGGTTAAGTTGCGCTACTAAAAACCCATGAAATTCAGTGAAAAAACTTTGTTAAAGGGACGTTATGGTTCCAAGTAAAACCGAAAAACCCTTGAAATTCGCCAGTTATGGTAAGCTAAGCAACCATAACTCGCGCCACCACCGTGCACTGCTAAGACTAACACCCACGACATCAAAGATGACATCACAAATGTCATTGATGACATCACATGTGTATGTACTTTTCATGAAATATGTGTACAAGGGATTCTTATTATGATGTTGCGAAAAAAGTGTCAAGGATCATTTCAATAAATATCATACCCTAATTAGTGCATTGAATGATGCATTAATATAAATAGCATTCTATTATGGGGTTCTACCTAGTATACTAAGCTACTAATGCAAAAACATAGCATTGTGTGCAGCGTACAAGATGAAGGTATAATATTCGTAATGTTAATATGTTGAATAATGAAATGATAATTGTTTTCTTAATAGATTTTTGTGTACTGTGAAATATGTAATAAGTAGCTCATAAAACACATGTATTACATAATTGCATTACTATAGACATAGTTTTTTATTAGTGCAACGTAACCATAACGTCCTTTTCAATGGAGGAAGCCCACTAGCATCCTAGGTTCTCAAAGTGGGAACCTGGGGTGGTAAAAAAAAGATTTTTCTTCCCAAACCGGGACGCCGCAGGCAGGCATCCTGGTGTAGGAAGGAAAATCTTTTACCAAGATGGACACCATCGAAAGGGAAGGCGGGGTGTATAAAATGAACACAACAAGGCATCGGCAGGGGGTCGGGAAGACCAAGAGAGAGACACGGGGCATAAGTGGGGGGTAACACGAGGGAGACACGGGGCATGAGCGGGGGTGGGGGGTACCATGAGGGAGACACGGGGCATGAGCGGGGGGTGAGGGGGAAAGAAGGGAGACACCGGGCATGAGCGGGGGTGAGGGCGAAAGAAGGGAGACACGGGGCATGAGCAGGGGGTGGGTGGTGGAAAGAAGGGAGACACGGGGCATGAGCCGGGGGTGGGGGGTAAGAAGGGAGACACGGGGCATCAGCAGGGGGTGGGGGGAAGAAGGGAGACACGGGGCATGAGCGGGGGTGAGGGGGAAAGAAGGGAGACACGGGGCATGAGCGGGGGGTGGAAAGAAGAGAGACACGGGGCATGAGCAGGGGGTGGGGGGGAAAGTAGGCAGACACAGGGCATGAGCAGGGGGTGGGGGGTGGAAAGAAGGGAGACACAGGGCATGAGCGGGAAAGAAGGGAGACACGGGGCATGAGCGGGGGTGAGGGGGAGAAGGGAGACACAGGGCATGAGCGGGGGTGGGGGTGTGGGTGAGCAGGGGAGACACAGGCCATGAGCGGGGGGAAAAGGAGGGAGACAGACACGGAGCATGAGCGGGGGTGGAGGTGAACAGGAGAGACACGGGGCATGAGCGGGGGTAGGGTTAGGTGGGGCCCCCACCCCCCTCATGCCCGTGTCTGCCCTGTTCCAACAGTGCAGACACGGGGCATGAGCGGGGGGTGGGGGGGTAAGAAGGGAGACACGGGGCATGAGCGGGGAGTGGGGGGAGGAGGAAGACATGGGGCATGAGCGGGGGTGGGGGGGTACAGGAGGGAGACACGGGGCATGAGCAAGGGGTGGGGGGAACAGGGCAGACACGGGGCATGAGTGGGGGGTGGGGGAGGAAGAAGGGAGACACGGGGCATGAGCGGGGGGTGGGGAGGGAAGAAGGGAGACACGGGGCATGAGCGGGGGGTGGGAGGGAAGAAGGGAGCAACGGGGCATGATCGGGGGGTGGAAAGAAGGGAGACACGGGGCATGAGCGGGGGGTGGGGGGAGAAGGGAGACACGGAGCATGAGCAGGGGGTGGGAGGGGAAGAAGGGAGACACGGTGCATGAGCGGGGGTGGGGGGAAAGAAGGGAAGCACGGGGCATGAGCGGGGGGTGGTGGGGCCCCCACCCCTGCTAATGCCCCGTGTCTGCCCTGTTCCAACAGGACAGACACGGGGAATGAGCGGGGGTGGGGGGAGAAGGGAGACACGGGGCATGAGCGGAGGGTGGGGGGGAGAAGGAAGGCACGGGGCATGAGTGGGGGGTGGGGGGTGGAAAGAAGGGAGACACGGGGCATGAGCAGAGGGTGGGGGGGAGAAGGGAGACACGGGGCATAAGCGGGGGTGAGGGGCAAGAAGGGAGACACGGTGCATGAGTGGGGGGTGGGGGGAAAGAAGGGAGACACGGGGCATGAACAGGGGGTGGGGGGTACAGGAGGGAGGCACGGGGCAAGAGCGTGGGGTGGGGGGTACAGGAGCGAGACACGGGGCATGAGCGGTGGGTGGGGGGAACAGGGCAGATACAGGGCATGAGCGGGGGGTGGGGGAGGAAGAAGGGAGGCACGGGGCATGAGCGGGGGGTGGAAAGAAGGGAGACACGGGGCATGAGCAGGGGGTGGGGGGAAAGTAGGCAGACACAGGGCATGAGCAGGGGGTGGGGGGTGGAAAGAAGGGAGACACAGGGCATGAGCGGGAAAGAAGGGAGACACGGGGCATGAGTGGGGGTGGGGGGGAGAAGGGAGATACGGGGCATGAGCGGGGGGTGGGGGTGAACAGGGGAGACACGGGCCATGAGCGGGGGGAAAAGGAGGGAGACAGACACGGAGCATGAGCGGGGGTGGGGGGGGAGAAGGGAGACACAGGGCATGAGCGGGGGTGGGGGTGGGGCTGAGCAGGGGAGACACAGGCCATGAGCGGGGGAAAAAGGAGGGAGACAGACACGGAGCATGAGCGGGGGTGGAGGTGAACAGGAGAGACACGGGGCATGAACGGGGGTAGGGTTAGGTGGGCCCCCACCCCCGCTCATGCCCGTGTCTGCCCTGTTCCAACAGTGCAGACACGGGGCATGAGCGAGGGGTGGGGGGGAAAGAAGGGAGACACGGGGCATGAGCGGGGAGTGGGGGGGTACAGGAGGGAGACACGGGGCATGAGCAAGGGGTGGGGGGAACAGGGCAGACACGGGGCATGAGTGGGGGGTGGGGGAGGAAGAAGGGAGACACGGGGCATGAGCGGGGGGTGGGGGAGGGAAGAAGGGAGACACGGGGCATGAGCGGGGGGTGGGAGGGAAGAAGGGAGCAACGGGGCATGATCGGGGGGTGGGGGGTGGAAAGAAGGGAGACACGGGGCATGGGTGGGGGGGAGAAGGGAGACACGGGGCATGAGCGGAAGGTGGGGGGGAGAAGGAAGGCACGGGGCATGAGTGGGGTGTGGGGGGTGGAAAGAAGGGAGACACGGGGCATGAGCAGAGGGTGGGGGGAGTAGGGAGACACAGGGCATGAGCGGGGGTGGGGGGCAAGAAGGGAGACACGGTGCATGAGTGGGGGGTGGGGGGAAAGAAGGGAGACACGGGGCATGAACGGGGGGTGGGGGGTACAGGAGGGAGACACGGGGCAAGAGCGTGGGGTGGGGGGGTACAGGAGCGAGACACAGGGCATGAGCGGGGGGTGGGGGAGGAAGAAGGGAGGCACGGGGCATGTGCGGGTGGTGGGGGGAAGAAGGGAGACACGGGGCATGAGCGGGGGCTGGGTGGAAGAAGGGAGACACGGGGCATGAGCGGGGGGAAAGAAGGAAGACACGGGGCATGAGCGGGGGTGGGGGGTACAGGAGGGACACACGGGGCATGAGCGGGGGTGGTGGGGTACAGGAGGGAGACACGGGGCATGAGCGGGGGTGGGGGGAACAGGGCAGACACGGGGCATGAGTGGGGTGGGGGAGGAAAAAGGGAGACACGGGGCATGAGCGGGTGGTGGGGGGAGAAGGAAGACACGGGGCATGAGCGGGGGTGGAACGAAGGGAGACACGGGGCATGTGCGGGGGTGGGGGGGAAGAAGAGAGACACAGTGCATGAGCGGGGGGTGGGGGGAAAGAAGGGAGACACGGGGCATGAGCGGGGGGTGGGGGGGAGAAGGAAGACACAGGCATGAGCGGGGGGTGGGGAGTGGAAAGAAGGGAGACACGGGGCATGAGCGGGGGGTGGGGGGAAGAAAGGAGACACGGTGCATGAGCGGGGGGTGTGGGGTAGAGGAGGGAGACATGGGGCATGAGCGGGGGGTGGGGGGAACAGGGAAGACAAGGGGCATGAGCAGGGGGTGGGGGAGGAAGAAGGGAGACACAGGGCATGAGCGGGGGGTGGGGGGAAGAAGGGAGACACGGGGCATGAGCGGGGGTGGGGGGGAAGAAGGGAGACACGGGGCATGAGCGGGGGGAAAGAAGGAAGACACGGGGCATGAGCGGGGGGTCGGGGGTACAGGAGGGAGACACGGGGCATGAGCAGGGGGTGGGGGTGGAAAGAAGGGAGATACGGGCATGAGCAGGGGGTGGGAGGGGAAGAAGGGAGACACGGTGCATGAGCGGGGGGTGGGGGGAAAGAAGGGAAACACGGGGCATGAGCGGGGGGTGGGGCCCCCACCCCTGCTAATGCCCCGTGTCTGCCCTGTTCCAACAGGACAGACACGGGGACTGAGCGGGGGGTGGGGGGGAGAAGGGAGACACGGGGCATGAGCGGAGGGTGGGGGGGAGAAGGAAGGCACGGGGCATGAGTGGGGGGTGGGGGGTGGAAAGAAGGGAGACACGGGGCATGAGCAGAGGGTGGGGGGGAGAAGGGAGACACGGGGCATGAGCGGGGGTGGGGGGCAAGAAGGGAGACACGGTGCATGAGTGGGGGGTGGGGGGAAAGAAGGGAGACACGGGGCATGAACGGGGGGTGGGGGTACAGGAGGGAGACACGGGGCAAGAGCGTGGGGTGGGGGTACAGGAGCGAGACACGGGGCATGAGCGAGGGGTGGCGGGAACAGGGCAGATACAGGGCATGAGCGGGGGGTGGGGGAGAAAGAAGGGAGGCACGGGGCATGTGCGAGGGTGGGTGGGAAGAAGGGAGACACGGGGCATGAGCGGGGGGTGGGGGGAAGAAGGGAGACACGGGGCATGAGCGGGGGGAAAGAAGGAAGACACGGGGCATGAGCGGTGGTGGGGGGTACAGGAGGGAGACACGGGGCATGAGCGGGGGTGGTGGGGTACAGGAGGGAGACACGGGGCATGAGCGGGGGTGGGGGGAACAGGGCAGACACGGGGCATGAGGGGGGTGGGGGAGGAAAAAGGGAGACACGGGGCATGAGCGGGTGGTGGGGGGGAGAAGGAAGACACGGGGCATGAGCGGGGGGTGGGGGGTGGAACGAAGGGAGACACGGGGCATGTGCGGGGGTGGGGGGGAAGAAGAGAGACACAGTGCATGAGCGGGGGGTGGGGGGAAAGAAGGGAGACACGGGGCATGAGCGGGGGGTGGGGGGAGAAGGAAGACACAGGCATGAGCGGGGGGTGGGGAGTGGAAAGAAGGGAGACACGGGGCATGAGCGGGGGAAGAAGGGAGACACGGTGCATGAGCGGGGGGTGGGGGGAAGAAAGGAGCCACGGTGCATGAGCGGGGGGCGGGGGGAAAGAAGGGGGACACGGGGCATGAGTGGGGGGGTGGGGGGGAAGAAGGGAGACACGGGGCAGGAACGGGGGGTGGGGGGTAGAGGAGGGAGACATGGGGCATGAGCGGGGGGTGGGGGGAACAGGGAAGACAAGGGGCATGAGCAGGGGGTGGGGGAGGAAGAAGGGAGACACGGGGCATGAGCGGGGGTGGGGGGGAAGAAGGGAGACACGGGGCATGAGCGGGGGGGAAAGAAGGAAGACACCGGGCATGAGCGGGGGGTCGGGGGTACAGGAGGGAGACACGGGGCATGAGCAGGGGGTGGGGGTGGAAAGAAGGGAGACACGGGCATGAGCGGGGTGTGGGGGGAAGAAAGGAGACACGGGGCATGAACGGGGGGTGGGGGGGAAGAAGGGAGACACAGGACATGAGCAAGGGGTGGGGGGAGAAGGGAGACACGGGGCATGAGCGGAGGGAGGGGGGAAAGAAGGGAGACACGGGCATAGTGCGGGGGGTGGGGGTAAGAAGGGAGACACGGGGCATGAACGGGCGTTGGGGGGAAGAAGGGAGACACGTGGTATGAGCAGGGGGTGGGGGGAGAAGGGAGACATGGGGCATGAACGGGGGGTGGGGGGAAGAAGGGAGACACGGGGCATGAGCGGGGGTGGGGGGAAGAAGGAAGACAGTACATGAGCGGGGGGTGGGGGGAAAGGAGGGAGACACAGGGCATGAGCGGGGGTTGGGGGAACAGAGGAGACACAGGGCATGAGCGGGGGTGGGGGGGAAGAAGGGAGACACGGGGCATGAGCGGGGGTGGGGGTGAACAGGGGAGACACGGGCCATGAGCAGGGGGAAAAGGAGGGAGACGGACACGGAGCATGAGCGGGGGTGGGGGTGAACATGAGAGACACAGGGCATGAGCGGGGGTAGGGCAAGGTGGGGCCCCAACCCCCGCTCATGCCCCGTGTCTGTCCTGTTCCAACAGTGCTGACACGGGGCATGAGCGGGGGTGGGGGGGAGAAGGGAGACACGGGGCATGAGCGGGGAGTGGGGGGGGAAAGGAAGACACGGGACATGAGCGGGGGCTGGGGGGTACAGAAGGGAGACACGGGGCATGAGCAGGGGATGGGGGGTACAGGAGGGAGACACGGGGCAAGAGCGGGGGGTGGAGGGAACAGGGCAGACACAGGGCATGAGCGGGGGGTGGAGAGGAAGAAGGGAGACACGGGGCATGAGCGGGGGATGGGGGAAGAAGGGAGACACGGGGCATGAGCGGGGGGCAGGGGGGGAGAAGGAAGACACGGGGCATGAGCGGCGGGTGGAGGGTGGAAAGAAGGGAGACACACGGCATGAGCGGGGGGTGGGGGGGAAGGGAGACACGGGGCATGAGCGGGGGGTGGGGGGGAAATAAGGGAGACACAGGGCATGAGCGGGGAGTGGGGGGTGGAAAGAAGGGAGACACAGGGCATGAGCGGGGGTTGGGGGGAGAAGGGAGACACGAGGCATGAGCGGGGGGTGGGGGGAGAAGAAGGGAGACACGGTGCATTACCGGGGGTGGGGGGGGAAAGGAAGACAAGGGGCATGAGTGGGGGGTGGGGGAAGAAGGGAGACACGGGGCATGAGCGGGGGGTGGGGGTACAGGAGGGAGACACAGGGCAAGAGCGGGGGTGGGGGGGAACAGAGGAGACACAGGGCATGAGCAGGGGTGGGGGGAAGAAGGGAGACACGGGGCATGAGCGGGGGGTGGGGGTGAACAGGGGAGACACGGGCCATGAGCAGGGGGAAAAGGAGGGAGACAGACACAGAGCATGAGCGGGGGTGGGGGTGAACAGGAGAGACACGGGGCATGAGCGGGGGTAGGGCAAGGTGGGGCCCCCACCCCCGCTCATGCCCCGTGTCTGCCCTGTTCCAAAAGTGCTGACCCGGGAAATGAGATGGGGGTGGGGGGGAGAAGGGAGACACGGAGCATGAGCGGGGGTGGGGGGGAGAAGGGAGACACGGTGCATGAGCGGGGGGTGGGGGGGAAAGAAGGGAGACACACGGCATGAGCGGGGGGTGGGGTGGGGCGAAGGGAGACACGGGGCATGAGCGGGGGTGGGGGGGAAGAAGGGAGACACGGTGCATGAGCGGCGGGTGGGGGGGAAGAAGGGAGACACGGGGCATGAGCAGGGGGGTGGGGGGGAAGAAGGGAGACACGGGGCATGAGCGGTAGTGGCCATGTAGTTATGGTTAAGTTGCTGTTTCCATAGGAAGAGCACTTTTTGGGCGGCTTATAACTTCGCTCCCCCTGGACGAATCCTCACCAAACTTTGCAAAACAAGTATATGGGCCACTTTGAATTTATTTGCAAAGTTTCGGGAGGATTCGTCCAGGGGGGGCAAAGTTATAGGGGGGTCCCAAAAATTATTTTTCCCATAGACTGAATTGGAAAAAAACTTTGCTCACGCCTACAGCTCAAACCGCTAGATGGATTTTCACCATATTTGGACCAGGCGCAGAGGCTTGGTCCCGAAAGCGTGCTTTTGCAAATTTGGTGAAAATACGTACAGTAGTTTTTAAAAAAATGACCAAAAAGTAGGTCAGAAAAAATAGTGATATCTGTGTCCGCTTCGCGGACACACTTCCCTGTTCGCTCTGCGGACAGGACAGGGATTGGGCAAGCGGCTTGCGTGGTGTCCGTGGACATGTTACATGCTTTCCCATTGGCTGCAGTGCAGCATGCAGTGCGTCGTATTTTGAAAGACACCCGCCATCTTTGTTTATCCCGAGGAGCGGGATCTGCCGCTTGCTAGTAAGGTCATGCCCGTGTCTTCCTCCCGTTCCCCCCACCCCCCGCTCATGCCCGTGTCTTCCTCCCATTCCCCCCACCCCCCACTCATGCCCTGTGTCTCCTTCCTGTCTCCCCCCCACCCCCGCTCATGCCCCGTGTCTCCCCTGTTCCTCCAGCCCCTGCTCACGCCATCGGCACACGGTGGCCTGCGGAGGGCAGAGGAGTGGGATCTGCCACCTGCACACTAAGCTTATGTCTGTGTTTTCCTCCCGTTCTCCCCCACCCCCGCTCATGCCCCGTGTCTCCCCTGTTCCCCCCAACTCCCGCTCATGCCCATGTCTCCCCTGTTCCCCCCTTCCCCCGCTCATGCCCTGTATCTCCCTCACGATCCCCCCGCTCATCCCCCGTGTCTCACTCACGATCCCCCCACCCCCGCTCAGCCCCTATATCTCCGTCCCAATCCCCCCGCTCATCCCCCGTATCTCCCCTGTTCCCCCCAACCCCCGCTCATGACCCGTGTCTCCCTTGTTCCCCCCACCCCCCGCTCATCCCCCATGTCTCCCTCACGATCCCCCCACCCCCCGCTCATGCCCCATGTCTCCCTCCGGTCCCCCCACCCCCCCGCTCATGCCCCGTGTCTCCCCACTGTTGCCCCCCACCCCCCGCTCATGTCCTGTGTCTCCCTCGTGATACCCCCCACCCATGTCCCGTGTCTCCCTCCTGTTACCCATGGGGTGGGGGGGTAAGAAGGGAGACATGGGGCATGAGCGGGGGGTGGGGGGAGAAGGAAGACACGGGGCATGAGTGGGGGGTGGGGGTGGAAAGAAGGGAGACATGGGGCATGAGCGGGGAGTGGGCGGGAAAGAAGGGAGACACAGGGCATGAGCGGGGAGTGAGGGGGGAAAAAGGGAGACATGGGGCATGAGCAGGGGGTGGGGGGAGAAGGAAGACATGGGGCATGAGCGGGGGGTGGGGGTGGAAAGAAAGAAAGAAAGGAGACACGGGGCATGAGCGGGGTGTGGGGGGGGAGAAGGGAGACACGGGGCATGAGCGGGGGTGTGGGGGAAGAAGGGAGACACGGTGCATTGACTAGGGGTGGGGGGAGGAGGGAGACACGGGGCATGAGTGGGAGGTGGGGGGGAAGGGAGACATGGGGCATGAGCGGGGTGGGGGTACAGGAGGGAGACACGGGGCAAGAGCGGGGGTGAGGGGGAACAGAGGAGACACAGGGCATGAGCAGGGGTGGGGGGAAGAAGGGAGACACAGGGCACGAGTGGGGGTGAACAGGGGAGACACGGGCCATGAGCGGGGGGAAAAGGAGGGAGACAGACACGGGGCATGAGCGGGGGTACAGGAGGGAGACACGGGGCATGAGCGGGGGGTGGGGTGGAAGAAGGGAGACATGGGGCATGAGCGGGGGTGGGGGAAGAAGGGAGACACGGGGCATGAGCGGGGGTGGGGGGGAGAAGGGAGACACGGGGCATGAGTGGGGGGTGGTGGGGAAGAAGGAAGACACAGGGCATGAGCGGGGGGTGGGGGGTGGAAAGAAGGGAGACACGGGGCATGAGTGGGGGGTGGCAAGAAGGGAGACACAGGGCATGAGCGGGGGGTGGGGGGAGAAGGGAGACACGAGGGCATGAGCGGGGGTGGGGGGAAGAAGGGAGACACGGTGCATGACCGGAGGGTAGGGGGAGAAGGAAGACACGTGGCATGAGCAAGGGGTTGGGGTGAACAGGGGAGACACAGGCCATGAGCGGGGGAAAAGGAGGGAGACAGACACGGAGCATGAGCGGGGGTGGGGGTGAACAGGAGAGACACGGGGCATGAGCGGGGGTAGGGCAAGGTGGGGCCCCCACCCCCATTCATGCCCCGTGTCTGCCCTGTTCCAACAGGGCTGACACGAGGCATGAGCGGGGGGTGGGGGGAAAGAAGGGAGACACGGGCATGAGCGGGGAAAGGAAGACACAGGGCATGAGCGGGGGGTACAGGAGGGAGACACGGGGCATGAACATGGGGGTGGAGGGGTACAGAAGGGAGACACGGGGCATGAGCCGGGGTGGGAGGAAGAAGGGAGACACGGGGCATGAGCGGGGGTGGGGGGGAAGAAGGGAGACACAGGGCATGAGCGGGGGGGAAGAAGGGAGACACAGACATGAGCGGGGGGTCAGGGGGGAGAAGGAAGACACAGGGCATGAGCAGGGGTTGGGGGGTGGAAAGAAGGGAGACACGGGGCATGAGCGGGGGCTTGGGGGGAGAGAAGGGAGATACGGGGCATGAGTGGGGGCGGGGGGAGAAGGGAGACACGGGGCATGAGCGGGGGGTGGGGGGGAGAAGGAAGACACAGGGCATGAGCAGGGGGTGGGGGGTAGAAAGAAGGGAGACACGGGGCATGAGCGGGGGTGTGGGGGAGAAGGGAGAGACGGGGCATGAGTGGGGGTGGGGGGGAGAAGGGAGACATGGTGCATGACCGGGGGGTGGGGGGAGAAGGAAGACACGGGGCATGAGCGGGGGGTGGGGGGGAAGAAGAGAGACACGGGGCATGAGTGGGGGGTGGGGGGTACAGGAGGGAGACACGGGCAAGAGCGGGGGCTGGGGGGATACAGGAGGGAGGCACGGGCATGAGCGGGGGTGGGGGGAACAGGGCAGACACGGGGCATGAGCGGGGGGTGGGGGGGAAGAAGGGAGACACGGGGCATGAGCGGTGGTGGGGGAAGAAGGAAGACACGGGGCCTGAGCGGGGGGTGGGGGGTGTAAAGAATGGAGACACGGGGCATGAGCAGGGGGTGGGGGGGAGAAGGGAGACACAGAGCATGAGCGGGGGGTGGGGGGAGAAGGGAGACACGGTGCATGAGCAGGGGGTGGGGGATACAGGAGGAAGACACAGGGCATGAGCGGGGGGTGGGGGAACAGGGCAGACACGGGGCATGAGCGGGGGTGGGGGGGAGAAGGGAGACACGGTGCATGACCGGAGGGTAGGGGGAGAAGGAAGGCACGGGGCATGAGCGTGGGGGTGGGGGGGAAGAGGGAGACACGGGGCATGAGCAAGGGGTTGGGGTGAACAGGGGAGACACAGGCCATGAGCGGGGGAAAAGGAGGGAGACAGACATGGAGCATGAGCGGGGGTGGGGGTGAACAGGAGAGACACTGTGCATGACCGGGGGGTGGGGGAGAAGGAAGACACGGGGCATGAGCGGGGGGTGGGGGGGAAGAAGAGAGACACGGGGCATGAGTGGGGGGTACAGGAGGGAGACACGGGCAAGAGCGGGGGGTGGGGAGATACAGGAGGGAGACACGAGCATGAGCGAGGTTGGGGGGAACAGGGCAGACACGGGGCATGAGCGGGGGGTGGGGGGGAAGAAGGGAGACACGGGGCATGAGCGGTGGTGGGGGAAGAAGGAAGACACGGGGCCTGAGCGGGGGGTGGGGGGTGCAAAGAATGGAGACACGGGGCATGAGAAGGGGGTGGGGGGGAGAAGGGAGACACAGAGCATGAGCGGGGGGTGCGGGGGAGAATGGAGACACGGTGCATGAGCAGGGGATGGGGGGTACAGGAGGGAGACACAGGGCATGAGCGGGGGGTGGGGGAACAGGGCAGACACGGGGCATGAGCGGGGGGTGGGGGGGAAGAAGGGAAACACAGGGCATGAGCAGGGGGTGCGAGGGAAGAAGGGAGACACGGGGCATGAGCGGGGGGGTGGGGGGTGGAAAGAAGGAAGACAGGGGGCATGAGCGGGTGGTGGGGGGTGGAAAGAAGGAAGACAGGGGGCATGAGCGGGGGGTGGAGGGTGGAAAGAAGGGAGACACGCGACATGAGCGGGGGGTGGGGGGGAGAAGGGAGACACGGGGCATGAACTGGGGGGTGGGGCGGGAGAAGGGAGACACGGTGCATGAGCGGGGGGTGGGGGCGGAAGAAGGGAGACACGGGGCATGAGCAGGGGGATGGGGGGAAGAAGGGAGACACGGGGCATGAGCGGTAGTGGCCATGTAGTTATGGTTAAGTTGCTGTTTCCATAGGATGAGCACTTTTTGGGCAGCTTATAACTTTGCTCCCCCTGGACGAATCCTCACCAAACTTTGCAAAACAAGTATATGGGCCACTTTGAATGTATTTGCAAAGTTTGGTGAGGATTCGTCCGGGGGGGCAAAGTTATAGGGGGGGTCCCAAAAATTATTTTTCCCATAGACTGAATGGGAAAAGAACTTTGCTCACGCCTACAGCTCAAACCGCTGGATGGATTTTCACCAAATTTGGACCAGGCGCGGTGGCTTGGTCCCGAAAGCGTGCTTTTGCAAATTTGGTGAAAATCCGTACAGTAGTTTTTAAAAAAATGACCAAAAAGTAGGTCAGAAAAAATAGTGATATCTGTGTCCGCTTCGCGTACACACTTCCCTGTTCGCTCCGCGGACAGGACAGGGATTGGGCAAGCGGCTTGCGTGGTGTCTGCGGACATGTTACGTGCTTTCCCATTGGCTGCGGTGCAGGGTGCAGTGCGTCGTATTTTGAAAGACACCCGCCATCTTTGTTTATCCCGAGGAGCGGGATCTGCCGCCTGCTAGTAAGGTCATGCCCGTGTCTTCCTCCCGTTCCCCCCACCCCCGCTCATGCCCGTGTCTTCCTCCCGTTCCCCCCACTCCCCGCTCATGCCCTGTGTCTCCTTCCTGTCCCCCCCACCCCCGCTTATGCCCCGTGTCTCCCCTGTTCCTCCAGCCCCCGCTCACGCCGCCTGCACACTAAGCTTATGTCTGTGTTTTCCTCCCGTTCTCCCCCACCCCCCGCTCATGCCCCGTGTCTCCCCTATTCCCCCAACCCCCGCTCATGCCCGTGTCTCCCCTGTTCCCTCCCACCCCCCGCTCATGCCCCGTATCTCCCTCACGATCCCCCCGCTCATCCCCCGTGTCTCACTCACGATCCCCCCACCCCCCGCTCAGCCCCTGTATCTCCGTCCCAATCCCTCCACCCCCGCTCATCCCCCGTATCTTCCCTGTTCCCCCAACCCCCGCTCATGACCCGTGTCTCCCTTGTTCCTCCCACCCCCGCTCATGCCCCATGTCTTCCTCCTGTCCCCCCCACCCCTCCGCTCATGCCCTGTGTCTCCCTCCTGTTGCCCCCCACCCCCCGCTCATGCCCCGTGTCTCCCTCGTGATACCCCCTCCCCCCTCCCATGCCCCGTGTCTCCCTCCTGTTACCCCCCACCCCCCACTCATGCCCCGTAACTCCCTCCTGTTCACCCCATCCCCCACTCATTCCCCGTGTCTCCCGCCTGTTCCCCCACCCCACGCTCATGCCCCATGTCTCCCCTGTTCCCCCCACCACCCCCGGTCATGCCCCGTGTCTCCCTACTGTTGCCCCCCACCCCCCACTCATGCCCCGTGTCTGCCCTGTTCCCCCTACCCCCGCTCATGCCCCATGTCTCCCCTGTTCCTCCTACCCCGCTCATGCCCGTGTCTCCCTCGTGTTGCCCCCACCCCCCGCTCATGCCCCGTGTCTCCCTCGTGTTGCCCCCCACCCCCTGCTCATGCTGCATCCGTGTCTCCCTCGTGTTGCCCCACCACCCCTGCTCATGCCCCGTGTCTCCTTCGTGTTACCCTCCACCCCCGCTCATGCCCCGTGTCTGCCCTGTTCCCCCCACCCCCGCTCATGCCCTGTGTCTCCCTCATGTTGCCCCCCACTCCCTGCTCATGCCGCATCCGTGTCTCCCTCGTGTTGCCCCCCGCCCCCTGCTCATGCCACGTGTCTCCCTCTTGTTACCCTCCACCCCCCGCTCATGCCCCGTGTCTGCCCTGTTCCCCCCACCTCCCACTCATGCCCTGTCTCCCTCGTGTTGCCCCCAGCCCCCGCTCATGCCCCGTGTCTCCCTTGTGTTGCCCCCCACCTCCCGCTCATGCCCCGTGTCTCCCTCGTGTTGCCCCCCCACCCCCTGCTCATGCCCTGTATCTCCCTCCTGTATCCCCAACCCCTGCTCATTCCCCGTGTCTCCCTCCTGTACCCCCCACCCCCCACTCAGGTCCCATGTCTACCTCCTTTTACCCCCACTCATGCCCCATGTCTCCCCTGTTCCCACCCGCTCATGCCCCGTGTCTCCCTTGTGTTGCCCCCACCCCCGTTCATGCCCTGTGTCTCCCTCGTAATACCCCCCACACCGCTCTCATGCCCCGTGTCTCCCTCCTGTTACCCCACGCCCCCCCGCTCATGCCCCGTGTCTTCCTCCTGTTCCCCCACCCCCGCTCATGTCGCATGCCTCCCTCCTGTTGCCCCACCCCACACTCATGCCCCGTGTCTCCCCCACCCCCTGCTCATGCCCCGGTGTCTCCCTCCTATTCCCCCCACCCCCCTCTCATGCCCCGTGTCTCCCTCGTGTTACCCCCCCACCCCCCGCTCATGTCCCGTGTCTCCCTCCTGTTGCCCCCCCACCCCCCACTCATGCCCTGTGTCTCCCCTGTTCACCCCACCCCTGCTCATGTCCCGGGTCTCCCCTGTTCCTCGCTACCCCCCACTCATGCCCCGTGTCTCCCTCCTTTTCCACCCCACCCCCCGCCCCTGCCCCGTGTCTCCCCTGTTCCCCCCATCCCCCGCTCATGCCTCTTGTCTCCCCTGTTCCACCCCACCCCCCGCTCATGCCCTGTGTCTCCCCTGTTCCCCCATCCCCCGCTCATGCCCCGTGTCTCCCCTGTTCCCTCCCACCCCCCGCTCATGCCCCTTGTCTCCCCTGTTCCACCCCACCCCCCCCATGCCCCGTGTCTCCCTCGTGTTGCCCCCAACCCCCGTCCATGTCCCATGTCTCCCCTGTTCCACCTCACCCCCGCTCATGCCCTATGTCTCCCCTGTTACCCCCCACCCCCTGCTCATGCCTCGTGTCTCCCTCCTGTTCTCCCCAGCCCCCGCTCATGCCCCGTGTCTCCCTCCTGTTCTACCCACCCTCCGCTCATGCCCCGTGTCTCCCCTGTTCCCCCCACACTCCCCTGGTCATGCCCCGTGTCTCCCTCCTGTTTCCCCCCAATCCCGGCTCATGGCCGTGTCTGCCCTGTTCCCCTACCCCCTGCTCATGCCCGTGTCTCCCTCGTGTTGCCCCCACCTCCCACTCATGCCCCGTGTCTCCCTCGTGTTGCCCCCCACCCCCGACTCATGCCCTGTGTCTCCCTCGTGTTGCCCCCCACTCCGCGCTCATGCCCGTGTCTCCCTCCTGTTGCCCCCCACCCCCCGCTCATGCCCCGTGTCTCCCCTGTTCCTCCCTACCACCCGCTCATGCCCCATGTCTCCCTCCTTTTCACCCCCACCCCCTGCTCATGCCCCGTGTCTGCCCTGTTCCCCCCACCCCCTGCTCATGCCCCGTGTCTCCCTCGTGTTAGCCCCCGCTCTTGCCCCGTGTCTCTCTCCTGTTACTCCCCCACCCCCCGCTCATGCCCCGTGTCTCCCTCCTGTTCTCCCCACCCCCCGCTCATGCCCCGTGTCTCCCTCCTGTTCTCCCCACGCCCCGCTCATGCCCCGTGTCTCCCCTGTTCCCACCCACACCCCCCCTGGTCATGCCCCGTGTCTCCCTCCTGTTGCCCCCAACCCCGCCTCATGGCCGTGTCTGCCCTGTTACCCCCACCCCCCGCTCATGCCCCGTGTCTCCCTCGTGTTGCCCCCACCCCCCGCTCATGTCCCATGTCTCCCTCCTGTACCCCCCACCCCCTGCTCCTGCCCCATGTCTGCCCTGTCCCAACCACCCCAGCTCATGCCCCGTGTCTCCCTGTGTTACCCCCCACCCCCCGCTCATGCCCTGTGTCTTCCTCCTGTTCCCCCCACCCCCTGCTCATGCCCCGTGTCTCCCTCCTGTTCCCCCCACCCCCCTGCTCATGCCCCGTGTCTCCCTCGTGTTACCGGCCACCCCCCGCTCATGCCCCGTGTGTCCCTCCTGTTGCCCCCCACCCCCCACTCATGCCCTGTGTCTCCCCTGTTCCCCCACCCCTGCTCATGCCCCGTGCCTCCCCTGTTCCTCGCTACCCCCGCTCATGCCCCGTGTCTCCCTCCTTTTCCACCCCACCCCCCGCCCATGCCCCGTGTCTCCCCTGTTCCCCCATCCCCCGCTCATGTCCCGTGTCTCCCCTGTTCCCTCCCACCCCTGCTCATGCCCCGTGTCTCCCTCCTGTTGCCCCCCACCCCCCACGCATGCCCTGTGTCTCCCCTGTTCCCCCCACCCCTGCTCATGCCCCGTGTCTCCCCTGTTCCTCGCTACCCCCCGCTCATGCCCTGTGTCTCCCTCCTTTTCCCCCCCACCCCCCGCCCATGCCCTGTGTCTCCCCTGTTCCCCCCATCCCCCGCTCATGCCCCGTGTCTCCCCTGTTCCCTCCCACCCCCCGCTCATGCCCCTTGTCTCCCCTGTTCCACCCCCCGCTCATGCCCTGTGTCTCCCCTTTACCCCCCCACCCCCCGCTCATGCCCCTTGTCTCCCCTTCCCCCCACTCCCTGCTTATTGTCTCTCTTGTTCCCCCGCACCCCTGCTCATGCCCCATGTCTCCCCTGTTCCCCCCATCCCCTGCTCATGCCCCATGTCTCCCCTGTTCCCTCCACCCCCAGCTCATACCCTGTGTCTCCCTCCTTTTCACCCCACCCCCTACTCATGCCCCTTGTCTCCCCTGTTCCCCCCATCCCCCGCTCATGCCCCATGTCACCCCTTTTCCCCCCACCCCCAGCTCATATCCTGTGTCTCCCTCCTTTCACCCCACCCCCTGCTCATGCCCCTTGTCTCCACTGTTCCCCCAGCCCCCGCTCATGCCCAGTGTCTCCCCTGTTCCCCCCACCCCCCGCTCATGCCCCATGTCTCTCTCCTGTTGCCCCCACCCCCTGCTCATGCCCCGTGTCTCTCTCCTGTTCCCCCCAACCCCTGCTCATGCCCCGTGTCTCCCTCCTGTTACCTCCCACCCCCCGCTCATGCCCTGTGCCTCTCTGCTGTTGCCCCCCACCCTTGCTCATGCCCTGTGTCTCTCTCCTGTTCCCCCCCACCGCCCGCTCATGCCCTGTGTCTCCCTCGTGTTGCCCACCCACCCCCCGCTCATGCCCCGTGTCTCCCTCGTGTTACCGGCCACCCCCCGCTCATGCCCCGTGTGTCCCTCCTGTTGCCCCCCACCCCCCACTCATGCCCTGTGTCTCCCCTGTTCCCCCACCCCTGCTCATGCCCCGTGCCTCCCCTGTTCCTCGCTACCCCCCGCTCATGCCCCGTGTCTCCCTCCTTTTCCACCCCACCCCCCGCCCATGCCCCGTGTCTCCCCTGTTCCCCCACCCCCCGCTCATGCCCCGTGTCTCCCCTGTTCCCTCCCACCCCTGCTCATACCCCGTGTCTCCCTCCTGTTGCCCCCCACCCCCCACGCATGCCCTGTGTCTCCCCTGTTCCCCCCACCCCTGCTCATGCCCCGTGTCTCCCCTGTTCCTCGCTACCCCCCGCTCATGCCCCGTGTCTCCCTCCTTTTCCCCCCACCCCCCGCCCATGCCCTGTGTCTCCCCTGTTCCCCCCATCCCCCGCTCATGCCCCGTGTCTCCCCTGTTCCCTCCCACCCCCCGCTCATGCCCCTTGTCTCCCCTGTTCCACCCCCCGCTCTTTCCCTGTGTCTCCCCTTTACCCCCCCACCCCCGCTCATGCCCCTTGTCTCCCGTTCCCCCACCCCCTGCTTATTGTCTCTCTTGTTCCCTCGCACCCCTGCTCATGCCCCATGTCTCCCCTGTTCCCCCATCCCCTGCTCATGCCCCATGTCTCCCCTGTTCCCCACACCCCCAGCTCATACCCTGTGTCTCCCTCCTTTTCACCCCACCCCCTGCTCATGCCCCTTGTCTCCCCTGTTCCCCCATCCCCCGCTCATGCCCCATGTCACCCCTTTTCCCCCCACCCCCAGCTCATACCCTGTGTCTCCCTCCTTTCACCCCACCCCCTGCTCATGCCCCTTGTCTCCACTGTTCCCCCCAGCCCCCGCTCATGCCCAGTGTCTCCCCTGTTCCCCCCACCCCCCGCTCATGCCCCGTGTCTCTCTCCTGTTGCCCCCACCCCCTGCTCATGCCCCGTGTCTCTCTCCTGTTCCCCCCAACCCCTGCTCATGCCCGTGTCTCCCTCCTGTTACCTCCCACCCCCCGCTCATGCCCTGTGCCTCTCTGCTGTTGCCCCCACCCTCGCTCATGCCCTGTGTCTCTCTCCTGTTCCCCCCCACCGCCCGCTCATGCCCTGAGTCTCCCTCGTGTTGCCCACCCACCCCCCGCTCATGCCCCGTGTCTCCCTCGTGTTGCCCCCACCCGACGCTTATGCCCAGTATCTCCCTCGTGTTGCCCCCCACTCCCGCTCATGCCCCGTTTCTCTGTTGTGTTGCCCCCCACCCCCCGCTCATGCCCCGTGCCTCCTTCGTGTTACCCCCCACCCGCTGCTCTTGCCCCGTGTCCTGTACCCCCCACCCCCCGCTCATGCCCTGTGTCTCCCTCGTGTTGCCCCCACCCCCTCTCATGCCTCGTGTCTCCCTCGTGTTGTCCCCACCCACGCTCCTGCCCAGTGTTTCCCTCGTGGTACCCCCACCCCCCGCTCATGCCCCGTGTTTCCCTCCTGTTCCCCCACACCCGCTCATGCTCCGTGTTTCCCTCATGTTCCCCCCACCCCCCGCTCATGACCCGTGTCTCCTCGTGTTGCCACCCGCTCATGACCCGAGTCTCCCTCGTGTTGCCCCCCACCCCCCGCTCATGACCCGTGTCTCCTCGTGTTGCCACCCGCTCATGACCCGAGTCTCCCTCGTGTTGCCCCCCACCCCCCGCTCATGCCCCGGGTCTCCCTCGTGTTACCCCCCACCCCCCGCTTATGCCCCGTGTCTCCCTCCTGTACCCCCACCCCCTGCTCATGCCCCATGTCTCCCTCCTGTACCCCCCACCCCCACCTCATGTCCCGTGTCTCGCTCCTGTACCCCCCCACCCCTCGCTCCTGCTCCGTGTCTGCCCTGTTCCCCCCCGCCCCCCGCTCATGTCCCGTGTCTCCCTCGTGTTACCCCCCACCCCCCGCTCATGCCCTGTGTCTACCTCCTGTTCCCCCACCCCTGCTCATGCCCCGTGTCTCCCTGTTTCTCCCACCCCTGCTCATCCCCCGTGTCTCCCTCGTGTTACCGCCCACCCCCCGCTCATGCCCCCTGTCTCCCTCCTGTTGCCCCTCACCCCCGCTCATGCCCTGTGTCTCCCCTGTTCCCCCCACCCCCGCTCATGCCCCGTGTCTCCCCTGTTCCTCCCTACCCCCGCTCATGCCCTGTGTCTCCCTCCTTTTACCCCGTCTCATGCCCCGTGTCTCCCCTGTTTTCCCCATCCCCCGCTCATGCCCCGTGTCTCCCCTGTTCCCCCCCACCCCCCGCTCATGCCCTGTGTCTACCTCCTGTTCCCCCCACCCCTGCTCATCCCCTGTGTCTCCCTCGTGTTACCGCCCACCCCCGCTCATGCCCCGTGTCTCCCTCCTGTTGCCCCTCACCCCCGCTCATGCCCTGTGTCTCCCCTGTTCCCCCCACCCCCGCTCATGCCCCGTGTCTCCCCTATTCCTCCCTACCCCCTCTCATGCCCTGTGTCTCCCTCCTTTTACCCCGTCTCATGCCCCGTGTCTCCCCTGTTTTCCCCATCCCCCGCTCATGCCCCGTGTCTCCCCTGTTCCCCCCCCACCCCCCGGTAATGCCCTGTGTCTCCCCCCTTTTCCCCCCCACCCCCCGCTCATGCCCCTTGTCTCCCCTGTTCCCCCCCACCCCCCACTCATGCCCCGTGTCTCCCCTGTTCCCCCCCACCCCCCGCTCATGCCCCTTGTCTCCCGTTCCCCCACCCCTTGCTCATTGTCTCTCTTGTTCCCCCGCACCCCCCACTCATGCCCCGTGTCTCCCTCCTTTTCACCCCACCCCCTGCTCATGCCCCTTGTCTCCCCTGTTACCCCCTGCTCATGCCCCATGACTGCCCTGTTCCCCCCCACCCCCAGCTCATACCCTGTGTCTCCCTCCTTTTCACCCCACCCCCTGCTCATGCCCCTTGTCTCCACTGTTCCCCCCCACCCCCGCTCATGCCCGTGTCTCCCCTGTTCTCCCCCACCCCCCGCTCATGCCCCGTGTCTCTCTCCTGTTGCCCCCACCCCCTGCTCATGCCCTGTGTCTCTCTCCTGTTCCCCGACACCCCCCGCTCATGACCCGTGTCTCCCTCCTGTTACCCCCCACTGCCCGCTCATGCCCTGTGCCTCTCTCCTGTTGCCCCACCCCCCGCTCATGCCCTGTGTCTCCCTCCTGTTCCCCCCACCCCCTGCTCATGCCCCGTATCTCCCCTGTTCCCCCATCCCCCACTCATGCCCCGTGTCTCCCCTGTTCCCTCCCACCCCCGCTCATGCCCCGTGTCTCCCTCCTGTTGCCCCCCACCCCCTACGCATGCCCTGTGTCTCCCCTGTTCCACCCACCCCTGCTCATGCCCCGTGTCTCCCCTGTTCCTCGCTACCCCCTGCTCATGCCCCGTGTCTACCTCCTTTTCCCCCCCACCCCCCGCCCATGCCCCGTGTCTCCCCTGTTCCCCCCATCCCCCGCTCATGCCCCGTGTCTCCCCTGTTCCCTCCCACCCCCCGCTCATGCCCCTTGTCTCCCCTGTCCCTTGTCTCCCGTTCCCCCACCCCCTGCTTATTGTCTCTCTTGTTCCCCCGCACCCCCGCTCATGCCCATGTCTCCCCTGTTCCCCCCATCCCCTGCTCATGCCCTGTGTTTCCTCCTTTTCACCCCACCCCCTGCACATGCCCCTTGTCTCCCCTGTTCCCCCCATCCCCCGCTCATGCCCCATGTCTCCCCTGTTCCCCCCACCCCCAGCTCATACCCTGTGTCTCCCTCCTTTCACCCCACCCCCTGCTCATGCCCCTTGTCTCCACTGTACCCCCCAGCCCCCGCTCATGCCCCGTGTCTCCCCTGTTCCCCCCACCCTCCGCTCATGCCCCGTGTCTCTCTCCTGTTGCCCCCACCCCCTGCTCATGCCCCGTGTCTCTCTCCTGTACCCCTGCTCATGCCCCGTGTCTCCCTCCTGTTACCTCCCACCCCCCGCTCATGCCCTGTGCCTCTCCTGTTGCCCCCCACCCTGGCTCATGCCTGTGTCTCTTTCCTGTTCCCCCCACCCCCCGCTCATGCCCCGTGTCTCCCTCGTGTTGCCCCCCACCCCCGCTCATGCCCCGTTTTCCTGTTGTGTTGCCCCCCCACCCCCCGCTCATGCCCCGTGCCTCCTTCGTGTTACCCCCCACCCGCCGCTCTTGCCCGTGTCCTGTACCCCCCACCGCCCGCTCATGCCCTGTGTCTCCCTCGTATTGCCCCCACCCCCTCTCATGCCTCGTGTTGTCCCCACCCCCCGCTCCTGCCCCGTGTTTCCCTCGTGGTACCCCCACCCCCTGCTGCTCATGCCCCGTGTGTCCCTCCTGTTCCCCCCACCCCCCGCTCATGCTCCGTGTTTCCCTCGTGTTCCCCCCACCCCCCGCTCATGACCCGTGTCTCCTCGTGTTGCCACCCGCTCATGACCCGAGTCTCCCTCGTGTTGCCCCCCACCCCCCGCTCATGACCCGTGTCTCCCTCGTGTTGCCCCCCACACCCCGCTCATGCCCCGGGTCTCCCTCGTGTTACCCCCACCCCCCGCTTATGCCCCGTGTCTCCCTCCTGTACCCCCACCCCTGCTCATGCCCCGTGTCTCCCTACTGTACCCCCCACACCCCGCTCATGCCCCGTGTCTCCTCTGTTCCCCCCCACCCCCCGCTCATGCCCCTTGTCTCCCGTTCCCCCCACCCCTTGCTCATTGTCTCTCTTGTTCCCCCGCACCCCCCACTCATGCCCCGTGTCTCCCTCCTTTTCACCCCATCCCCTGCTCATGCCCCTTGTCTCCCCTGTTCCCCCCCACCCCCTGCTCATGCCCCATGTCTCCCCTGTTCCCCCCCACCCCCAGCTCATACCCTGTGTCTCCCTCTTGTTGCCCACCCACCCCCCGCTCATGCCCCGTGTCTCCATCGTGTTACCCTCCACCCCCGCTAAAGCCCAGTGTCTGCCCTGTTCCCCCACCCCCTGCTCATGCCCCGTGTCTCCCTCGTGTTGCCCCCACCCGACGCTCATGCCCCGTATCTCCCTCGTGTTGCCCCCCACCCCCGCTCATGCCCCGTTTCTCTGTTGTGTTGCCCCCCACCCCCCGCTCATGCCCCGTGCCTCCTTCGTGTTACCCCCCACCCGCCGCTCTTGCCCCGTGTCCTGTACCCCCCACCCCCCGCTCATGCCCTGTGTCTCCCTCGTGTTGCCCCCACCCCCTCTCATGCCTCGTGTCTCCCTCGTGTTGCACCCACCCCCCGCTTCTGCCCCGTGTTTCCCTCGTGGTACCCCCACCCCCCCGCTCATGCCCCGTGTCTCCGTCCTGTACCCCCCACCCCTCGCTCCTGCTCCGTGTCTGCCCTGTTCCCCCTGCCCCCCGCTCATGTCCCGTGTCTCCCTCGTGTTACCCCCCACCCCCCGCTCATGCCCTGTGTCTACCTCCTGTTCCCCCACCCCCTGCTCATGCCCCGTGTCTCCCTCCTGTTGCCCCCCACCCCCCTCTCATGCCCTGTGTCTCCCCTGTTCCCCCCACCCCCCGCTCATGCCCCGTGTCTCCCCTGTTCCTCCCTGCCCCCGCTCATGCCCCGTGTCTCCCTCCTTTTACCCCGTCTCATGCCCCGTGTCTCCCCTGTTTTCCCCATCCCCCGCTCATGCCCCGTGTCTCCACTGTTCCCCCCACCCCCCGGTCATGCCCCGTGTTTCCACCCTTTTCCCCCCCACCTCCCGCTCATGCCCCTTGTCTCCCCTGTTCCCCCCACACCCCGCTCATGCCCCGTGTCTCCTCTGTTCCCCCCCAACCCCCGCTCATGCCCCTTGTCTCCCATTCCCCCCCACCCCTTGCTCATTGTCTCTCTTGTTCCCCCGCACCCCCCACTCATGCCCCGTGTCTCTCTCCTTTTCACCCCATCCCCTGCTCATGCCCCTTGTCTCCCCTGTTCCCCCCCACCCCCCGCTCATGCCACATGTCTCCCCTGTTCCCCCCCACCCCCAGCTCATACCCTGTGTCTCCCTCGTGTTGCCCACCCACCCCCCGCTCATGCCCCGTGTCTCCCTCGTGTTACCCTCCACCCCCGCTAAAGCCCAGTGTCTGCCCTGTTCCCCCACCCCCCGCTCATGCCCCGTGTCTCCCTGGTGTTGCCCCCACCTGACGCTCATGCCCCGTATCTCCCTCGTGTTGCCCCCCACCCCCGCTCATGCCCCGTTTCTCTGTTGTGTTGCCCCCCACCCCCCGCTCATGCCCCGTGCCTCCTTCGTGTTACCCCCCACCCGGCGATCTTGCCCCGTGTCCTGTACCCCCCACCCCCCGCTCATGCCTCGTGTCTCCCTCGTGTTGCACCCACCCCCCGCTCCTGCCCCGTGTTTCCCTCGTGGTACCCCCACCCCCCCGCTCATGCCCTGTGTGTCCCTCCTGTTCCCCCCACCCCCCGCTCATGCTCCGTGTTTCCCTCGTGTTCCCCCCACCCCCCGCTCATGACCCGTGTCTCCTCATGTTGCCACCCGCTCATGACCCGAGTCTCCCTCGTGTTGCCCCCCACCCCCCGCTCATGACCCGTGTCTCCCTCGTGTTGCGCCCCACCCCCGCTCATGCCCCGGGTCTCCCTCGTGTTACCCCCACCCCACGCTTATGCCCCGTGTCTCCCTCCTGTACCCCCACCCCCTGATCATGCCCCATGTCTCCCTCCTGTACCCCCCACCCCCACCTCATGTCCCGTGTCTCCGTCCTGTACCCCCCGACCCCTCGCTCCTGCTCCGTGTCTGCCCTGTTCCCCCCTGCCCCCCGCTCATGTCCCGTGTCTCCCTCGTGTTACCCCCCACGCCCCGCTCATGCCCTGTGTCTCCCTCCTGTTTCCCCCACCCCCCTGCTCATCCCCCGTGTCTCCCTCGTGTTACCGCCCACCCCCCGCTCATGCCCCGTGTCTCCCTCCTGTTGCCCCTCACCCCCGCTCATGCCCTGTGTCTCCCCTGTTCCCCCCACCCCCGCTCATGCCCCGTGTCTCCCCTGTTCCTCCCTACCCCCGCTCATGCCCCGTGTCTCCCTCCTTTTACCCCGTCTCATGCCCCGTGTCTCCCCTGTTTTCCCCATCCCCCGCTCATGCCCCGTGTCTCCCCTGTTCCCCCCCACGCCCCGGTCATGCCCCTTGTCTCCCGTTCCCCCCACCCCTTGCTCATTGTCTCTCTTGTTCCCCCGCACCCCCACTCATGCCCCGTGTCTCCCTCCTTTTCACCCCACCCCCTGCTCATGCCCCTTGTCTCCCCTGTTACCCCCCACCCCCCGCTCATGCCCCATGACTCCCCTGTTCCCCCCTACCCCCAGCTCATGCCCCGTGTCTCTCTCCTGTTGCCCCCACCCCCTGCTCATGCCCTGTGTGTCTCTCCTGTTCCCCGACACCCCCCGCTCATGACCCGTGTCTCCCTCCTGTTACCCCCCACCGCCCGCTCATGCCCTGTGCCTCTCTCCTGTTGCCCCACCCCCCGCTCATGCCCTGTGTCTCCCTCCTGTTCCCCCCACCCCCTGCTTATGCCCCGTGCCTCCCTCCTATTCCCCCCACCCCCCTGCTCATGCCCCGTGTCTCCCTCGTGTTACCGGCCACCCCCGCTCATGCCCCGTGTCTCCCTCCTGTTGCCCCCCACACCCCACTCATGCCCTGTGTCTCCCCTGTTCCCCCCACCCCTGCTCATGCCCCGTGTCTCCCCTGTTCCTCGCTACCCCCTGCTCATGCCCCGTGTCTACCTCCTTTTCCCCCCCACCCCCCGCTCATGCCCCGTGTCTCCCCTGTTCCCCCCATCCCCCGCTCATGCCCCGTGTCTCCCCTGTTCCCTCCCACCCCCCGCTCATGCCCCTTGTCTCCCCTGTTCCACCCCACCCCCCGCTCATGCCCTGTGTCTCCCCTTTACCCCCCAACCCCCCGCTCATGCCCCTTGTCTCCCGTTCCCCCACCCCCTGCTTATTGTCTCTCTTGTTCCCCCGCACCCCCGCTCATGCCCCATGTCTCCCCTGTTCCCCCCCATCCCCTGCTCATGCCCTGTGTTTCCCTCCTTTTCACCCCACCCCCTGCACATGCCCCTTGTCTCCCCTGTTCCCCCCATCCCCCGCTCATGCCCCATGTCTCCCCTGTTCCCCCCACCCCCAGCTCATACCCTGTGTCTCCCTCCTTTCACCCCACCCCCTGCTCATGCCCCTTGTCTCCACTGTACCCCCCAGCCCCCGCTCATGCCCCGTGTCTCCCCTGTTCCCCCCACCCTCCGCTCATGCCCCGTGTCTCTCTCCTGTTGCCCCCACCCCCTGCTCATGCCCCGTGTCTCTCTCCTGTACCCCTGCTCATGCCCCGTGTCTCCCTCCTGTTACCTCCCACCCCCCGCTCATGCCCTGTGCCTCTCTGCTGTTGCCCCCCACCCTGGCTCATGCCCTGTGTCTCTTTCCTGTTCCCCCACCCCCTGCTCATGCCCTGTGTCTCTCTCCTGTTCCCCCCCACCCCCCGCTCATGCCCTGTGTCTCCCTCGTGTTGCCCCCCCACCCCCCGCTCATGCCCCACGTCTCCCTCGTGTTACCCTCCACCCCCGCTAAAGCCCAGTGTCTGCCCTGTTCCCCCCACCCCCCGCTCATGCCCCGTGTCTCCCTCGTGTTGCCCCCCACCCCCGCTCATGCCCTGTTTTCCTGTTGTGTTGCCCCCCACCCCCCGCTCATGCCCCGTGCCTCCTTCGTGTTACCCCCCACCCGCCGCTCTTGCCCCGTGTCCTGTACCCCCCACCGCCCGCTCATGCCCTGTGTCTCCCTCGTATTGCCCCCACCCCCTCTCATGCCTCGTGTTGTCCCCACCCCCCGCTCCTGCCCCGTGTTTCCCTCGTGGTACCTGTCATACATAGGTATTCCCTATGGAGAAGGTGGAGAATACATCGGTAAGCCAAGAATCACCTCCCCAACATGGCGGATTCTTTTCACTGCGATTATTTTAACATCTTCGTTGGTCTAGTCTCTTCCAAAATGGCCGCTTCTAACTCCTCCTTTATTACTAGCTTTCCAACCCAGAACGGCGCGTTACTTCAAACTTAACTCTGTGAAACTAATGGATCTCCGGGCGAAGTAAGTGCTATCTCCTTTCCTTTTTTCCTTTCTTTTCTCATTCATTTCTCCCTGCTCTGTAACTCGAGCTGCAGCACGGCTTCCCCGTGGCTTGCTCAGCACTTCCCATTCGCTTAGTTTGTTTGGATTACGACTCCGGAACTAATCTTGGGATCCTTTCAAAGTTTGTTCCCGGCGAGACTTTGGCTGCAGATACTCCGTGTGTATATTAACACATAATTTCAAACGGAAAAGTAGTGCCTTTCATACTCACTGCCATTCTGCCACTCTGAACTCTTATTGTAATTCTAGTCAAAATTAAACTAGGAATACGTATCTAAAACCCTTCTTGTTGTGTGACTTCTAACACAGTGTTTCCAAGGGGAATTTCTTTCTGAACTCGTCGGATTAACCCTGCATTGGACTTTTTGCCAATCTGTTTAATTTGTCAGACAGTCAATTTATATTTGCTATAAAGGCATTCACCCTCTCACAGACGCCAGGACAATCTACTACTTTGTGCATCACACCCGATCAAGACTTCCTACTTTGCGCAACACGTGCACCAAAAAGTTAATTTAAAGCAAAGGATATCTTGCAACTGGTAAGTCCACTGACTGCTTTCCTGATTTGTTTTGGCTGCTATTCTCCCTTGCATACCCCTTTATTCTTGTAACAAGAATACTAAGAAGGTTTCTCTTTCTCTTTATGCGTCTGGACCCAGAACACTGCAAATCCGCACAAAACTCTGCATCGCTCGTAAAGATAGGAAATTTTGCTTCCGGACCTACAGTCTGACTCTACGTTTGGGTTTTCTTCCCCAGGAGGGTTTCCCCTGCTTTACCTAGGATCTTGTTTTCACCTTATCGAGGTCACAGGTGGAGCTGGGAAAGCTCCCCACTGTTCATCCTTACCCATTTCCCTCTTCGCAGGTAAGGGTTCAGTGAACCTCTTTAAAAATATATTCATAGAAACTTTGTTGTTAATAAATAATTGCAAGAGTCATAACAGAAAGTAACGCCTAAAATAATAGAATAAATGGACCAACAAATACAACAAATGATGGCGGGATTGCAAAATCTCACCACAGAGGTCCAGACCCTAAAAAACGATAATGCCGTTCTCAGACAATTAATGATGCTACACCACGACTTACCACCAGGCCCATTACCGGGCGGTAAATATGATGGTAATCCAAAAAAAACTTCGTGAGTTTTTAGACTCATGTGTAGTGCAATTCGCCTTTAAACCTGCTTATTTTCCTACAGACCGCATTAAAGTAGGCCATATGATTTCGAATCTTGTAGGAGCTGCCCTCGCTTGGGCGACCCCACTAGTGATAACCAATAATCCAATTTTAGATTCCTATCCTGGATTCATCAATAGTCTGAGGGCAATGTTTGGAAGACAAGAAGTAATCATATCAGCACAAGAGCATCTATTAGACTTTCGACAGGGGTCTATGGAAACTTTATCTTTTATAACCCAATTCAAACAAATGGCCCATGAGACTGCCTGGTCTGATGATGCCTTAATTACCTTACTACGTAGAGGACTCAACGAAGATCTAAAAGACGAGATTTCTAGACTGCCTCGACCTGGGAATTTCGCGGAAATGATCACTATGGTTCTCCAACTAGATTACCGCCTACAAGAACGTAATACAGAAAAGAAACGATCCAGAAACCCCCGCTTACCTGAAAATACTAAATTCCATCCCAAATCCTCCAAAGAAGAAGAACCCATGCAAGTAGGATCTGCAAGAGGCCCCTTAACCACAGAAGAACGAACCAGACGCCGTACTTTGGGTCTCTGTATGTACTGTGCCTCCAAAGAACACGTGTTAAAGGATTGCCCATTGGTCCCTCCTAGAAGATCGGGAAACGCAAATTCCCGGTCATAAGGGGAACTATGATCCGGGAAGGAAAACACAGTTCTCCAATTTCTACCCAAATGGTGCTCATCAAAATATCATTGAGAGTGAAAGATCACCTACTTGACAACATCCCAGCTCTGATCGATTGTGGAGCCGCAGGAAACTTCCTGGATGACCACTGGGCCCACAAGTATCATATCCCTCGTAGATCACGTTCTACATTCATCCCCGTAGAAGGAGTGGATGGTACCCCCCTCTCTTCGGGACTTATCAAAGAAGAAACCGAACTGATAAACATGACTATTTCGACCCATCAAGAAGACATAGCTTTCGACCTCATAAGAGCAGCCCACTATCCCGTGATCTTGGGTCTTCCATGGCTCCGACTACATAACCCTTTTATCAATTGGACAGCAGGAACTCTTTTTCTAGGTTCAGAACATTGTGTAAACCATTGTTTAAATGAGGGATCAGTAGGGTTTCACACCCTCCCGCCTATACCTCAGTCTCAGGAATCAACCTCCATCAAAGTGATGACAACCTTGCCTAACCATTATCATGATTATAAAGAAGTTTTTTCTGATCTTGAGTACAAAGAGCTCCCTCCCCATCGTCGGGACGATTGTTCCATTGACTTAATTCCAGACCAACCTATTCCTTTCGGTAGGATGTACATTCTGTCTCAAACAGAAAAAAATGTCCTACATGAATACTTGGAAAGCAATCTCCGTAACGGACTCATCACAGAATCTCATTCACCGGCAGGTGCGTCGTTATTTTTTATCCCAAAAAAGGATACAACTGAACTTAGGCCCTGTATAGACTACAGAGGGTTAAATAAAATAACCATTTCGGATAAGTACCCCATGCCCCTTATTCCAGACATCCTAGAAGCCGTGAGAGGAGCAACCATATTCACCAAACTCGATCTGAGAGGCGCCTATCACCTCATCCGAATACGCAAAGGCGACGAGTGGAAGACTGCTTTTAGAACCCCATTCGGACATTTCGAATACAGGGTTATGCCATTTGGTCTCTCCAACGCACCTGCCGTTTTCCAAAGGTTTATAGACCATGTTTTTTCAGACCTCTTACTACACACGGTAGTGGTATACATCGATGATATTTTGATTTTCTCCAAGAACCTCCCTGATCACATCATCCATGTTCGGGAAGCATTAAGAAGACTTAAACAGAACCATCTTTTTGCCAAACTAGAAAAGTGCGTATTTCATCAACCCCAAATCCCATATTTGGGGTACATACTATCCGCACAAGGGACACAAATGGACCCCACCAAAGTACAAGCAGTTCTAAATTGGCCCATACCACAAACCATAAAAGAAATTCAGAGTTTTTTGGGGTTTTCAAATTTTTACCGCAAATTTATTCCACAATTCTCACGTACCATTCTTCCCATCACTAAACTTCTTAAGAAGAATCACAAATTTGACTGGACTAACGAAACCCAGGAAGCCTTTTTGAAATTGAAACAGGCCTTTACTACAGCCCCCATCTTGAGACTACCAAATCAAAAACTACCCTTTATAGTTGAATCCGATGCCTCTAACAAGGCCATAGGAGCGGTACTAAAACAGATGGACACGGCCGGAAGAGAACATCCTCTCGCCTATCTGTCCAAGACTTTATCCAACTCAGAGGTCAATTACACCGTCCTAGAAAAGGAACTTCTGGCCATAAAAAAGGCCTTACAAGAATGGAGACATTTACTGATCGGAGCCCAATTCCCCATTGAGATAAGAACCGATCATCACAATTTACGAGTTCTACAATATACAGAAACACAAAATAGCCGACAGGCCAGATGGGCTCATTTTTTCTCATCTTATCGGATAAATTTCACTTTTATCCCAGGCAACACCAACATCATGGCAGATGCCTTATCTCGAAAACCCATCACTCACCAACACTCCTTTCAAAAAGAAAAGATGTTCCCAGACTCTACTTTCATCTATCTTGTTAGAGATTATTTATCCACTATCAAGGATGTAACTTCCACAATGGAACCCCTTATCACCATTGACAAGCAAAGATTCAATCTCATCGCAGAAGATGGATTGTACTTCCATGATTCCAAATTGTATCTTCCCACGGAAGAATTAAGAAAGGAAGCTCTACAAATGAATCATGACTCCGTTATCGCTGGACATCGAGGCGTGAAAGGAACCTTGTTGCTAATTAACCGACACTTTTGGTGGCCTAAAATCTCTCAAGATGTGCAAGATTATGTAAATTCTTGTGCAGTATGTAGCCAAACTAAGACGTCCCGCCATCATCCCTCTGGATTACTGGTTCAACCTTCTCTCCCCACCAAACCATGGCAACAAATATCAACTGATTTCATTGTTGATCTTCCACCTTCCAATAATCACACAGCCATAATGGTTACTGTTGACTACTTCACCAAGCTTGCTCACTTTGTAGCCATTCCCAAAATACCAACTGCAGCCCAAATGGCCACTATATTTCTCCACTCAATCTTTTCTAAACATGGCCTTCCTGACACCATAATCTCGGATCGCGGATCCCAATATACATCTCGGTATTGGACCCTGGTCTGTAAAACCTTGGGCATCAAACGTGCCTTAAGTTCAGGGTACCATCCCCAGACTAACGGCCAAACCGAGAGACTAAATCAAACCCTTGAACACTATTTACGATGCTTTGTGTCAACCCTTCAAGACAATTGGTCAGAACTCTTACCCTTAGCAGAATTTGCATATAATAACACCCACCATAGTTCCATCAACACCTCCCCCTTCTGTTGCACGTATGGTTACCACCCTTCCAGCATACCTACCATCACTCCCTCTAGTCCCCATAGTCCCTCGATAACTTCCTTGATGGATTCCATTAAGATAGGTCATTCAAAGGCCCTTACCGCTTTAACCCATTCGAGAGAACAACAAAAGGTACAGGCTGACAAAAAAAGAATGTATACTCCACCTCTTCAAGTAGGGGACCAGGTCTGGTTAGCTTCTAAATTCCTCCCCCGCCACCTGGTACCTTCCAAACTCTCACCCAGATATTTCGGACCTTTTGTTGTTTTATCAGCCATTGGAACCGTAGCCTACCGACTGAAACTGCCAATTTCCTGGTCCAGAATACATCCTGTATTTCACGTATCACAATTGAAACCCTATATTCCGGATCGATTCCAGAGAAAGCACATAACATCCCCACCGCCTGTCGATACTCAGTCTGGGCCTGAATATGAAGTGGCCGGCATCTGTGATTCCCGTTACTTTCGTGGTGTACTTCAGTATTTAATTGACTGGAAAGGATATGCTATATCTGATCGTACATGGGAACCTGCTTCACAGGTCCATGCTCCGGATTGTATTCGACGTTTTCACAGGTCACGTCCCTGGAAACCCGGTCCTAACCCCTCACAAGGGGGGCATACTGTCATACATAGGTATTCCCTATGGAGAAGGTGGAGAATACATCGGTAAGCCAAGAATCACCTCCCCAACATGGCGGATTCTTTTCACTGCGATTATTTTAACATCTTCGTTGGTCTAGTCTCTTCCAAAATGGCCGCTTCTAACTCCTCCTTTATTACTAGCTTTCCAACCCAGAACGGCGCGTTACTTCAAACTTAACTCTGTGAAACTAATGGATCTCCGGGCGAAGTAAGTGCTATCTCCTTTCCTTTTTTCCTTTCTTTTCTCATTCATTTCTCCCTGCTCTGTAACTCGAGCTGCAGCACGGCTTCCCCGTGGCTTGCTCAGCACTTCCCATTCGCTTAGTTTGTTTGGATTACGACTCCGGAACTAATCTTGGGATCCTTTCAAAGTTTGTTCCCGGCGAGACTTTGGCTGCAGATACTCCGTGTGTATATTAACACATAATTTCAAACGGAAAAGTAGTGCCTTTCATACTCACTGCCATTCTGCCACTCTGAACTCTTATTGTAATTCTAGTCAAAATTAAACTAGGAATACGTATCTAAAACCCTTCTTGTTGTGTGACTTCTAACACAGTGTTTCCAAGGGGAATTTCTTTCTGAACTCGTCGGATTAACCCTGCATTGGACTTTTTGCCAATCTGTTTAATTTGTCAGACAGTCAATTTATATTTGCTATAAAGGCATTCACCCTCTCACAGACGCCAGGACAATCTACTACTTTGTGCATCACACCCGATCAAGACTTCCTACTTTGCGCAACACGTGCACCAAAAAGTTAATTTAAAGCAAAGGATATCTTGCAACTGGTAAGTCCACTGACTGCTTTCCTGATTTGTTTTGGCTGCTATTCTCCCTTGCATACCCCTTTATTCTTGTAACAAGAATACTAAGAAGGTTTCTCTTTCTCTTTATGCGTCTGGACCCAGAACACTGCAAATCCGCACAAAACTCTGCATCGCTCGTAAAGATAGGAAATTTTGCTTCCGGACCTACAGTCTGACTCTACGTTTGGGTTTTCTTCCCCAGGAGGGTTTCCCCTGCTTTACCTAGGATCTTGTTTTCACCTTATCGAGGTCACAGGTGGAGCTGGGAAAGCTCCCCACTGTTCATCCTTACCCATTTCCCTCTTCGCAGGTAAGGGTTCAGTGAACCTCTTTAAAAATATATTCATAGAAACTTTGTTGTTAATAAATAATTGCAAGAGTCATAACAGAAAGTAACGCCTAAAATAATAGAATAAATGGACCAACAAATACAACAAATGATGGCGGGATTGCAAAATCTCACCACAGAGGTCCAGACCCTAAAAAACGATAATGCCGTTCTCAGACAATTAATGATGCTACACCACGACTTACCACCAGGCCCATTACCGGGCGGTAAATATGATGGTAATCCAAAAAAAACTTCGTGAGTTTTTAGACTCATGTGTAGTGCAATTCGCCTTTAAACCTGCTTATTTTCCTACAGACCGCATTAAAGTAGGCCATATGATTTCGAATCTTGTAGGAGCTGCCCTCGCTTGGGCGACCCCACTAGTGATAACCAATAATCCAATTTTAGATTCCTATCCTGGATTCATCAATAGTCTGAGGGCAATGTTTGGAAGACAAGAAGTAATCATATCAGCACAAGAGCATCTATTAGACTTTCGACAGGGGTCTATGGAAACTTTATCTTTTATAACCCAATTCAAACAAATGGCCCATGAGACTGCCTGGTCTGATGATGCCTTAATTACCTTACTACGTAGAGGACTCAACGAAGATCTAAAAGACGAGATTTCTAGACTGCCTCGACCTGGGAATTTCGCGGAAATGATCACTATGGTTCTCCAACTAGATTACCGCCTACAAGAACGTAATACAGAAAAGAAACGATCCAGAAACCCCCGCTTACCTGAAAATACTAAATTCCATCCCAAATCCTCCAAAGAAGAAGAACCCATGCAAGTAGGATCTGCAAGAGGCCCCTTAACCACAGAAGAACGAACCAGACGCCGTACTTTGGGTCTCTGTATGTACTGTGCCTCCAAAGAACACGTGTTAAAGGATTGCCCATTGGTCCCTCCTAGAAGATCGGGAAACGCAAATTCCCGGTCATAAGGGGAACTATGATCCGGGAAGGAAAACACAGTTCTCCAATTTCTACCCAAATGGTGCTCATCAAAATATCATTGAGAGTGAAAGATCACCTACTTGACAACATCCCAGCTCTGATCGATTGTGGAGCCGCAGGAAACTTCCTGGATGACCACTGGGCCCACAAGTATCATATCCCTCGTAGATCACGTTCTACATTCATCCCCGTAGAAGGAGTGGATGGTACCCCCCTCTCTTCGGGACTTATCAAAGAAGAAACCGAACTGATAAACATGACTATTTCGACCCATCAAGAAGACATAGCTTTCGACCTCATAAGAGCAGCCCACTATCCCGTGATCTTGGGTCTTCCATGGCTCCGACTACATAACCCTTTTATCAATTGGACAGCAGGAACTCTTTTTCTAGGTTCAGAACATTGTGTAAACCATTGTTTAAATGAGGGATCAGTAGGGTTTCACACCCTCCCGCCTATACCTCAGTCTCAGGAATCAACCTCCATCAAAGTGATGACAACCTTGCCTAACCATTATCATGATTATAAAGAAGTTTTTTCTGATCTTGAGTACAAAGAGCTCCCTCCCCATCGTCGGGACGATTGTTCCATTGACTTAATTCCAGACCAACCTATTCCTTTCGGTAGGATGTACATTCTGTCTCAAACAGAAAAAAATGTCCTACATGAATACTTGGAAAGCAATCTCCGTAACGGACTCATCACAGAATCTCATTCACCGGCAGGTGCGTCGTTATTTTTTATCCCAAAAAAGGATACAACTGAACTTAGGCCCTGTATAGACTACAGAGGGTTAAATAAAATAACCATTTCGGATAAGTACCCCATGCCCCTTATTCCAGACATCCTAGAAGCCGTGAGAGGAGCAACCATATTCACCAAACTCGATCTGAGAGGCGCCTATCACCTCATCCGAATACGCAAAGGCGACGAGTGGAAGACTGCTTTTAGAACCCCATTCGGACATTTCGAATACAGGGTTATGCCATTTGGTCTCTCCAACGCACCTGCCGTTTTCCAAAGGTTTATAGACCATGTTTTTTCAGACCTCTTACTACACACGGTAGTGGTATACATCGATGATATTTTGATTTTCTCCAAGAACCTCCCTGATCACATCATCCATGTTCGGGAAGCATTAAGAAGACTTAAACAGAACCATCTTTTTGCCAAACTAGAAAAGTGCGTATTTCATCAACCCCAAATCCCATATTTGGGGTACATACTATCCGCACAAGGGACACAAATGGACCCCACCAAAGTACAAGCAGTTCTAAATTGGCCCATACCACAAACCATAAAAGAAATTCAGAGTTTTTTGGGGTTTTCAAATTTTTACCGCAAATTTATTCCACAATTCTCACGTACCATTCTTCCCATCACTAAACTTCTTAAGAAGAATCACAAATTTGACTGGACTAACGAAACCCAGGAAGCCTTTTTGAAATTGAAACAGGCCTTTACTACAGCCCCCATCTTGAGACTACCAAATCAAAAACTACCCTTTATAGTTGAATCCGATGCCTCTAACAAGGCCATAGGAGCGGTACTAAAACAGATGGACACGGCCGGAAGAGAACATCCTCTCGCCTATCTGTCCAAGACTTTATCCAACTCAGAGGTCAATTACACCGTCCTAGAAAAGGAACTTCTGGCCATAAAAAAGGCCTTACAAGAATGGAGACATTTACTGATCGGAGCCCAATTCCCCATTGAGATAAGAACCGATCATCACAATTTACGAGTTCTACAATATACAGAAACACAAAATAGCCGACAGGCCAGATGGGCTCATTTTTTCTCATCTTATCGGATAAATTTCACTTTTATCCCAGGCAACACCAACATCATGGCAGATGCCTTATCTCGAAAACCCATCACTCACCAACACTCCTTTCAAAAAGAAAAGATGTTCCCAGACTCTACTTTCATCTATCTTGTTAGAGATTATTTATCCACTATCAAGGATGTAACTTCCACAATGGAACCCCTTATCACCATTGACAAGCAAAGATTCAATCTCATCGCAGAAGATGGATTGTACTTCCATGATTCCAAATTGTATCTTCCCACGGAAGAATTAAGAAAGGAAGCTCTACAAATGAATCATGACTCCGTTATCGCTGGACATCGAGGCGTGAAAGGAACCTTGTTGCTAATTAACCGACACTTTTGGTGGCCTAAAATCTCTCAAGATGTGCAAGATTATGTAAATTCTTGTGCAGTATGTAGCCAAACTAAGACGTCCCGCCATCATCCCTCTGGATTACTGGTTCAACCTTCTCTCCCCACCAAACCATGGCAACAAATATCAACTGATTTCATTGTTGATCTTCCACCTTCCAATAATCACACAGCCATAATGGTTACTGTTGACTACTTCACCAAGCTTGCTCACTTTGTAGCCATTCCCAAAATACCAACTGCAGCCCAAATGGCCACTATATTTCTCCACTCAATCTTTTCTAAACATGGCCTTCCTGACACCATAATCTCGGATCGCGGATCCCAATATACATCTCGGTATTGGACCCTGGTCTGTAAAACCTTGGGCATCAAACGTGCCTTAAGTTCAGGGTACCATCCCCAGACTAACGGCCAAACCGAGAGACTAAATCAAACCCTTGAACACTATTTACGATGCTTTGTGTCAACCCTTCAAGACAATTGGTCAGAACTCTTACCCTTAGCAGAATTTGCATATAATAACACCCACCATAGTTCCATCAACACCTCCCCCTTCTGTTGCACGTATGGTTACCACCCTTCCAGCATACCTACCATCACTCCCTCTAGTCCCCATAGTCCCTCGATAACTTCCTTGATGGATTCCATTAAGATAGGTCATTCAAAGGCCCTTACCGCTTTAACCCATTCGAGAGAACAACAAAAGGTACAGGCTGACAAAAAAAGAATGTATACTCCACCTCTTCAAGTAGGGGACCAGGTCTGGTTAGCTTCTAAATTCCTCCCCCGCCACCTGGTACCTTCCAAACTCTCACCCAGATATTTCGGACCTTTTGTTGTTTTATCAGCCATTGGAACCGTAGCCTACCGACTGAAACTGCCAATTTCCTGGTCCAGAATACATCCTGTATTTCACGTATCACAATTGAAACCCTATATTCCGGATCGATTCCAGAGAAAGCACATAACATCCCCACCGCCTGTCGATACTCAGTCTGGGCCTGAATATGAAGTGGCCGGCATCTGTGATTCCCGTTACTTTCGTGGTGTACTTCAGTATTTAATTGACTGGAAAGGATATGCTATATCTGATCGTACATGGGAACCTGCTTCACAGGTCCATGCTCCGGATTGTATTCGACGTTTTCACAGGTCACGTCCCTGGAAACCCGGTCCTAACCCCTCACAAGGGGGGCATACTGTCATACATAGGTATTCCCTATGGAGAAGGTGGAGAATACATCGGTAAGCCAAGAATCACCTCCCCAACATGGCGGATTCTTTTCACTGCGATTATTTTAACATCTTCGTTGGTCTAGTCTCTTCCAAAATGGCCGCTTCTAACTCCTCCTTTATTACTAGCTTTCCAACCCAGAACGGCGCGTTACTTCAAACTTAACTCTGTGAAACTAATGGATCTCCGGGCGAAGTAAGTGCTATCTCCTTTCCTTTTTTCCTTTCTTTTCTCATTCATTTCTCCCTGCTCTGTAACTCGAGCTGCAGCACGGCTTCCCCGTGGCTTGCTCAGCACTTCCCATTCGCTTAGTTTGTTTGGATTACGACTCCGGAACTAATCTTGGGATCCTTTCAAAGTTTGTTCCCGGCGAGACTTTGGCTGCAGATACTCCGTGTGTATATTAACACATAATTTCAAACGGAAAAGTAGTGCCTTTCATACTCACTGCCATTCTGCCACTCTGAACTCTTATTGTAATTCTAGTCAAAATTAAACTAGGAATACGTATCTAAAACCCTTCTTGTTGTGTGACTTCTAACACAGTGTTTCCAAGGGGAATTTCTTTCTGAACTCGTCGGATTAACCCTGCATTGGACTTTTTGCCAATCTGTTTAATTTGTCAGACAGTCAATTTATATTTGCTATAAAGGCATTCACCCTCTCACAGACGCCAGGACAATCTACTACTTTGTGCATCACACCCGATCAAGACTTCCTACTTTGCGCAACACGTGCACCAAAAAGTTAATTTAAAGCAAAGGATATCTTGCAACTGGTAAGTCCACTGACTGCTTTCCTGATTTGTTTTGGCTGCTATTCTCCCTTGCATACCCCTTTATTCTTGTAACAAGAATACTAAGAAGGTTTCTCTTTCTCTTTATGCGTCTGGACCCAGAACACTGCAAATCCGCACAAAACTCTGCATCGCTCATAAAGATAGGAAATTTTGCTTCCGGACCTACAGTCTGACTCTACGTTTGGGTTTTCTTCCCCAGGAGGGTTTCCCCTGCTTTACCTAGGATCTTGTTTTCACCTTATCGAGGTCACAGGTGGAGCTGGGAAAGCTCCCCACTGTTCATCCTTACCCATTTCCCTCTTCGCAGGTAAGGGTTCAGTGAACCTCTTTAAAAATATATTCATAGAAACTTTGTTGTTAATAAATAATTGCAAGAGTCATAACAGTACCCCCACCCCCTGCTGCTCACGCCCCGTGTGTCCCTCCTGTTCCCCCCACCCCCCGCTCATGCTCCGTGTTTCCCTCGTGTTCCCCCCACCCCCCGCTCATGACCCATGTCTCCTCGTGTTGCCACCCGCTCATGACCCGAGTCTCCCTCGTGTTGCCCCCCACCCCCCGCTCATGACCCGTGTCTCCCTCGTGTTGCCCCCCACCCCCCGCTCATGCCCCGGGTCTCCCTCGTGTTACCCCCACCCCCCGCTTATGCCCCGTGTCTCCCTCCTGTACCCCCACCCCTGCTCATGCCCCGTGTCTCCCTCCTGTACCCCCCACACCCCGCTCATGCCCCGTGTCTCCTCTGTTCCCCCCCACCCCCCGCTCATGCCCCTTGTCTCCCGTTCCCCCCCACCCCTTGCTCATTGTCTCTCTTGTTCCCCCGCACCCCTCACTCATGCCCCGTGTCTCCCTCCTTTTCACCCCATCCCCTGCTCATGCCCCTTGTCTCCCCTGTTCCCCCCCACCCCCTGCTCATGCCCCATGTCTCCCCTGTTCCCCCCCACCCCCAGCTCATACCCTGTGTCTCCCTCTTGTTGCCCACCCACCCCCCGCTCATGCCCCGTGTCTCCATCGTGTTACCCTCCACCCCCGCTAAAGCCCAGTGTCTGCCCTGTTCCCCCACCCCCTGCTCATGCCCCGTGTCTCCCTCGTGTTGCCCCCACCCGACGCTCATGCCCCGTATCTCCCTCGTGTTGCCCCCCACCCCCGCTCATGCCCCGTTTCTCTGTTGTGTTGCCCCCCACCCCCCGCTCATGCCCCGTGCCTCCTTCGTGTTACCCCCCACCCGCCGCTCTTGCCCCGTGTCCTGTACCCCCCACCCCCCGCTCATGCCCTGTGTCTCCCTCGTGTTGCCCCCACCCCCTCTCATGCCTCGTGTCTCCCTCGTGTTGCACCCACCCCCCGCTTCTGCCCCGTGTTTCCCTCGTGGTACCCCCACCCCCCCCGCTCATGCCCCGTGTCTCCGTCCTGTACCCCCCACCCCTCGCTCCTGCTCCGTGTCTGCCCTGTTCCCCCCTGCCCCCCGCTCATGTCCCGTGTCTCCCTCGTGTTACCCCCCACCCCCCGCTCATGCCCTGTGTCTACCTCCTGTTCCCCCACCCCCTGCTCATGCCCCGTGTCTCCCTCCTGTTGCCCCTCACCCCCCGCTCATGCCCTGTGTCTCCCCTGTTCCCCCCACCCCCCGCTCATGCCCCGTGTCTCCCCTGTTCCTCCCTACCCCCGCTCATGCCCCGTGTCTCCCTCCTTTTAAACCGTCTCATGCCCCGTGTCTCCCCTGTTTTCCCCATCCCCCGCTCATGCCCCGTGTCTCCACTGTTCCCCCCACCCCCTGGTCATGCCCCGTGTTTCCACCCTTTTCCCCCCCACCCCCCGCTCATGCCCCTTGTCTCCCCTGTTCCCCCCACACCCCGCTCATGCCCCGTGTCTCCTCTGTTCCCCCCCAACCCCCGCTCATGCCCCTTGTCTCCCGTTCCCCCCCACCCCTTGCTCATTGTCTCTCTTGTTCCCCCGCACCCCCCACTCATGCCCCGTGTCTCCCTCCTTTTCACCCCATCCCCTGCTCATGCCCCTTGTCTCCCCTGTTCCCCCCCACCCCCCGCTCATGCCACATGTCTCCCCTGTTCCCCCCACCCCAGGCTCATACCCTGTGTCTCCCTCGTGTTGCCCACCCACCCCCCGCTCATGCCCCGTGTCTCCCTCGTGTTACCCTCCACCCCCGCTAAAGCCCAGTGTCTGCCCTGTTCACCCACCCCCCGCTCATGTCCCGTGTCTCCCTGGTGTTGCCCCCACCTGACGCTCATGCCCCGTATCTCCCTCGTGTTGCCCCCCACCCCCGCTCATGCCCCGTTTCTCTGTTGTGTTGCCCCCCACCCCCCGCTCATGCCCCGTGCCTCCTTCGTGTTACCCCCCACCCGGCGATCTTGCCCCGTGTCCTGTACCCCCCACCCCCCGCTCATGCCTCGTGTCTCCCTCGTGTTGCACCCACCCCCCGCTCCTGCCCCGTGTTTCCCTCGTGGTACCCCCACCCCCCCGCTCATGCCCTGTGTGTCCCTCCTGTTCCCCCCACCCCCCGCTCATGCTCCGTGTTTCCCTCGTGTTCCCCCCACCCCCCGCTCATGACCCGTGTCTCCTCATGTTGCCACCCGCTCATGACCCGAGTCTCCCTCGTGTTGCCCCCCACCCCCCGCTCATGACCCGTGTCTCCCTCGTGTTGCGCCCCACCCCCGCTCATGCCCCGGGTCTCCCTCGTGTTACCCCCACCCCACGCTTATGCCCCGTGTCTCCCTCCTGTACCCCCACCCCCTGATCATGCCCCATGTCTCCCTCCTGTACCCCCCACCCCCACCTCATGTCCCGTGTCTCCGTCCTGTACCCCCCCACCCCTCGCTCCTGCTCCGTGTCTGCCCTGTTCCCCCCTGCCCCCCGCTCATGTCCCGTGTCTCCCTCGTGTTACCCCCCACCCCCCGCTCATGCCCTGTGTCTACCTCCTGTTCCCCCCACCCCCTGCTCATGCCCCGTGTCTCCCTCCTGTTTCCCCCACCCCCCTGCTCATCCCCCGTGTCTCCCTCGTGTTACCGCCCACCCCCCGCTCATGCCCCGTGTCTCCCTCCTGTTGCCCCTCACCCCCGCTCATGCCCTGTGTCTCCCCTGTTCCCCCCACCCCCGCTCATGCCCCGTGTCTCCCCTGTTCCTCCCTACCCCCGCTCATGCCCCGTGTCTCCCTCCTTTTACCCCGTCTCATGCCCCCTGTCTCCCCTGTTTTCCCCATCCCCCGCTCATGCCCCGTGTCTCCCCTGTTCCCCCCCACGCCCCGGTCATGCCCCGTGTCTCCCCTGTTCCCCCCACCCCCCCTCATGCCCCGTGTCTCCCCTGTTCCCCCCACCCCCGCTCATGCCCCTTGTCTCCCGTTCCCCCCACCCCTTGCTCATTGTCTCTCTTGTTCCCCCGCACCCCCACTCATGCCCCGTGTCTCCCTCCTTTTCACCCCACCCCCTGCTCATGCCCCTTGTCTCCCCTGTTACCCCCCACCCCCCGCTCATGCCCCATGACTCCCCTGTTCCCCCCCACCCCCAGCTCATGCCCCGTGTCTCTCTCCTGTTGCCCCCACCCCCTGCTCATGCCCTGTGTGTCTCTCCTGTTCCCCGACACCCCCCGCTCATGACCCGTGTCTCCCTCCTGTTACCCCCCACCGCCCGCTCATACCCTGTGCCTCTCTCCTGTTGCCCCACCCCCCGCTCATGCCCTGTGTCTCCCTCCTGTTCCCCCCACCCCCTGCTTATGCCCCGTGCCTCCCTCCTATTCCCCCCACCCCCCTGCTCATGCCCCGTGTCTCCCTCGTGTTACCGGCCACCCCCGCTCATGCCCCGTGTCTCCCTCCTGTTGCCCCCCACACCCCACTCATGCCCTGTGTCTCCCCTTTTCCCCCCACCCCTGCTCATGCCCCGTGTCTCCCCTGTTCCTCGCTAACCCCCGCTCATGCCCCGTGTCTCCCTCCTTTTCCACCCCACCCCCCGCCCATGCCCCGTGTCTCCCCTGTTCCCCCATTCCCCGCTCATGCCCCGTGTCTCCCCTGTTCCCTCCCACCCCCGCTCATGCCCCGTGTCTCCCTTCTGTTTGCCCCCCACACCCCATGCATGCCCTGTGTCTCCCCTGTTCCCCCCACCCCTGCTCATGCCCCGTGTCTCCCCTGTTCCTCGCTACCCCCTGCTCATGCCCTGTGTCTCCCTCCTTTTCCCCCCCACCCCCTGCCCATGCCCCGTGTCTCCCCTGTTCCCCCCATCCCCCGCTCATGCCCCGTGGTGTCTCCCCTGTTCCCTCCCACCCCCCGCTCATGCCCCTTGTCTCCCCTGTTCCACCCCACCCCCCGCTCATGCCCTGTGTCTCCCCTTTACCCCCCCACCCCCCGCTCATGCCCCTTGTCTCCCGTTCCCCCACCCCCTGCTTATTGTCTCTCTTGTTCCCCCGCACCCCCGCTCATGTCCCATGTCTCCCCTGTTCCCCACATCCCCTGCTCATGCCCCATGTCTCCCCTGTTCCACCCACCCCCAGCTCATACCCTGTGTCTCCCTCCTTTTCACCCCACCCCGTGCTCATGCCCCTTGTCTCCCCTATTCCCCCATCCCCCGCTCATGCCCCATGACTCCCCTGTTCCCCCCACCTCCAGCTCATACCCTGTGTCTCCCTCCTTTCACCCCACCCCCTGCTCATGCCCCTTGTCTCCACTGTTCCCCCCCCAGCCCCCGCTCATGCCCCGTGTCTCCCCTGTTCCCCCCACCTTCCGCTCATGCCCCGTGTCTCTCTCCTGTTGCCCCCAACCCCTGCTCATGCCCCGTGTCTCTCTCCTGTTCCCCCCAACCCCTGCTCATGCCCCGTGTCTCCCTCCTGTTACCTCCCAGCCCCCGCTCATGCCCTGTGCCTCTCTGCTGTTGCCCCCCACCCTCGCTCATGCCCTGTGTCTCTTTCCTGTTCCCCCACCCCCTGCTCATGCCCTGTGTCTCTCTCCTGTTCCCCCCCACCCCCCGCTCATGCCCTGTGTCTCCCTCGTGTTGCCCCCCCACCCCCCGCTCATGCCCCGTGTCTCCCTCATGTTACCCTCCACCCCCGCTAAAGCCCAATGTCTGCCCTGTTCCCCCCACCCCCCGCTGATGCCCCGTGTCTCCCTCGTGTTGCCCCCACCCGACGCTCATGCCCCGTATCTCCCTCGTGTTGCCCCCACCCCCGCTCATGTCCGTTTCTCTGTTGTGTTGCCCCCCACCCCCCGCTCATGCCCCGTGCCTCCTTCGTGTTACCCCCCACCCGCCGCTCTTGCCCCGTGTCCTGTACCCCCCACCCCCTGCTCATGCCCTGTGTCTCCCTCGTGTTGCCACCACCCCCCTCTCATGCCTCGTGTCTCCCTCGTGTTGTCCCCACCGCCCGCTCCTGCCCCGTGTTTCCCTCGTGGTACCCCCACCCCCCGCTCATGCCCCGTGTGTCCCTCCTGTCCCCCCACCCCCCGCTCATGCTCCGTGTTTCTCTCGTGTTCCCCCCACCCCCCGCTCATGACCCGTGTCTCCTCGTGTTGCCACCCGCTCATGACCCGAGTCTCCCTCGTGTTGCCCCCCACCCCCCGCTCATGACCCGTGTCTCCCTCGTGTTGCCCCCCACCCCCGCTCATGCCCCGGGTCTCCCTCGTGTTACCCCCACCCCCCGCTTATGCCCCGTGTCTCCCTCCTGTACCCCCACCCCCTGCTCATGCCCCGTGTCTCCCTCCTGTACCCCCCACCCCCACCTCATGTCCCGTGTCTCCCTCCTGTACCCCCCCACCCCTCGCTCCTGCTCCGTGTCTCCCCTGTTCCCCCCCACCCCCGCTCATGCCCCGTGTTACCCCCCACCCCCGCTCATGCCCTGTGTCTACCTCCTGTTCCCCCACCCCCTGCTCATGCCCCGTGTCTCCCCCACCCCCCTGCTCATCCCCTGTGTCTCCTTGTGTTACCGCCCACCCCCCGCTCATGCCCCGTGTCTCCCTCCTGTTGCCCCTCACCCCCCGCTCATGCCCTGTGTCTCCCCTGTTCCCCCCACCCCCCGCTCATGCCCCGTGTCTCCCCTGTTCCTCCCTACCCCCGCTCATGCCCCGTGTCTCCCTCCTTTTACCCTGTCTCATGCCCCGTGTCTCCCCTGTTTTCCCCATCCCCCGCTCATGCCCCGTGTCTCCACTGTTCCCCCCCCACCCCCGGTCATGCCCCGTGTCTCCTCGTGTTGCCACCCGCTCATGACCCGAGTCTCCCTCGTGTTGCCCCCCACCCCCCGCTCATGACCCGTGTCTCCCTCGTGTTGCCCCCCACCCCCCGCCCATGCCCCGGGTCTCCCTCGTGTTACCCCCACCCCCCGCTTATGCCCCGTGTCTCCCTCCTGTACCCCCACCCCCTGCTCATGCCCCGTGTCTCCCTCCTGTACCCCTCACCCCCACCTCATGTCCCGTGTCTCCCTCCTGTACCCCCCACCCCTCGCTCCTGCTCCGTGTCTGCCCTGTTCCCCCCCACCCCCCGCTCATGTCCCGTGTCTCCCTCGTGTTACCCCCCACCCCCGCTCATGCCCTGTGTCTACCTCCTGTTCCCCCACCCCCTGCTCATGCCCCGTGTCTCCCCCACCCCCCTGCTCATCCCCTGTGTCTCCTTGTGTTTCCGCCCACCCCCCGCTCATGCCCCGTGTCTCCCTCCTGTTGCCCCTCACCCCCCGTTCATGCCCTGTGTCTCCCCTGTTCCCCCCACCCCCGCTCATGCCCCGTGTCTCCCCTGTTCCTCCCTACCCACGCTCATGCCCCGTGTCTCCCTCCTTTTACCCCGTCTCATGCCCCGTGTCTCCCCTGTTTTCCCCATCCCCCGCTCATGCCCAGTGTCTCCACTGTTCCCCCCCACCCCCGGTCATGCCCCGTGTCTCCCCCTTTTCCCCCCACCCCCCGCTCATGCCCCTTGTCTCCCGTTCCCCCCCACCCCTTGCTCATTGTCTCTCTTGTTCCCCCGCACCCCCCACTCATGCCCCGTGTCTCCCTCCTTTTCACCCCATCCCCTGCCCATGCCTGTGTCTTCCTCCCGTTCCCCCCACTTCCCCCCACCCCCCCACTCATGCCCCGTGTCTCACTCACGATCCCCCCACTCCCCGCTCAGCCCCTGTATCTCCGTCCCAATCCCCCCACCCCCGCTCACCCTCCGTATCTCCCCTGTTCCCCCAACCCCCGCTCATGACCCGTGTCTCCCTTGTTCCTCTCACCCCCCGCTCATGCCCCATGTCTCCCTCCTGTCCCCCCCACCCGTCCACTCATGCCCCGTGTCTCCCTCCTGTTGCCCCCCACCCACTGCTCATGCCCTGTGTCTCCCTCGTGATACCCCCACCCCCTCCCATGCCCCGTGTCTCCCTCCTGATACCCCCCACCCCCCGCTCATGCCCCGTGACTCCATCCTGTTCACCCCACCCCCCGCTCATGCCCCGTGTCTCCCGCCTGTTCCCCCACCCCACGCTCATGCCCCGTGTCTCCCCTGTTCCCCCCACCACCCCGGTCATGCCCCGTGTCTCCCTACTGTTGCCCCCCACCCCCAACTCATGCCCCGTGTCTGCCCTGTTCCACCTACCCGGGCTCATGCCCCATGTCTCCCCTGTTCCTCCTACCCTGCTCATGCCAGTGTCTCCCTCGTCTTGCCCCCACCCCCCGCTCATGCCCCGTGTCTCCCTCTTCTTGCCCCCCACCCCCTGCTCATGCTGCATCCGTGTCTCCTCGTCTTGCCCCCCACCCCCTGCTCATGCCCCGTGTCTCCTTCGTGTTACCCTCCACCCCTGCTCATGTCCCGTGTCTGCCCTGTTCCCCCCACCCCCGCTCATGCCCTGTGTCTCCCTCGTGTTGCCCCCACCCCCACTCATGCCCCATGTCTCCCTCGTGTTGCCCCCCACCCCCTGCTCATGCCGCATCCGTGTCTCCCTCATGTTGCCCCCCACCCCCTGCTCATGCCACGTGTCTCCCTCTTGTTACCCTCCACCCGCCGCTCATGCCCCGTGTCTGCACTGTTCCCCCACCCCCCGCTCATGCCCTGTGTCTCCCTCGTGTTGCCCCCACCCCCCGCTCATGCCCCGTGTCTCCCTTGTGTTGCCCCCTACCTCCCGCTCATGCCCCGTGTCTCCCTCATGTTGCCCTCCACCCCCTGCTCATGCCCTGTATCTCCCTCCTGTATCCCCACCCCCCGTTCATGCCCCGTGTCTCCCTCCTGTTGCCCCTCACCCCCCGCTCATGCCCTGTGTCTCCCCTGTTCCCCCCACCCCCCGCTCATGCCCCGTGTCTCCCCTGTTCCTCCCTACCCCCGCTCATGCCCCGTGTCTCCCTCCTTTTACCCTGTCTCATGCCCCGTGTCTCCCCTGTTTTCCCCATCCCCCGCTCATGCCCCGTGTCTCCACTGTTCCCCCCCCACCCCCGGTCATGCCCCGTGTCTCCTCGTGTTGCCACCCGCTCATGACCCGAGTCTCCCTCGTGTTGCCCCCACCCCCCGCTCATGACCCGTGTCTCCCTCGTGTTGCCCCCCACCCCCCGCCCATGCCCCGGGTCTCCCTCGTGTTACCCCCACCCCCCGCTTATGCCCCGTGTCTCCCTCCTGTACCCCCACCCCCTGCTCATGCCCCGTGTCTCCCTCCTGTACCCCTCACCCCCACCTCATGTCCCGTGTCTCCCTCCTGTACCCCTCCACCCCTCGCTCCTGCTACGTGTCTGCCCTGTTCCCCCCAACCCCCGCTCATGTCCCGTGTCTCCCTCGTGTTACCCCCCACCCCCGCTCATGCCCTGTGTCTACCTCCTGTTCCCCCACCCCCTGCTCATGCCCCGTGTCTCCCCCACCCCCCTGCTCATCCCCTGTGTCTCCTTGTGTTACCGCCCACCCCCCGCTCATGCCCCGTGTCGCCCTCCTGTTGCCGCTCACCCCCCGCTCATGCCCTGTGTCTCCCCTGTTCCCCCCACCCCCGCTCATGCCCCGTGTCTCCCCTGTTCCTCCCTACCCCCGCTCATGCCCTGTGTCTCCCTCCTTTTACCCTGTCTCATGCCCCGTGTCTCCCCTGTTTTCCCCATCCCCCGCTCATGCCCAGTGTCTCCACTGTTCCCCCCCACCCCCGGTCATGCCCCGTGTCTCCCCCCTTTTCCCCCCACCCCCCGCTCATGCCCCGTGTCTCCCCTGTTCCCCCCCACCCCTTGCTCATTGTCTCTCTTGTTCCCCCGCACCCCCCACTCATGCCCCGTGTCTCCCTCCTTTTCACCCCATCCCCTGCTCATGCCCGTGTCTTCCTCCTGTTCCCCCCACTTCCCCCCACCCCCCCGCTCATGCCCCGTGTCTCACTCACGATCCCCCCACTCCCCGCTCAGCCCCTGTATCTCCGTCCCAATCCCCCCACCCCCGCTCACCCTCCGTATCTCCCCTGTTCCCCCAACCCCCGCTCATGACCCGTGTCTCCCTTGTTCCTCTCACCCCCCGCTCATGCCCCATGTCTCCCTCCTGTCCCCCCCACCTGTCCGCTCATGCCCCGTGTCTCCCTCCTGTTGCCCCCCACCCCCTGCTCATGCCCCGTGTCTCCCTCGTGATACCCCCACCCACTCCCATGCCCCGTGTCTCCCTCCTGATACCCCCCACCCCCCGCTCATGCCCCGTGACTCCCTCCTGTTCACCCCACCCCCGCTCATGCCCCGTGTCTCCCGCCTGTTCCCCCACCCCACGCTCATGCCCGTGTCTCCCCTGTTCCCCCCACCACCCCGGTCATGCCCCGTGTCTCCCTACTGTTGCCCCCCACCCCCAACTCATGCCCCGTGTCTGCCCTGTTCCACCTACCCGGGCTCATGCCCCATGTCTCCCCTGTTCCTCCTACCCTGCTCATGCCAGTGTCTCCCTCGTCTTGCCCCCAACCCCCGCTCATGCCCCGTGTCTCCCTCTTCTTGCCCCCCACCCCCTGCTCATGCTGCATCCGTGTCTCCTCGTCTTGCCCCCCACCCCCTGCTCATGCCCCGTGTCTCCTTCGTGTTACCCTCCACCCCTGCTCATGTCCCGTGTCTGCCCTGTTCCCCCCACCCCCGCTCATGCCCTGTGTCTCCCTCGTGTTGCCCCACCCCCGCTCATGCCCCGTGTCTCCCTCGTGTTGCCCCCACCCCCTGCTCATGCCCTGTATCTCCCTCCTGTATCCCCACCCCCCGCTCATGCCCCGTGTCTCCCTCCTGTACCCCCACCCCCGCTCAGGTCCCATGTCTCCCTCCTTTTACCCCCCACTGCCCGCTCATGCCCCGTGCCTGCCCTGTTCCCACCCCACCCCCCGCTCATGCCCCGTGTCTCCCCTGTTCCCACCCGCTCATGCCCAGTGTCTCCCTTGTGTTGCCCCCACCCCCTGTTCATGCCTTGTGTCTCCCTCGTAATAACCCCCCACACCCCCTCTCATGCCCCGTGTCTCCCTCCTGTTACCCCCCACCCCACTCATGCCCCGTGTCTCCCTCCTGTTCCCCCACCCCCCGCTCATGCCCCGTGCCTCCCTCCTGTTGCCCCACCCCACACTCATGCCCCGTGTGTCCCCCACCCCCCGGTCATGCCCCGTGTCTCCCTACTGTTGCCCCCATCCCCAACTCATGCCCCATATCTGCCCTGTTCCCTCCACCCCCGCTCATGCCCGTGTCTCCCCTGTTCCCCCAACCCCCCTGCTCATTCCCCGTGTCTCCCTTGTGTTGCCCTCATCCCACGCTCATGCCCGTGTCTCCTTTGTGTTGCCCCCCTCCCCCTGCTCATGCCCCGTGTCTCCCTCGTGTTGCCCTCCACCCCCCGCTCATGCCCCATGTCTCCCTCGTGTTACCCTCCACCCCCCGCTCATGCCCCGTGGCAGCCCTGTACCCCCACCCCCTGCTCATGCCCCGTGTCTCCCTCGTGTTGCCCCCACCCCCCGCTCATGCCCCGTGTCTCCCTTGAGTTGCCCCCCCACCACCCGCTCATGCCTGTGTCTCCCTCGTGTTGCTCCCCACCCCTCGCTCATGCCCCGTGTCTCCCTCCTGTACCCCCACCCCCAGCCCATGCTCCGTGTCTGCCCTGTTCCCCCCACCCCCGCTCATGCCCCGTGTCTCCCCTGTTTCCCCCACCCCCTACTCATGCCCCGTGTTTCCCTCGTGTTCCACCCACCCCCCCGCTCATGACCCGTGTCTCCCTCGTGTTGCCCCCCACCCCCTGCTCATGACCTGTGTCTCCCTCCTGTACCCCCCACCCCCGCTCATGCCCCGTGTCTCCCTCGTGTTGCCCCCCACCCCCTGTTCATGCCCCATGTCTCCCTCGTGTTACCCCCCCACCTCCCGCTCATGCCCTGTGTCTCCCTCCCGTACCCCCCCGCTCATGCCCCGTGTCTCCCTCCTGCACCCCCCACATCCCGTGTCTCCCTCCTGTAACCCCCACCCCCGCTCATGACCCGTGTCTCCCTCGTGTTGCCCCCCACCCCCCGCTCATGCCCCGGGTCTCCCTCGTGTTACCCCCACCCCCCGCTTATGCCCCGTGTCTCCCTCCTGTACCCCCACCCCCTGCTCATGCCCCGTGTCTCCCTCCTGTACCCCTCACCCCCACCTCATGTCCCGTGTCTCCCTCCTGTACCCCCCCACCCCTCGCTCCTGCTCCGTGTCTGCCCTGTTCCCCCCCACCCCCGCTCATGTCCCGTGTCTCCCTCGTGTTACCCCCACCCCTGCTCATGCCCTGTGTCTACCTCCTGTTCCCCCACCCCCTGCTCATGCCCCGTGTCTCCCCCACCCCCCTGCTCATCCCCTGTGTCTCCTTGTGTTACCGCCCACCCCCTGCTCATGCCCCTGTCTCCCTCCTGTTGCCCCTCACCCCCCGCTCATGCCCTGTGTCTCCTGTTCCCCCGACCCCCGCTCATGCCCCGTGTCTCCCATGTTCCTCCCTACCCCCGCTCATGCCCCGTGTCTCCCTCCTTTTACCCCGTCTCATGCCCCGTGTCTCCCCTGTTTTCCCCATCCCCCGCTCATGCCCAGTGTCTTCACTGTTCCCCCCACCCCCGGTCATGCCCCGTGTCTCCCCTTTTCCCCCCCACCCCCCGCTCATGCCCCGTGTCTCCCTCGTGTTGCCCCCCACTCATGCCCCGTGTCTCCCTCGTGTTGCCCCCCACTCCCTGCTCATGCCTGTGTCTCCCCTCCTGTTGCCCCCCACCACCCGCTCATGCCCCGTGTCTCCCCTGTTCCTCCCTATGACCCGCTCATGCCCCATGTCTCCCTCCTTTTCACCCCCACCCCCTGCTCATGCCCCGTGTCTGCCCTGTTCCCCCTACCCCCCGCTCATGCCCCGTGTCTCACTCCTGTTACCCCCCCACCCCCCGCTCATGCCCCGTGTCTCCCTCCTATTCTCCCCACCCCCGCTCATGCCCCGTGTCTCCCTCCTGTTCTCCCCACCCCCGCTCATGCCCCGTGTCTCCCCTGTTCGCACCCTCCCCCGGTCATGCCCCGTGTCTCCCTCCTGTTGCCCCCAAACCCACCTCATGGCCGTGTCTGCCCTGTTACCCCCACCCCCAGCTCATGCCCCGTGTCTCCCTCATGTTGCCCCCACCCCCCGCTCATGTCCCATGTCTCCCTCCTGTACCCCCCCCACCCCCTGCTACTGCCCCATGTCTGCCCTGTTCCAACCACCCCCAGCTCATGCCCCGTGTCTCCCCGTGTTACCCCCCACCCCCTGCTCATGCCCCGTGTCTCCCTTCTGTTCCCCCACCCCCTGCTCATGCCCCGTGTCTCCATCCTTTTCCCCCCACCCCCCTGCTCATGCCCCGTGTCTCCCTCGTGTTACCCCCCGCCCCCCGCTCATGTCCCGTGTCTCCATCCTGTTGCCCCCCGCTCATGCCCTGTGCCTCCCCTGTTCCCCCCACCCCTGCTCATGCCGCGGGTCTCCCCTGTTCCTCGCTACCCCCCGCTCATGCCCCGTGTCTCCCTCCTTTTCCACCCCACACCCCGGCCATGCCCCGTGTCTCCCCTGTTCCCCCATCTCCCGCTCATGCCCCTTGTCTCCCCTGTTCCACCCCACCCCCTGCTCATGCCCTGTGTCTCCCCTGATCCCCCATCCCCCGCTCATGCCCCGTGTCTCCCCTGTTCCCTCCCACCCCCCGCTCATGCCCCTTGTCTCCCCTGTTCCACCCCACCCCCCGCTCATGCCCCGTGTCTCCCTCGTGTTGCCCCCACCCCCTGCTCATGTCCCATGTCTCCCTCCTGTAACCCCCACCCCCCGCTCCTGCCCCATGTCTGCCCTGTTCCAACCCCCCCAGCTCATGCCCTGTGTCTCCCTGTGTTACCCCCACCCCCCGCTCATGCCCCGTGTCTCCCTTCTGTTCCCCCACCCCCTGCCCCGTGTCTCCCTCCTGTTCCCCCACCCCTGCTCATGCCCCGTGTCTTCCTCGTGTTACCCCCCACCCCCGCTCATGTCCCGTGTCTCCCTCCTGTTGCCCCCAACCCCCCACTCATGCCCTGTCTCCCCTGTTCCCCCCACCCCTGCTCATGCCCCGTGTCTCCCCTGTTCCTCGCTACCCCCGCTCATGCCCCGTGTCTCCCTCCTTTTCTCCCCACCCCCCACCCATGCCCCGTCTCTCCCCTGTTCCCCCATCCCCCGCTCATGCCCCGTGTCTCCCCTGTTCCCTCCCACCCCCCGCTCATGCCCCTTGTCTCCCCTGTTCCACCCCACCCCCCGCTCATGCCCTGTGTCTCCCCTATTCCCCCCAGCCCCCGCTCATGCCCCTTGTCTCCCGTTCCCCCCACCCCCTGCTCATTGTCTCTCTTGTTCTCCTGCACCCCCCGCTCATGCCCCGTCTCCCCTGTTCCCCCCATCCCCCGCTCATGCCACATGTCTCCCCTGTTTCCCCCACCCCCAGCTCATACCCTGTGTCTCCCTCCTTTTCACCCCACCCCCTCTCATGCCCCTTGTCTCCCCTGTTCCCCCCATCCCCCGCTCATGCCCCATGTCTCCCCTGTTCCCCCCACCCCCAGCTCATACCCTGTGTCTCCCTCCTTTCACCCCACCCCCTGCTCATGCCCCTTGCCTCCACTGTTCCCCCCAGCCCCCGCTCATGCCCTGTGTCTCCCCTGTTCCCCCCACCCCCCGCTCATGCCCCGTGTCTCTCTCCTTTTGCCCCCACCCCCTGCTCATGCCCCGTGTCTCTCTCCTGTTCCCCCCAACCCCCGCTCATGCCCTGGTGCTCCCTCCTGTTACCCCCCACCCTCGCTCATGCCCTGTGCCTCTCTGCTGTTGCCCCCCACCCCCGCTCATGCCCTGTGTCTCTTTCCTGTTCCCCCCACCCCCTGCTCATGCCCTGTGTCTCTCTCCTGTTCCCCCCTGCTCATGCCCTGTGTCTCCCTCGTGTTGCCCCCCCACTCCCCGCTCATGCCCCGTGTCTCCCTCGTGTTACCCCCCCGCTAATGCCCCGTCTCTGCCCTGTTCCCCCCACCCCCCGCTCATGCCCCGTGCCTCCCTCGTGTTGCCCCCACCCGACGCTCATGCCCCGTATCTCCCTCGTGTTGCCCCCCACCCCCGCTCATGCCCCGTTTCTCCATCGTGTTGCTCCCCAACCCTGCTCATGCCCCGTGCCTCCCTCGTGTTAACCCCCACCCGCCACTCTTGCCCCGTGTCCTGTACCCCCCCCGCTCATGCCCTGTCTCCCTCATGTTGCCCCCACACCCCTCTCATGCCTCGTGTCTCCCTCGTGTTGCCCCCACCCCTGCTCCTGCCCCGTGTTTCCCTCGTGTTACCCCCACCCCGCTCATGCCCTGTGTGTCCCCTCCTGTTCCCCCCACCCCTCGCTCCTGCCCCGTGTCTGCCCTGTTCCCCCCACCCCGCGCTCATACCCCGTGTCTCCCTCGTGTTACCCCCCACCCCCGCTCATGCCCTGTGTCTCCCTCCTGTTCCCCCCACCCCCTGCTAATGCACCGTGTCTCCCTCCTGTTCCCCCCACCCCCTGCTCATGCCCCGTGTCTCCCTCGTGTTATCTCCCACTCCCGCTCATGCCCTGTGTCTCCTTCCTGTTGCCCCCCACTCATGCCCTGTGTCTCCCCTGTTCCCCCCACCCCTGCTCATGCACCGTGTCTCCCCTGTTCCTCGCTACCCCCGCTCATGCCCGTGTCTCCCTCCTTTTCCACCCCACCCCCCGCCCATGCCCCGTGTCTCCCCTGTTCCCCCACCCCCCGCTCATGCCCCGTGTCTCCCTGTTCCCTCCCACTCCCCACTCATGCCTCTTGTCTCCCCTGTTCCACCCCACCCCCGCTCATGCCCTGTGTCTCCCCTGTTCCCCCATCCCCCGCTCATTCCCCGTGTCTCCCCTGTTCCCTCCCACCCCCCGTTCATGCCCCTTGTCTCCCCTGTTCCACCCCACCCCCTGCTCATGCCCCGTGTCTCCCTCGTGTTGCCACCACCCCCCGCTCCTGCCCCATGTCTGTCCTGTTCCAACCACCCCCAGCTCATGCCCCATGTCTCCATGTGTTACCCCCTACCTCCTGCTCATGCCCTGTGTCTCCCTTCTGTTCCCCCACCCCCTGCTCATGCCCCGTGTCTCCCTCCTGTTCCCCCCACCCCCCTGCTCATGCCCCGTGTCTCCCTCGTGTTACCCCCCACCCCCCGCTCATGTCCCGTGTCTCCCTCCTGTTGCCCCCCACCCCCCCACTCATGCCCTGTGTCTCCCCCTGTTCCCCCCACCCCTGCTCATGCCCCGTGTCTCCCCTGTTCCTCGCTACCCCCCGCTCATGCCCCGTGTCTCCCTCCTGTTCCCCCCCGCCCATGCCCCGTGTCTCCCCTGTTCCCCCATCCCCCGCTCATGCCCCATGTCTCCCCTGTTCCCTCCCACCCCCCGCTCATGCCCCTTGTCTCCCCTGTTCCACCCCACCCCCCGCTCATGCCCTGTGCCTCCCCTGTTCCCCCCACCCCCCGCTCATGCCCCTTGTCTCCACTGTTCCCCCCAGCCCCCGCTCATGCCCCATGTCTCTCCTGTTCCCCCCACCCCTCCGCTCATGCCCCGTGTCTCTCTCCTGTTGCCCCCACCCCCTGCTCATGCCCCGTGTCTCTCTCCTGTTCCCCCCAACCCTTGCTCAAGCCCCGTGTCTCCCTCCTGTTACCCCCCACCCCCGCTCATGCCTGTGCCTCTCTGCTGTTGCCCCCACCCCCCGCTCATGCCCTATGTCTCTCTCCTGTTCCTCCCCACCCCCCGCTCATGCCCTGTGTCTCCCTCATGTTGCCCCCCACCCCCCGCTCATGCCCCGTGTCTCCCTCGTGTTACCCCCCACCCCCCGCTCATGCCCCTTGTCTCCCTCGTGTTGCCCCCACCCGACGCTCATGCCCCGTATCTCCCTCGTGTTGCCCCCCACCCCCGCTCATGCCCCGTTTCTCTGTCGTGTTGCCCGCCACCCCCGCTCATGCCCCGTGCCTCCCTCGTGTTACCCCCCCACCTGCCGCTCTTGCCCCGTGTCCTGTACCCCCCACCCCCCACTCATGCCCTGTGTCTCCCTCGTGTTGCCCCCACCCCCTCTCATGCCTTGTGTCTCCCTCGTGATGCCCCACCCCCGCTCCTGCCCCGTGTTTCCCTCGTGTTTCCCCCACCCCCCGCTCATGCCCCATGTGTCCCTCCTGTTCCCCCCACCCGCCGCTCATGCTCCGTGTTTCCCTCGTGTCTCCTCGTGTTGCCCCCCGCTCATGACCCGAGTCTCCCTCGTGTTGCCCCCCACCCCCTGCTCATGACCCGTGTCTCCCTTGTGTTGCCCCCCACCCCCCCGCTCATGCCCTGCGTCTCCCTCGTGTTACCCCCCACCCCCCACTTATGCCCCGTGTCTCCCTCCTGTACCCCCACCCCTTGCTCATGCCCCGTGTCTCCCTCCTGTACCCCCCACCCCCACCTCATGTCCCGTGTCTCCCTCCTGTACCCCCCCACCCCTCGCTCCTGCCCCGTGTCTGCCCTGTTCCCCCCACCCCCCGCTCATGCCCCGTGTCTCCCTCGTGTTACCCCCCACCCCCGCTCATGCCCTGTGTCTCCCTCCTGTTCCCCCCACCCCCTGCTCATGCCCCGTGTCTCCCTCCTGTTCCCCCCACCCCCCTGCTCATGCCCCGTGTCTCCCTCGTGTTACCGCCCACCTCCGCTCATTCCCCGTGTCTCCCTTCCTATTGCCCCTCACCCCCCGCTCATGCCCTGTGTCTCCCCTGTTCCCCACACCCCCCGCTCATTCCCCATGTCTCCCCTGTTCCTCCCTACCCCCGCTCATGCCCCGTGTCTCCCTCCTTTTACCCCCCGCTCATGCCCTGTGTCTCCGCTGTTTTCCCCATCCCCGCTCATGCCCCGTGTCTCCCCTGTTCCCACCCACCCCCCGGTCATGCCCCGTGTCTCTCCCCTTTCCCCCCACCCCCGCTCATGCCCCATGTCTCCCCTGTTCCCCCCGCTCATGCCCCATGTCTCCCCTGTTCCCCCCCACCCCCAGCTCATACCCTGTGTCTCCCTCCTTTTCACCCCACCCCCTGCTCAAGCCCCTTGTCTCCACTGTTCCCCCCCACCCCCACTCATGCCCTGTGTCTCCCCTGTTCCCCCCCACCCCCCGCTCATGCCCTGTGTCTCTCTCCTGTTGCCCCCACCCCCTGCTCATGCCCTGTGTCTCTCTCCAGTTCCCCGACACCCCCGCTCATGACCCGTGTCTCCCTCCTGTTACCCCCCACCGCCCGCTCATGCCCTGTGCCTCTCTCCTGTTGCCCCCACCCCCGCTCATGCCCTGTGTCTCTCTCCTGTTCCCCCCACCCCCGCTCATGCCCTGTGTCTCTCTCCTGTTCCCCCCCACTTCCCGCTCATGAATCGTGTCTCCCATGTTCGCCCCCCACCCCCCGCTCATGCCCCTCGTCTCTCTCTTGTTCCCCCCAACCCCCGCTCATGCCCCGTGTCTCCCTCCTGTTCCCCCCACCCCCGACTCATGCACCGTGTCTCCCTCGTGTTACCCCCCACCCCCTGCTAATGCACCGTGTCTCCCTCCTGTTCCCCCACCCCCTGCTCATGCCCCGTGTCTCCCTCGTGTTATCGCCCACCCCCCGCTCATGCCCTGTGTCTCCCTCCTGTTGCCCCCCACACCCCACTCATGCCCTCTGTCTCCCCTGTTCCCCCCACCCCTGCTCATGCCCCGTGTCTCCCCCTGTTCCTCGCTATCCCCGCTCATGCCCGTGTCTCCCTCCTTTTCCACCCCACCCCCCGCCCATGCCCCATGTCTCCCCTGTTCCCCCATCCCCCGCTCATGCCCCGTGTCTCCCCTGTTCCCTCCCACTCCCCGCTCATGCCCCTTGTCTCCCCTGTTCCACCCCACCCCCCGCTCATGCCCTGTGTCTCCCCTGTTCCCCCATCCCCTGCTCATTCTCCGTGTCTCCCCTGTTCCCTCCCACCCCCCGCTCATGCCCCTTGTCTGCCCTGTTCCACCCCACCCCCCGCTCATGCCCCGTGACTCCCTCGTGTTGCCCCCAACCCCCACTCATGTCCCATGTCTCCCTCCTGTACCCCCCACCCCCCACTCCTGCCCCATGTCTGCCCTGTTCCAACCACCCCCAGATCATGCCCCGTGTCTCCCTGTGTTACCCCCCACCCCCCGCTCATGCCCTGTGTCTCCCTTCTGTTCCCCCACCCCCTGCTCATACTCCGTGTCTCCCTCCTGTTCCCCCCAGCCCCCTGCTCATGCCCCGTGTCTCCCTCGTGTTACCCCCCACCCCCCGCTCATGTCCCGTGTCTCCCTCCTGTTGCCCCCACCCCCCACTCATGCCCCGTGTCTCCCTCCTGTTCCCCCCACCCCACCCCCCGCCCATGCCCCGTGTCTCCCCTGTTCCCTCCCACCCCCCGCTCATGCCCCTTGTCTCCCCTGTTCCACCCCACCCCCGCTCATGCCCTGTGTCTCCCCTGTTCCCCCCACCCCCCGCTCATGCCCCTTGTCTCCCGTTCCCCCCACCCCTGCTCATTGTCTCTCTTGTTCCCCCGCACCCCCCGCTCATGCCCCGTGTCTCCCCTGTTCCCCCCATCCCCCGCTCATGCCCCATGTCTCCCCTGTTCCCCCCACCCCCAGCTCATACCCTGTGTCTCCCTCCTTTTCACCCCACCCCCTGCTCATGCCCCTTGTCTCCACTGTTCCCCCCCACCCCCCGCTCATGCCCTGTGTCTCCCCTGTTCCCCCCCACCCCCCGCTCATGCCCTGTGTCTCTCTCCTGTTGCCCCCACCCCCTGCTCATGCCCTGTGTCTCTCTCCTGTTCCCCGACACCCCCGCTCATGACCCGTGTCTCCCCTGTTCCCCCCACCCCCAGCTCATAGCCTGTGTCTCCCTCCTTTCACCCCACCCCCGCTCATGCCCCATGTCTCCCCTGTTCCCCCCACCCCCCGCTCATGCCCTTTGTCTCTCTCCTGTTGCCCCCACCCCCTGCTCATGCCCCGTGTCTCTCTCCTGTTCCCCCCAACCTCTGCTCATGCCCCGTGTCTCCCTCCTGTTACCCCCCACCTCCCGCTCATGCCCTGTGCCTCTCTGCTGTTCCCCCCACCCCCGCTCATGCCCTGTGTCTCTTTCCTGTTCCCCCCACCCCCCGCTCATGCCCTGTGTCTCCCCCCACTCCCCGCTCATGCCCCGTGTCTCCCTCGTGTTACCCCCCACCCCCGCTAATACCCTTGTCTGCCCTGTTCACCCCACCCCCCGCTCATGCCCTGTGTCTCCCTCGTGTTGCCCCCACCCAACGCTCATGCCCCGTATCTCCCTCGTGTTGCCCCCCACCCCCACTCATGCCCCATTTCTCTGTCGTGTTGCCGGCCACCCCCCGCT